>NC_081342.1:23474269-23699914 GCF_029784015.1 Lycium ferocissimum
GATTTGCAAACCATGTAAGACTTAATATCATTATTGAGCAAGAAAAGGATCGACGAGACTTAGAGCGCAAGTGAAAAACTGGAGTATTCTTAAAAGTGTCGCCAATGAAAGGGGTGATGAGATTTGGTAAGAAAGGGAAGCTAAATCCTCGATATGTTAGACCTGATTTTCCGCAAGGTGGGTCAAGTAGCTTATGAATTGGACTTACTTTCGAGGCTTGAATTAGTCCATCCCGATTTTCCATGTCTCGATGCTCGCAAATGTGTTGGAGATCCTACGAAGATTGTACCCGATAGATGATGTTCGAAGTGACGAAAAGCTAGTTTATGAAGAGACCTATAGCCATCTTAGAGACGGAAAGTACGAAGACTTCGAAATAAGGAGGTGGCCTTAGTTAAAGTCTTGTGGCGGAATAACAATCGAGAATAGATGACTTGGGAGGCGGAAGAGAAGATGAAATCCACATGTCACGCTTATTTCGGCCTCGGAAGAGAGGCTATGATGAAACATCGAGATTTTGAGGGGTATGTATGCTTTTCTTTTATGCAAATGAGTCGTGTGTGGCCAATCTATGTTGCTATTATGTTGTGGCCACATGGGCAATGTTTATTATGGCTTTTTGTGATAGGGTGGTAGTGCCGTTTTACAAGGAAACTCTGGCGAAATTTTTATAGGATTCCGGAAGTGACTTAGCATTCGAGGGATGAATGTTCTTAAGGAGGAGAATGTTACACCTTAGAAATTTTCCGTTATGCACGGTGAATAGACTAGCAAAGAGCATGAAGAGTATGGTATTTGGAATAAGTAAGAAATAGTCTTTATGACCTTAAGTAAGATTTCAAAGACATTGGATGTTAGACGCAGTTGCTAAGAGAAAGCGAATCATATGTCGTGTATCAAGTACGGAAAGGATTTTGAGTATCGAGTTAATGACATTCTAATGATGTTTAGGAGAAAGAGTTATAACATCCTTTAGATTGATTAATGAAGTGTTAGACAAGGGTTAAGAAGGTTCCATAAGGATTGGAGATCAAGCGAAACGACGGAAGACGACTTAGGTGAAAGCGTGAGTTTCACGGCCACTTCCACGGACCGTAAAATGTTGTACGAACCGTGCAAGGGTCGGGATGAAGGCTTCCACGAGAAGATTGGTGGTTGGATGGTGGTGAACCACGAAGCCAATTCCACGGCCATATAATGTTCCACGGACCGTGGAAGTGGAAGCCACAAACAGTGAACAAGAAAGTTTTAGTTATATAAGTGTGTTCTCATTTATTTCATTTCTACACTTCTTAACCTCTCGAGACCTCTAGAACATTCCTTATACTTCATCCACAAGAAAACAAAAGAAATCAATGATCAATTTCATCAAACCAACAAGAATCAAGATGTGTGGAATTCATCAAAGTTCATCAGCTCAAGGAATTCCAAGAGAAAGTGAACTAGGGTTTTTGGTGTAAGAAGAGTATTCCACTTGGGCTTGTTCCCTCTGATATTTAAGATAAGTTTTATGGTATTTTTATGATGTTTGGAGTATTGTAAAGATGAAACACTTGGATTGTACAAGAATATATGAAATGGGTCATAAATGTGACAATAGTGTCATTGTTGAATAGAAATTGGATTGAAAGGTTGTGGATATTGATATGTTGAGATTGTAAATACATTATGAATGATATTTAGAACATGGAATAAGTATTATATGTGCAAGAACGGAAGTAATGAACTTTGGTCATGATTATGGAGGGTGGAGGTAAGCCACGAAAATCGAATAATGTAAAAACGAATTACGATTGTTGTTATGAATGTTTGGGAGTTGATATGGAATATAGGCGGAAGTCATATAAACAAAGGAAATCTTTGCAATTTTCTCTATCTTTAGTAAGCACGTCCTTATAATTGTTTAGCTAATGTCGATACGAATTCTCTTGAAGGTATAAACGTGGGCATTAAAGAAGGAGGAAAATGCAATAGATTAGTTAAACGACAAAGGTATGTGGGGCTAGTCCTTTCTTTCTATGGCATGAATCTTATGGTATGAATTTCCTCCTTTCTCGTGAATGTCCCGTCTTCGAAAAACTATGAGTCTCGTTCGTGAATAGCCATATGAGATAAGAAATAGCTATGAAATGCGATAATGATGATGATAAGCTTAAGTCTAAAGATTAGAGATCACGATATGATGTGCCTACGAGCTAATGGTGTTAACTACGAATTATTGATGTTTTTCTTATGCGCACTCACCTTAACGTTAGTTCCTCCAAGGTGAGATATAATGATTATGAATACTCACATGTAAAATCGGGGGTTCACGACCTCATGTAACCCGACATAAGTATAAGTAGCTACTAGGTTCTAATGTATGTTTTGATGATAAATGTATAATGATGTTAAACTATGATAAAAGCTATGATATGCCCTGTAGATGAACAATAACGATAAGTATATGATATGTACAACGATGTGATTCTACCGCGCCTAGTTAGTAGGACGTATCATAGCGAAGGCGAAGTACAACGTGATTCCACCGTGCCTACATGGTAGGACGTATCTTATTACGAGCGGTACCCTTGATTCACTTAGTGCACAGAAAGTGGGACACGATCACATTTAGTGAAGTTGCGTATGATAATTGTTTGGGACGCGAGTTAACGATGATGATGTAGGAATGATATGATGATGTATGAATGGTATGACGATGTATGTATGATATGATGATGTTATCTGTATGGTAATGATTTCTACTGTGCGATTACCGTTTCATTCATGCCTTACATACTCGGTACAATGTTCGTCTTGACATCAGTTTTCATTGGACGTTGTGTTCGTACTTGCGGGTAGATAGGGAGGTGATCCCGATTTCATGGGAAATTTATTAATTTGTTTGAGAGCACTTCGTTTCCGGAGGTGTATTGATTATTCTTTTGGTACATATATGTATATATTCTTGTTTTGGGCACGACGGGGTCTGTCCGTCACATGTCTAGCAACGGTAGAGGAGCTCGTAGATACGCGGTGTGGGTAGTATGGTCATGAGACTTTCGTGTATATGCGTATATATATGTTATTTTGATGGCCGAAAGTGAGCTTGTGTTTATAAGTAAATATGTTTCGAATGATAATAGTTTCTATGATTATGAGTATATATATTATGAATGAGCGCGGATGAGTAATAGAATGAGTGGTGCTCGATGGTTCGCCCGAGGTGCCCGTCGTAGCCCGAGTGGGGTCGTGACAATTTCGAATGGACCGGAATGCTAGCAGACGAAAGACTTGAAAAAGCACCTCTCGGTCGGGTGCCGCTCTGTGAGGCCGAGGGTAGGGGGCAACCTATTTCGATCTATTTGGCCTTTTCGAAATAACGACAAGCCTTTGTGTTGGTCCGCGAAGAAAAAAGTACGCAACGCTATTTATTATGATAGTAAGGCGTGTCCAATAGAGATTTCGATATCACTTTATCTTGAAAGGGCGGCACGGCTCTAGTAGTAATGGCCCGAAAAGAGTAGATCATATTTTCAATGCCACCGATCTATGTGGTAACGACGTATCCTTTGAGAACATGCGCACGAACGATCTTTTGGGTAGGTTAGCGAGTTGACGATCGAAATATGCGAGATACAATATCCTTATCGACTTGGGACTACCATTCGCCTTGACTTTAACGAACTTATCGCGGAATTACGATGCAGGTATGATGCCACAATGTTTAAATAAGTGGCAGGCAATCCAAAGCGGCTTTCAGTGAGTCTATATACGGACAGGCGCAACTGCTTTGCTCTGGCAACGAAAGTATACGTGATCGCCAAGTAATAAAGTGACTTGTAAATATCGGATATCGTACCCACAGAGATTACGATCAACTATTCAATGAGAATTCACTATTACTACTAATTTTAAAGTAAGAAAGAAAATATTTGATTGTTTAATAAACTATTGAAAAATAAATAACTAAATATTTAAGCGAACAATTTTTAACGAAGATATTTGTTAACACTTGAGTTTATCACGGGAGAAGAACATTCCACGGTTCACACTGACACTTTGTGCATTCATATTGCACGTTCATGGGTGACTTTTATTCTTTATCGAGTTCTTTGAGTTGATATTATGACTACGATCTCTCGAGTTCAACCGTCTATTAGGTATTTACTTTCACGCTTATATCTGCGGTCATGAGCATTCGCTTATGAATGCAAGCTTGTATTTCACATGTATCAATCAAATAGGGCGAACTAGGTATACTTAGACAAATTCTTGACATCTTCACTTTTGGACGTCCACCCTCGGCCCCGAGAAGCGAGGGTCTAAAACAAGACTATGTTGTGCTTTTGGCCTTAGCTCGGCGTGAGCGTCGCTTGACTATGTTGTGCTGCGGCTTGAGCTCGGGCAGTGTGACATCCTTATGACATTTAGATGATTTCACGTGCAAATTTCCATTTCGTACGAATCACCGTTTCACTCGCAAAGTCCACTAATTGCAACAAACACCCGCGTATTAGTTCATAATGCGAATTAATGGTTAGTTGGGCGTATCCGGCTTAATTCGTCCTCTAATTAAGGTAAAATATGGCGGTTAAGCGAATAAATACACACAACATCAGTTGTTAACACGAAGGGCACGGAAATTTCGGGAATCATCACAGGTGCCCGTCGGGGGTATATTCGGGAAAGCCATCGAATGTTTACGATTTGACCTTGATGAGGCCAAGTATGAGGCGATTACGGGTTAGAGTGAGCTCGAGGGCTCGTGCGGGAGCCATGAAATTGAAAAGCGATCTCGAGCGGTCATAAGTCGGATCCTCGGTAAATATGAAATTCAAAAAAATGATCGGATGTGAGAATATCGGAAACGGGGAATCGTGCCGTGATGCTCGTTTGGGCAATGGAAAGCACGCCCCAAATTCCCTCGAGAAATGAACACGGAAAGTGATGCCTTGGAAAAGCCCCAGGTTCTTGACGGGGACTAACGACGAGATCGGAATCTATTATCCATCTACTATGGTCCGTCACGGACTCTTGTTTGAATGAGGTAAACACTACCGAGTTTGACGTAGGATGGCGGAATGACATCATAAATTATCTATAAAATGGGACTCTCCACAGAATATTAAATCCACGCATGAGCTATGAGAGTTAATGCGGCGCGAAATTACGTACGTAAGGAGAGTTGTATTGCGGGTCGTATAACCAGCCCGTTGACGGAGTGTCTGGGCAAGCGGAGGAAGGTACGTAAAGAGGGAAGTGCACGAAGGTAGCTGCGAGAATCATTTTGGGTATGATTCACTAGTCTAAAACATTATAAGGGCTGGATACTATTAGTCGCGGATGGACGAAGACGCCAAAACCTTCGTTTAAAAATTTGACAAATGTCGACGACACTCTCCATATGATCCGCCAGCACTAAGTTACCACTGGTGGTAGCCTCATAGCCATTCTTAAAATGAGGATGAATATCGTGGGAACAATCTTTGGGGGCTGGCACGGGAATGTGAATTCTGTTTGATGTCGACAGACTTCTTTTCCAAAATGGGTAGGCGAAAGGGCGTATAAAAAGATCCAGGAAGAAGGATGTAATGAGCTTCGTCTCGGACCCCGATCGCTATGTGGGTTCGAGTTCGAAATAAATAACGTACGATAATAGTCCTCGATTCATCGGGGCAAAGGTCATTAAGTTCACAGGAAGGATTGAAAATCAAACAAATAGCCTCTTCGTCATACCACCCTTGTAGAATGGGCAAGCGAGTCCTGATAAGGAGAGGTCTAAAACATCAGAAAAAACTAGAACATGCCAAGGGAAGATGGAATGCCACGGAGGTGTTATGGGCTTACGAGTACCTTGACTAAAACAAGCAGGAAACCCCATTTTCGATGGTATAGAGTAGGAGCGCAATGCAGTGGAAATCGAGGAACCCTAACGTGAGATATACTTAAACCATGAAGGAGTCAGCCAAAGGAAGCAATATCGGTCGGTTTAGATGCGGAAAACATAGGGTGATGTCCGCCGTTCGAATGGTAGCGCGAAACGAGAGGTTGAAAGATATTTTAATAGAAAAACAAATGTGAGGCAACACAGGTTGGAGACTATGTTGGGAAGGTCACTCTCGTAATACGAGACGTTACTCTGAATGGTTGGGAACTGTTGGGAAGGCCCATGCAGATAGTGGGATCGCAGGCAAGGGGATCCTCTTTTGGATCAAGGACGGCGTGGAAAGAGGTAAAAGAATAATTTGAACGCTAGCCACCTCGAAGATTTTACCTCCCCCGAAGAGGCAATATGTATGGTCTAAATCTTTGCCTTATACTAACTTGCTTCAGCACCGACGATGAGAGCCCCCTTACTGAAAAGAAGTATCTGCAGATAGAAAAGGAGAGTCGAAGATGCGTGTTGCACTTTTTCTAGAGGTGGGTGTTTGGTTCTTGATTCCCCGGCAATTTCAATTTTGGTTTTTCAAGGTAGACACGAATTGTCAGACAAACTAGTTCAATTCGATTGCTTTTCGGTTTTGATTTTTTGAAGTTAGGATTGGTTTGATTTTTTGATTCGATTTTTGATATGATATTAGAAGCGATTCCATTTACACACTAATTCATATTCTAAAAGCGATAAAACATAAAGGCGATAAATTGAAATCAAACTCAAACAAAGAGGATACACGAAACGAGAAAATCATAACCATGATATAGTATTACTAGGTGTTATGTACATACCTTAAGAATAATTAAGAAAACACATAAAGGACATACATTAATCCTAAAGATACGTCACAGTCGCGCTTTCTTTGTTAAGGATATTTGATTTTACTACCCGGCGGGAAGTGCAAAATTAGGAATACGAAAGCAAAGAGGGTTTGTTACAATTGGGTTTTTTTGAAACTTAAGCAATGGTACGGGACTATTTTAATTTTTTTTTGGGTAATGTATTAAATTTCGGTGGACGTTCGGACTGTTTGGTTCGGTTTTATCAAACTTCGGTTCGGCTATTTCGATTTCGATTTTGGCGGACGTGGCTCTTGAACCAAACTAGTTCGGTTCGCTTCGATTTTTGAAGTTCGGTTCGGTCCCGATTTTTAATTTTGGTATTTATGCCCAGCCTACTTTTCCTTGTTGAGGTTTTGTCCCGAATAGGTTTACCGATAAGGTTTTTAATGAAGACGACAATCCAAAAATTGTATCATAATCAACCAATGTCGGAATTTTTTGGGGAAAACGACACCGTGCTGTGGCCCAATGGAAAAAGGGTACCGGATAATCCGGTCGTAGATAAATCACATAATTTCTTGGAGACACGCCCGTATGAATTAGGACTACCGGCCCGATCGGCCGCACTCGGCTTTCTGCGCAATACGTACACACCGAGTTATAAAAATCCGGTGGCTTATGTATCGATAGGATGGTGTACCCATTCAAACTTGAGGAATGAAATAATAATTCTTACTTATTCCCCCGGTTATTATAGGCAGACATCTTTTAAACGCAACGTTCGGGGCAAAACCAAACTCGTAGGCCACGTGGCCCCGAAAAATTGCTTAACACCGACACGACCTTAGAGCCTCGGAGCGTGCGAGTTCCATGAACCTTTGTGCCATTAAATGAGGTTGAGACATCCTGCATCGTCGGCCACCCAGAAATCAGAGGGCCCTCGCTGTTGTGAATCGGACAAATAATTCTCGATTGCAAAAAGTGTTTTAGGAAGTGACATGCCGGGATTGAGTTAAAAATGTTGATCTCGAACACTAAGCAAAAGAAAAAAAAGAAAGACATGCACCGGTCCACGTTTCCTAACCCAAAACACTAAAAACTGAAATATGAATATAGTTGGAAGACGGGCGAGTGGTCACGCCACGATGCTTAAGTGTTAAAAATAAAAAAGCGACGGGTTACTACTTAACCCCCCCCCGCGCGGGGCGCCTTGGTCGAAAGCGTAAAAACGAACGGTAGATAGAAAGCAAACGGGCGGATGTCATTCGTAAGCAAGCCACAAAAAAATAAAAAGAGCCCAAAGGCCCGGAAGGAAAACGGTCAAAGGCTGCCTCAACTCTCCGGCAAAGCAATCAAAAGTAATCAAAACATTAAAACGCTCACGAGGCAAAACATTCGGTAAGGGCGAGGGCCCGCGAAACACAAACATAAGCTAGGCGGGGGATGAACGTCATCACTTGAAGTCGAGTTGGCGAGAGACATCAAAAGAAGGGGATTTCTCTCGTCACGAAAGTCATCCGGTCTTTGCTTCGGTACTGCGACGTCGGCATCTAATAGGGGTGAAGGGATATCGAAATATGACCACTTTCATGAACCTTCGAGGAAGTATTTGCTCGGATCTTTAAAATAGCAAAGTCTTTAATAATGTTGGAACGTTTTTGTCCAACAACTTTGACGAAGATCCTAACCGGGTTGATGCGAGTCGGAGCGGGTATGGAAAACCCGTGCTTGGACCCACGCGGGCAGCTTGTCCTACATTTTGGCTTGAGCGCGACCTGCTTAAAGCTGCGAGTGGCCGGCAGTGATATCTTTGAAGAACTCTCCCGATCGGACAAGGCATGCAACGCTGCTGCCACCTTGATATAAGGGTAATGCAAAACGCAAATCACGACCGCATATCGGCCGAGAAGGCGCAAATTCTCGGACATCGACCTTTCTAATTCTCCAAATACGGTAGAAGGCATTCTGCGGCCGGATCGATAGCGAAGCCAGGTGCTAGCATGGCCTACGTAAGAAAAAGGGATGATAACATAGAGATCTGACATAGCGTAATAAGACCTTCGTATAAAGAAACCGGCCCGACGTCACGTGAAGAAATGAGTTCGGCCGAGGTGGGAGAGGGACGGCTCCAAGATAAGGCCAGCCCTTTAGTCGAAGGTGGCGAGCTCGGGGTCGGCATGCGTCGCGGGCACACCTCGGCATTCTCGAGTATAGCGTTCCCTGGGTGAACCACCGTACTCTCGGCGGACAACATTGGAAGTCCCAGGATTTTCCCGATAACCTCACCTCTTAAACTTCATCTAAGTTCACCAAGCCACCGAATAACCGGCTGCCCTTGCCCGGTAAACGAGACCGGGTGTCCGCACCAATCTGGTCAACGGAGGAAGAAGCAAGCATCATGAAAGGCCTTCGATTGCGGGAATGTCAAGGCGGCCGCAACAGGTTCATATTGGGCCGAGGGCTTCCTCCTGGGAGAGAACTCTCAGGGATGAAGATCTCCAGACAGGAAGGCCTACAGAAGAAAAAGTATGCGGAAGTCCCGTTATAAAAGGATGCGATTAAAAGAAAGTAACATAAGGAAAAGGTTCTCTAGCTCGCAGGCTGCTTTGCCCTTGAACGGTTAGTAGAAATACTCATCGAGGTCCTTTTTCGACCGAGAGATGCGCGCGGAATGGCCATCGCCCTAGCCAAAAAGGGGTTGGGCATAAATCTTGTTCGGTCGAGGGCTGCTTTGTAAACAAGAGCGATGAATAGATTAAAGGTGACGCGTGTCAAAATGAAAAGAGGGATAACAAAAAAAAAGTACATACGACTAGGATTCTATTATTCGGGAACGGATCGGGAGAAGACACGTGATGCAAGAGATTAGGTGCGTGTCATCACGAATCGGTCGTACCAACCGCGATCTTGATTATCCTCGGCTCTTGGTGATCGAACTCGAGATCCTCGAGAGACCAAATTAATCATGCCCCCTCCATGCGAGGGGAGTACAGGTGAGTTAGATGGTCCAGAGTGAAAGGGACTCCGGCTAGGATAGCCAGATACTGAATGTATTAAACTATTCTCCAAATTTAAGGTGCCAATTGAGCAATACAGACTCTGTAGCGTCGGTAGAATGCCTCAATCACATCATGCACAGGCAGGGGGAAACCGATGGTGAAAGGGTAAGTATAAATCATTGAAATACCAGCAGCATAATGAGAAATGTTAGTGTCCTTAGGGGCTAGGAAAATATCAACCTCGGGTCCCCATTGGCAGTCAGTATGAACTGCAGCGAAAGGTGGAACAGATCGATCGAGTGTATCTCCACCCCAATTGCGCGATTTGGTACGAAAGTCCTTCAAAAAGGCGAGGATTTGGGAATGATGTCGGCCGTAGTCAACCCAAATTTCTTGGGTATCGACGGAGGAGTAATCATTTCCGCTTTGGTCGGAAAGGGACATCGAAGAGCCACTGTCCATCGTTAACCTACAAGGAGTAGGGGTTTGGTCTTTGGGAAGAAGACGAAGTACATTACTCTCTTGAGGATAAAGAAGGCAAGAAAGGAGAAGGGAAACATCAGAAGCAAATGGTGGACGTTTAAGGCAATAATGTTCTGAGGAGTTTGTGAGGAAAATCAGTAGACTAATTGGCGGTATAAATAGGGAAAGGAGTAATCATTAGCCTCGATTGACAAAGCGGCGTGCACAGTCTGTGTGATCATTCGTTGCCCTCCCCAAAATAGTGCCGGCGGGTTGTCACGACCCAATAGGAGGGCCAGGCCCAGCACCGGAGCTATCCTGGCTGGTCACCTTTCATCATACTTCTATAATCATAACTAAGTGAGCCACGCTGGCCCGTTGACAAACTTTGGGCCTCGGTATTACCGTTACACTGGCTGAACGCACTTTTATATCAACATCGACAAACATTCCCATATACGTATATACACAAGCGAGACGGGGCTAACAAAATGATATACGAATATAAGCGAAGCTCAGGCTAGAGACATCTAGCTTTATTAAACAGCTGTGCGAGCCTGCAGAGAGAATATGTAACATCGTATAAACGGGACAAGACCCGCCATGCCCGTATGTATATACGCACAAAATAATAGTACCCGAGCAATTTCGACTGGCCTTCTGAATCAAATGCTCACTCTACATGGGTCTCTGAACAACGAGTCTATAGGTCGAGTCTATCTCCTTTGTCCACCTGCGGCCGCATGACGCAGCGTCCACAAACAAAAGGACAATAGTACGAATAATGTACTGAGTATGTAAAGCATAATCAATAACATAATGGAAACATAAGACAACATAATATAGAAGAGTCATAGGATGATAGAGCCATTTATGCCTCCCAGCGACGTTCATCGTATTCCTTACCCTTTTTTCTAATAGGAACCTCCCATTACATACACTTATACATATAATAGTATCATCGACCATGGGGTTTGGCGTCTTGCACATACCCCCGGCCATGACGGGTTTGGTGTGATACGCTGCCTAGCCACACAAGGCTCGGTGTTATCGTACCCAATGGCTTGTAGTGGTGCGCGCGCGATAGATATCGTACACCGGCCGTATAGCTCGGTGTTATTAATAGTCATACTTAGAATATATACGTAGAAGTACATGGGTGTCATCAGCATCAACATCGTCGTATCATCGTCATTTTCATTATATCATTCCTTAGAAGATGAACTATCATAGGATGGGACCAATAGTGTCACGAGAATATCAAGAACTTTGAGCTTTAATAAGACGTTATGGAATTCATGTGAAGGTATACGACAAATGGGAACATGCCTTAAGAAGAAGGGTTAGCCTTACATCTTCTTTGTCTTTGTAACTATCTAACGTTCACATGAGGCTTGAGAAATCTACATTTAAAAGGATTCATACCATGGTTAAGTCTTAAAGACGCTGCGGGTCGCAACTCATGAACTAACAAAAATTGGGCGGCATTTCCCCTATTTATCAACTTCCACCATATCGCAAAACAACTGCGAGCAACCGTAATAACATCTCTGATGTCATAATCGAGTAGTCATATTCCATTAAGTCTTAAAATTTATTCTCATATTCAACTTATATTAACAAATCTCATGAAGCCATTCGTGGCGACACCTTGAGAATACCCAGTCTTTCACTTGGAACTCTAAATCTCGTTGACGGTTATCTCCTTAGGATTTACGACGACTGCGGAACTGTTGTAGTCAATTCAGCATAAGACTTGACCGTTTCTATAGCTTGTTGGACCAAGTACGCCTTATACAATTTAGTCTCTCCTAACGAATCACCCGATTGGCGATCTATACTTGCGCCCCGCTCAAAAAAACTCATCGGGGGCCATTTGGATGTTGGAATGATAGCGATATAAGCAAATTCGATAAGCGGTAAGTGATGCATTCTGTTACCTCCAAAAATCCAATATGCAAACTCGTAGCATATCCTGAAATGGGATGATAGAAAACAAACCGCAGCGATCTGTGGTAAATGTTGTGCCTAAGACTCACAGGTCCCGAACTATGTGAAAAGATTTCAGTGTATAAGCGGCAATGACTCCCTCTGGCAAGAAAATAATAAATACGGAACACTATGAAGTGGTACTATTTCTTTAACATAAAGCTTGCATTATCTTCCGCTACATATGTAGTTGGAGGCCAATATAAATGAAACCTACTTTGTGAGTCTATCCTGATGCCACGTATAGAATCATACTTACGTCGAGAACGAGGTAAGCTGCAGTAAATCCATATTACTCGCTTCCGTTTCAGTCGAATTTCTATAGGCCAAATAACGATCCACCAGGCTTTTGATGCTCAATTTTGACTTGTTGATAGTTAGGACAACGGCCACGAATTTAGCTATGTCTTCTTCGTTTTCCACTCACCAATATATAGATTTAAGATCATGATACATTTCGTTGCTCGGGAATTGAATAGAATAACGGGAACAAATGGGATTCTTTCAAAAAATCGATGATGTAACCTGCTGACATGGGAACACAAACTGCCTCGACATCAAAGAGCTCCGTCTCCCGAAATCTCGGAGGCAGCTTAACCTAGCCACGAGGAAGTGTATTCCTATAATGAACTAGTATAAGATCCTGATGGCGCTCGTTACTTCGACTCTCTTAGCAGCTGAGGCAGTGGGAATTTATAAATGGTAGCTCCCATGTTACTGAGTCAATTCTTGGGACTCCAAGGCTAGCTAAGCCTAGCTGAGTTCACGAGCTAACTCTTTTTAAGTGAACATCACATAAACTTCCTTAGATCTATGGCTAAGAGCATTAGCCCTGATGTTCGCCTTCTGGGATGATATAGGATGTTAACATGTATCTTTCATGATTACAACATTGTACGTTGTTGTAAATTCAATTCTTCACATTTGAAAATATACGAGAAACAACATGATCCGTATAGATATCAATATGGACACGTACAAGTAATGTCTCCACGTCTTCGGTCGTGAATCACCCCGCATCTAAATCAAGATCATGGGTTGGATAATTTTTCTGTGTTCCCTGCATTGCTAGGCATGCAATCCCTCTTACAATGTTGCGTCAACAAACGCCAATCCCGGCGCACGAAACATCGCCCAATAAACAACACTTGGCATGGACTCACTCTGGAAATGTCGGGACTAGGGCGAGAAGTTAATACATTCTTTAACTGCGCAGAGAAAAGGCTAAACTCGCAGCGTCGATCCGTTGAAATTTAGCTAATTTCTGGGTTAACTTCGTGAGTGGTTCAGAGATAGAAGAAAAGCCTTCTACAAACTTGTTGTAATAACTTGCTAAACCCAGAAAACTACGAACCTCCGTAGGTGTTGTAAGCCTCGACGGAAGTCTTCACGGCCTCGATGTTTTAATTATCTGCCGAATACCGTCGGCTAAATATTATGCCCCAAAAAAAGTCATCGAATTCAACCAAAATTCACACTTTAAAAATTTGTAAATAACTACCGAGTTTGAAGAACTACAGAATGGTACGTAAATAATTTGCATGTTACGCATAGGACCTAGAATATACGGGATATCGTCGATAAACATAATCTATGAATAGATCCGAAGGCTGAACACGTTGTTTATCAAATCCATGAATGCGCAACTGGTGCATTGGTTAAGCCAAATGACATTACCGGAACTCAAAATGACCATATCTTGTTCGAAGGCCGTCTTAGGAATATCTTTCTCCCTAACTCTCCTTTGATGATACCGGATCTCAAATCTATTTTTGAAAACCACTTGGCACCTTTGCAATTGATCAAATAATCGTTAATCCTTGGGGACGGATGTATTCTTGATCGTCACCTTATTCCAATTAGATAGTCGATGCGCATTCGCGAGGGCCGTATAACCTGCCGACAACACGGGTGCTCCCGGGAAGAGCCCAGGCCTTATGAAGCTTTTCTCGAAGCAAGTCCTTGATTGTAACGATCCTCTCGGCTGCGGAGCCATTCTATAAGGAGGAATAGATATGGGTTTAATGTCCGGTAGCACATCGATAGCAAAGTCAATCTCGCTCGGAGGAAGACACGGAAGCTCGTAGAGAATACATCTAGGAAACTCGTTCAACTACGGGACGGACAGAAAAAAAAAATTGGCGATTCGAGAACACATGTCTTGAACACGAGCTAAATGGTAGATCTGACCTTTAGCAATCGTCTTCGCCGCCTTGAGACGGAAATAAACCTACCTCTCGAAGACACGTATTTCCTTCCATTCCCAAAAATTGGTTCTCCGCTGAAAGCGAGCCATGCCCCGTTACGGTCTACATTGGCGCAGCGAGAAACTGACCAATCCGTACCCTTAATAACATCAAAGTCCTTGTTTTCAACTCGTGTAAATCGACCATAGTATGATGATTACAAATACTTATTATACAATTTTTATATACTCGACTCGTGCAATGCAGGTTTCTGACGAGTGTAGATACTTGAAAAGGTTTAATTGACTCACGGTTCGACCCCGAATCGACCGGCAATATAAGGAGTAACGTATAATGATATGAAACTAGGATACGTAAACATATACGTGTGAAAAATATCGATATTATGCAACTGACGACATCGGGGGGAAGACTCGAGATCTGTCGCCCGTCGATGCATAAATACGCTATTGATGGCCGCCTCGGCCAGGAGCTCCTCCCCTACCTCTCGGGCCGGCCCCGCGTACGTGAACCTTGCCCCGGAAGGCGTATGGATGATGAAGACCCGGTTTGTTGACCACCCACACGCGTCGAGCGGGTGCGTGGTGGCCGGCCAGGCTACATGCGTAGCAAAACATGCGAGCACAATCGACGCGGCCCCAATGTAACTTCCCGCCTTGTGAACATCGTGGCATGGGTGGATTTGCACGACCGAGTGCGCCCTGTGGCCAGAACCTAAAGCTCGCTCGACTTGGCCGGAGTGAGTAGGTATCAAGTCTACAGCACGTAAACCGTGGAGGCGCACGAGTCATAAGATGCGGAATGCACAAGCCCATTGTCTTTGCCCTCGCTTCCTTTGAAGTCGGACCGAAGATATAGCGCTCACTGTACACTGCAATAGTCTTTCATGCTCACTTCTTTGTTGTTGTTGGCCTTATCCAATTCGGGCATGGGCTTGAATGCGTGAAATATTCATATTGTGTGAAAGGACGCGGTCAAGCACTTATCCATTTAGTGTGGCCACCCAACCCTTACAAATCGGTATATCGATCACCCATGTCATTCACAATGGCGGAGCATACCTAGCCAAAAAAATTGAAGCGGAAACTATGCTACAGAGCTTTTCATGCTTCCTTGCCTAAGATTCGAGCTTTATCGGCGGCTACGCGCGAGCCTCGGGGGGGCGAAGTAATGTCGAAGTAAAGCATCGGCAAATTAACGCCTTACTCTTGGGGGAGGTCACCGTTGTGCTCACAGAAAACTGACCAAATCGTATAGCAATAGACGCGACATCCCGCGATCTATACGATGCTAACTCCGCCGATTCGACGTCGAACGTACGTTAACGAAGGGTCCTCGACGTTCCATAAATAAAGTTTTGAGGGTCCTCGTAAACGACCCAAGAAACTCTAGGAGGTTCAAACTAACAAAATGCGTGGGCTCTTGCGCTACTTGCTTTATCACACGCCCGGCCATTGTGCGGCGGGCTTGGCGGCGTCGGTGGTCCCGACGATTGAATGAGTACATTTCATCTGCGGCAGAAACCTCTAGTTGAGGAGGGCGGGGTGCGGAGCTAGGGCGAGACTTCCTCGTGCTCTCGAAATAGGCTCGGTGAGAGGACGAGATTGAGCAAATTCCACAGGACTGCGCTTCCTCCATGTCTGTCGGCGGTACTCTTCGGCCCGACACCCCACGCGATCTTGCCCTTTTGAGGCTGTGGTAGCCTCTTTACGGGCGTTTAGAAATACGCAACACGCGGTTAAAGGAAGAGAAATCCGCATATCGTAGCTCTGTCGCACGATATTATGAAGAAAAGAAGGTCGTCGTTCTAAAATGCGTGGCACTTTGTTTATAAGTGTGGCACGCAACACCCGCCGTAAGACTGCGGACACGGCTGCGTGAGCACGCCAGGACGAGCGCGCCGATGCGAAAACTTTTGTCACGGCCGACCGAAGGTCCGTGACGGACCGGGAGCTAATCCACGGGGGCGCCTCTGCGTCGCTTCTATAATCATAATTAGGTGAGCCACCGCGGCTTTATTGACAAACTACATGCCTGAATATTCCCATTCCCCGAGCTGAGCACTTTTATATCAACGTCGACAAACATGCCCACGTATACGTATATACGAGCGACGAGGCTAACAAAATGATATACAAATATAAGAAACAGGGTTGAGAGACATCTAACGCAAGCAACTATCTACGAGCCTCACAGAAATATGTAACGTCGTATAAGCAGGCCAAGGGTTGGCAATGCCCATATGTATATACACGAAAAGAATAGTACCCGGCCAGTGACTATGAATCAGAAATAGACTCACTGTGCGATGCAGGCAACCGGTCTATGGGTCGAAGTCCTCTCTTGTCCACTGCCGAGCATGGCCAACGGCGTCCCTGAGCAAAAGGACGATGGGTGGGGTAAATATGGCAGTATGTAAAGCATAATCGATAACATAATGGAAATATAAGACATAACATAATATAGAAGAGTCGGCGGGATGATAGAACGTTTATCTGCTCTGGCAGCGTTCATCATTATTCAACACCCACGCTTTTTCTGACAGGAACCTCCTTCATCCTTTAACCATAATGTGTGCCTGAACATGGAAGGAGGTTCGTGCTTTATATACCGGAAACCATGACAAGGTTCGGTGTGATACGTACCTAGCCACCACCAAGGCTCGGTGTTATCCGTACTTATTTGTAGTGGTGCGCGCGCGATAGATATCATACCGGCCATATGAGCTCGGTGTTATTAATAGTCATACTTAGATATATACATAGAAGTACATAAGTATCATCAACATCATTATCGTCATCCTCGTTTTTATTATATCTTTGTAGAATGTTCTATCATGGAGGATGGGACTGATAGTGTCAGGGAGTATCAAGAACTTTGAGCTTTAATGATTCTAGGAAATGAAGTCATCATAGAAGACATTATGGAATTCCATGTGAAGGTATACGACAAATGGGAACATCTTAAGAAGAAAGGTTAGCCTTACATACTCTTTGTCTTCTTAACTATCCTAGATTCATGGCAAAGACTTGAAAATCTACATTTAAAAGGATTCGTACCACGGTTAAGTCTTAAAGACGCTGCGGAATTCAAACTAGAGCAACTCGCGGAACTAACAAAATTGGGCGGCATTTCCCCGCATCAACTTCCACGTATGGAGAGAACGGCTCGGAAACGGCATGTCACATCCGCGATATCATAATCACGTCGTCATATTCCATTAAGTCTTAAAATTTATTCTGCGTATTCAACTTACTTATCAGAACTTCACATGACCCTTTGCCTGATATTATACAACACTTCCTTGTCATCATTAATACTAACTTGACATTATCCATAGCAACCAAGAGTCATGACCCGAGTTAGTTTACTACTCAAAATATCATGAAATCAACATTTGGACCTCATTTTCTAGTTTCTCCCTTCCCCAAGTTATTCAACAACTACGCATTCTTAATAACATGAAATAAGCATGAAAACTAACCTTTTACCTCGTAAGAATGAGCTTTAGAGCAAGCTATATCAACTTGTATAAATACCACAACGAATACCAAAGAAACCCTTAAAGTCTACTAACCACAGTGAGCCTCCAACACAATTTAATACCTTGGTTCTTGCTATTTGATCTTTGATTTTTCTTCGGTTTGAGTGGAATATAGTTGAGAGAAGGTTCTAGAGCTTTTAAGAGTTGTGGAGAATGTGGGAAATGAAAAGTATGAACTTGGGTCATATATATATAAAAAAAGGAAAAATCTGGAAAAAGTGACCCGACTTGGTTATACGGACACTTATACGGTCCGTATAAGTGACCGTATAATCCCACCAGGGATTGGCCTTCTCTAGAAAGGTTATACGGAACCTTATACGGACCGTATAAGTGGTCGTATAACTCAACTTTTCCGAAGTTGTTCTCGTTGATTCGTTCGATCTCAAATCCTTATGGAACCCTGTTAACACTTATATAACACTTCATTAACCATCTAAGAGGCCCTATGGCAGCTCCTCAAGACATTATTAAATACGCATCAACTCAGCTATTGCGAAAACCGTTCCAAACATGACTTACATCTCACTTCCTCCAACGAACTTAGTTTCACATATTCATATAACTTCAAAATCCTATGGTACATACTTTAAGCTATCTAATACTTTCCTTAATCTCATAAGGACTCCTTATCACCTTAAGCTCATATTAGTCTACTCATAAGGCAACAATTCGAAATCTTTGAGATGTAACACGAATGAGTGGACGAGTGCATTAAATGTTGTCCTGATAATATGTCTAATCATAGGAAAAGTGGCGACGTTTCACTAGTTTCCCGCGTAGAATTTGAAAAAGACGGACTCTTCCACTTCCCGTACTCATGCTATGGAAGACCCGAAAAGTGGGGGACTATCTGTATTAGGTGAAAAGCGCATCCGGAGGTAGTTTGTGTGACCGGATGCTTGGAGGACTTGGGGGAACTATACAACTGGCTTCCACTCCTACCAAATCCTGTCACGTCTACCGACCTCGATCAGAGCATCGCATCATACACGAACTTTGGGTCATAGAGAGGTCACATCACAAGAGCTTTAGGGGTTGAAAAGTCCAACTTTGGCTTATATAAGGATAGCTTAGGATAGAAGGAAGAGGATCTTGCTCACATTTTGTAAGCCCTATCTCTCTTTTTTCTCTAATGCAATATAGACAAGAACTTTCATTATTAATCTGTTTTTCTTGAATCATTTGCTTGTTTGTTATCCCGCACTGTGCTACACTCGTGCTCACTGCTACTCCAAACCCAGCTTATAACAGAGTTTCAAGGATTGGATACGACTCACTTGTCTTTAAATCCTGTAAAAACAAATCTCTAACTGATTTTCTGATCTAATACGTTTTCACCGGAAAACAAATATTTCATAAAATCATTCCCTAACAGAAATAGGAAGCCAATAATTTGATGAAGTGCTTAGATGAGTTAACAGAAAATTTCAAAGCCTAGCATATACATTTTTTCCTCCTAAAAGTAAAATATATTCGGGGATTCTGGATATTGCTATTTAGTTTTCTTAGTTATGTCACAAAATTAAGTGAAAAGGAAAAAGTTAGACTGTATTTCCAAAATTCACAAGGTACAACCAGAGTGGTTATTTTAGTTCAATAAGTCCATATACGGGTGTGTGGTCAAACTTAAATGCTTTGCTAGACTTAGTCTAATTTAGATAAAGAAGTCCATGGTGGTCAGATTATTTTTTTATGCCTCGACGTTAGACACACACGTTTTCGTAGAAAACTACAGGACAATCTTATAGCTAATATATATAATCCATCTTGTTCTATTTTTCAATTTTATCCAATATCCACTTGCTATGGTTGATGAGTACTTGAAGGAATCTCAAGCACTAGAAATTCTAAATTTCTCTTGCTACGTAAAAACAACCCGTAGGAAGCTTGCAAAATAAATTAAAAAGTAATACTTCCATTATTTTAATTTATGTGATACTATTTGATTGGATATAAATATTAGAAAGAAAAAAAAATTGAAACTTTTACTGTTTCTTTTTGGGTGAAGCCACCTTCTTGGTGGGAGGTTAGGCTAAACCCTACCTTGTAAATTACAATAAAACATAGCAAAATAAATGCGTGAGAGGTATATGAAGCCTAACCTCTTAGAAAGCGATTAAGGAATATAATTGACAGACCCAATCCTTGACATTTTTGTGCCAAAAACCAGATTTCTCTTTAAGCATGTTCCTAGTAAAAGAGCTTCACAAAATGTTTGTATATATATACTATCATCAAAAATCAGTTCATGAGGTTTTTAATTTCTTCCTAACTCTAAGGTTAGGGATCTTTCTTTTATCCATTTGTATTAAACCTTTAATTTGCCTTGCGGAGGCTAGAGGTATAAATTTTGTCATTGTCCAGAGAATAGCTTATGGAGGCCAGCTTGTCAGCCACTTGGCTGGCCTCCCTAAGACAATAGGGAATAACTCAATCAGCAGAGCCTTGGAGAGCATTTTTGTATAACCCTGATAATTGTTGTAAGTTGCCATAGGATCTTGAAAACCTCCCTGATGCATGACTGTAGAATCACAGAGTCTGTTTCAATTTTAATTTGCCTTATATCATATTTGCAAAAAGTATTTTTGCGAAAAGTACTTTACAAAAAAGTACTTTTGGCGAAAAATAGTTAGTGTTTGGCCAATTAATTTAAAAAACACTTTTGAGCAGTAATTGGTGTTTGAGCAAACTTTTAAAAAGTGTTTCTAAGTGTATTTTTATAAAAATTTTTTAAAAAAGATACTATTTTTTTACTATTTTTTTTTTTTTTTAAACTGCTTCCTCGCTCTCCAAGCACTTATTTTCTCCCAAACTCCTCACTTTTTTTTAAATAAGCACTTATTGAAAAAATAAGTATTTTTGGGGAAAAATAAACTTGGCCAAACATTCCTTGCTGTTTGCACCAGTTCTCTCCAAAAAACAATGCTTTGGCTTCTCTGCTATGATACTGGAATTATTTCCATCTGTTAGCGAAGAGTATTCAAAATAAGACTTAGATATTTGTGTGACTATAAATCATCTATTAAAAAATAATATAAATTTAAAGTAAATTATTTCTAAAAATAGAAATAATATTCATTTTAGAACAAATTAAAACTAAAAATGTGACCCATAAACTGAGACAGTAAAGATAATAGAAGACAGTATAAGGTGGGATATCCCAATACTAACTTTGAAATTAATTTTGTACCATATTTGATAGAAGATATAAATTTATCCTGAAATAAATTTATACCTTCTATTAAATAAAGTATAAAATGAAGCTCATACTTAAAGATGAAATATCCCACTCAATCCTATTAACTTTGAAATTATTTTATACCACATTTTATATGGGATAAATTTATCCCAAAATTATAATCTTGAGATTATAATATCGGAATAATTTTATCCGCGTACCAAACGACCCGTAAAGGATCCAACTCGGAACGAGGAAGAAACAAATATTGTGAGAGTGACAAAGTGCTGGTGCAATTTTCTGACGTATGCCTAGAAAAAATATAGCACGAACCAACTATATAGGAATAGATTAAGTCAACAAATTTCAGAGGTCCAGCTAATATTCCTAGGAGAGAATATCATAACGTGGCAATCAATCACAATCATTTTTATTTTTATAAGGGGACCGCAAGTAACACAACCTTTTTTCATTTTTAAGGTCATATAGCATGATCAACATTGAACAACCTTAAATCACTTCTCTTATCTTAACTTGAGATATTTAAATTCACTAAAAATTCATTAGAGCCCCAATACTGACTGGTTTCCTAGAAATAACCGTCTTTAAATTAATGTGTGGACATGTCTGCACTTTAACTCAACGGAATTGCTTCAGTCTTCTTTTTATAAAGGAAATTATTTAGTGTAGTATAATTAAGTACACAATTGTATTGGGCTAAATTCGTATAACACAGCTGGACGTATACCTTTGAGCCACGTGGCTCAGGGAATAAGTGAAAGATGAGTCAAAGATTGAGTGTCACCGGAGGAAATGCCATTGCACCGAAGAAACCTCTTGGTCCGGAGGACTATTGGAATAGCTCCGGAGGAGAGCTCAACGGGCTGTCGTTATAGATTGAGTTGAACGTTGTCTCCTGGTGTTATTAGGCTTAATGGTCCTCTTTATTGCTTATTATTATTACTCAATTAATGCTCATTATGAGCAGGGACGTCATACATGGGATGTGTGTCCCTAGCTCTTAGTATAAATAGGGATTGTCATTCCCATTGTAAGGACACGAAATTCAAGAGGAATGCATACCATTTATACACAATTGCTTCATTTCTTGAGTTATTTATTGTTTTACTAAGTGTTTAATCATAAGCTTAACCGGAGGAACTAGCACCGGGCTCAACCACGGCTCAGGCTATTCTTAACCTTGCTTTGCTTTACTTCATTTATATTCAATTTACTTGCATATTATACTGATTTACTGGTCATTTTGATCCACGTGTCCTTGACCACGAACACAAATTCAACTGAACCATTTTTTCGGTTAACAGTTTGGCGCCTATCGTGGGGCCAGGACAGTTGTGGTTGTCACTGTGACCATCGTTTGTCTTACTAATTTTTCTTGGTTTTCATGTTTTTCTAAGTATCTATTTCAGGTATGACAGGAGCAAACGACAACACAAATACTGGACACAATGTGGACAACCCTCCGCTAGGTCCGGATGGCGTGCCCATCCAGGTACCATTGAACGGTGAGCATCCGTTGGATCCAAATGTCGATGCAGTAGGAGAGGAGAAAAATCACGGTACCACCCGGGATGGCATTCCTAAAGATGAGACGGACGCAGAAGCAATGCGGGTCATACGGGAGTAATGTTTCTCGATGAAGTAAGAGATGAGTCAAATTAGACAGACCGTCGCGTCCCTCGTGACCTGTCCACAGGCTAGAGTCGCGGCTCCTAGTGGAATTCCTACCACTCCTATCGGTGGACATGCCACCACTAATGGTAACGGACAAACCGTAGGGAGGAATAGGGATGTCTCCAGCAGTGAGTTCGCTCCCGGCGATCCTTTCCAGGACGAAGTCAAGCGGTTCATGAGAGAAATCACTGGTAAGATAGATCAAACTTCCAAGGAGGCCGAGAAGAATGCCGAGGAGTTCCAAACGCAGTTAAGCCAACTTCCTAGGGCTCCCCCAATCAAAGAAGGCCCCGATGCAAGGAAGTACATTCAATGGGCATACTTTCACGACCCGAACTACGGGCCATGACGGGTATCCGGGGCTAACCAACGAACACCACTCATGACACCACTTATCTGTCCTCACTTATAATATTTGTGTAAACACAGAAACCCTCATCATTGAAAGCAGATTTAGTTTTATAAACATGAGCCCCTTTGGCCATCAAAATGATATACATATACATATATATACATACATATACATGAATGCTATGGGACCATACTACCCACACATGTACATCTATGAGCCTCTACTAGAGTACTAGACATATAGACGGGACAGGACCCCGTCGTGCCCAAATCATGAATATATATTCATATATGTACCAAAAGAATAATCAACGGCACTTCCGGACAATGGAGTGCTCACAAATCAGCTACTAGCTCCTAGGGATCAGCACCGTCTCCCTGCCTACATGTGGGCATGAACACAAAGATCTAAAGAAAACGGACGTCAGTACGAATATTGTACTGAGTATGTAAGGCAGGAATGGAATAAACATAATCCGAAAATCATAAGTCAGGGGATGAGGATACAACCTGTGTACTCCTTTTAAGCATGATTACGTTCTATATACATACATCATACATAAGCATATCATGTACATTATCATAGCGTATGCCTCATCATATCATATATACATCATCGTACCATACAAGCATCATCATAACAATCATACATCGTCATGTCGTTAACCCGCGTCCGGGTAACCATCATATGCAGCGCACTAGTGGTGTCATGCCCGGCCCTCTCGGCTCGGTGTACACATAGTAGCCCGCCTTAGCGGTGACATGCCCGGCCACTTAGGCACGGTGGAATCATATGCAGCCCGCCTTAGCGGTGACATGCCCGGCCAATTAGGCTCGGTGGAATCACATCGTCATCATACATCATGAATTTGTCATCATATATATCATAGACTCATCGCTATCATTCATTTCGTAGACATATCATACACTCATCATTATTCATGTCATAGTCTCATAAGCTTATCATAATTCTACCATATTTTAACATCCTTAGTTACATATACTTATACATACCGTCCACACTTACATTTGAACTTAAGGGCAACTATGTCTATGTCGGAGTGACATAAGGTCGTGAACCCCCGATCATGTTATGAACTGAGCATAAGCGTCATATCTCACCTTGGAGGGGCTAACGGTTTAAGGTGAGTACATATAGGGAAGAACATCAATGGATCATAATCGTCATCATTAACTTCGTAGGTACATCATATCGTAATCTCTAATCCTTGCTTAAACTTATCATTATCGTTACCGTGCGTATTTCTTATTTCATATGACTATTCATGAACACAGGCTTTTAGTCTCTCGAAACATAAGAAATTCATGAAGGAGGAAGAATATCATGCATAGGATTCATGCCTTAGGAAGAAAAGTTGAGCCTTACATACCTTTGTCGCTTAGCTATTCTATCACTTGCTCGTTCCCCTTTAACGCTCGCGTCTTTTCCTTCAAGAGAGCTCGTATCGTCGTTAGCTAGGCAATTACAATAACGTTCTTCTTAAGGCTAAAGAAAATTGGGCAGCGCTTCCTTTGTATATACTACTTTCTGCCATATTCCATATCAACTCCTAACATTCATAACGACCATCACGATATTACTAACAACCATCGTCATTCATTCACCTTATTCGCATTTCACAATTTCATCCCAATTCTCCATAATTATGGCCAAAGTTCACTGTCGCATTCTTTCGTATCCAATGCTTATTTCATGTTCTAAATATCATTTATAACGCATTTATAACATCAATATATCCATTTTCATGATTCAACCCAACCACTACTCACTAATAATACTATTCACACATTTGATGACCCATTTGCTATACACTTCTACAATCCATGTGTTTCAACTTATTAATACTTCAAATAACATGAAAAGGTCATGAAACTCACCTTAGATGATGGAGGAATAGGCCTTGGATGATATTACACTTCTTGCACCAAAACCCTATTTCATCTCTCTTGGGTTTTCTTGATTTGTATGACTTTTAATGGGTTTCCTTCACTTGATTCACTTGATTTCTTGTTGTTGATCTTTGATTTCTATTGTTTTCTTGTGATTGAAGTGTATGGAAATGTTCTAGAGGTTTCTTGAAGTGTGGAGGTGGAAGATGAAATGAAATGGAATGAAAAAGAGGTCCCTTATATAAATTCAAGTTCAGGCCCGACTGGAATATACGGACCAACATACGGTCCGTATAATTTCTACTGACCGTATGTTGAACCGTATATTTGGTCCAGTGGAACATGACATTCTGGGGCCGGATCTACGGGCCGGACATACGGTCCGTAGATTTTATACGGCCGTATGTCGGCCATATGTTTGCCCATTTTCCGAGACTTCCCTCGTCGACTCGTTTGATCTCCGATCCTTATGGAACCTTCTTAACACTTGTATAACACTTCATTATCATTCTAAGGGTCGTTATAACTCTTCCTTGAAACATCATTGAAACACCATTTACTCAATACTCGTAATTGTGCCCGACACACTCAACTTATAACTCGCTTTCCTTAACAACTTTCTTTCACTAACTCGAATGTCTTTGGAAATCTTAATTAGGATCATCACATACTATTTCTTACTTGTCCAAACCTCCCACACGTCATACCCCTCGTTAGTCTATTCATTGTACGCTTAAGGGGGAAATTTTGAAGGTGTAACACATACAAACCCGAGGCCGCTTCGGAGTTGATCCCAAAGAGGTTCAAGATGCCCAACATTCCCAAGTATGACGGAACGACGGATCCGCAGGAGCATATCATGGCTTACACAATGGCGGTGAAGGGCAATGACTTGAAGAAGAAGGAGATTGAGTCCGTTCTGATTATAAGAATTGGCGAGACTCTCGCTCAGGGGGTATGACATAGTACGCCCAACTGCCGGAGCATTTAATTCACTCTTTTGCCATACTGGTCGATGCATTCATCAAGGCTCATGATGGTGCTTCCAAAAGGTGAAAATCAGGAAGGCGAATCTCTTCTACATCGTGCAAGGAGAATCTGAGCGCCTCCGTGACTTGTTTAGACAGTTCCAAAAGGAACGTATGCTTTTGCCTACTATACCGGATGAGTAGGAACGTATGCTTTTGCCTGTTGTACTGGATGAGTGGGCAGCTGAGGCCTTCACTAAAGGACTGAACCCCTTAAGTTCTGATGCTTCCCGAAAGCTCAAAGAGAATCTCCTGGAGTTCCAGGCTACTACATAGGAGGACATGAACAATAGATATAAGTCAAAGATCGAAGTCAAAAATGACTTACTGAGGGATTCCTCGATAAATCCCCCTGCCAAGACTGATAAACGTTTCAGGCCAGATCAGAATTCATCAAAAAATTAGTTCCAACCATACCCTCCTCCGGAAGCTTCCAATGGAGAGTCAAGCTATCGATCAGTGGAGTTACTACATGTGAAAGAGAGGGAGAATCTCGAAAAGAACGGTCCTGCAGCCCAAGAATAATCCTTCCGGGACTGCGCCGAAAGGGTCAGAATATCCAAAGCTTGCAGATTATAACTTCACCATCAGCGAAGCTCAAATAGTGATCGTGCTGAAGTCTCATCCGGCGGCACGCCCTCCTAGGCCGTTGCAGTAGGACCCTTGCAATAGAGATCAGAAGGTTTGGTGCGTATTCCATTGGACCCTAGGGTAATCTCCATGACACCTCCGGGAGGAGATAGCCAACATGCTCGCCAGGGGTCATCTACAGGAATATCTCAGTGAAAGGGCGAAAAATAACTATGGCAGAGCCAGATCGGTCGAAGTGAAAGGTGCATCAAGCGCTCCGCCACACGTTATTAATATGATTTTCGGCAAATCCTTGATCACTGGCACTAGCTTCGCTTCTTCTAAGAAGATGAAGATCTCGGTAACACGGGAAAAAAGAACTCGGGATTCCCGGAGAAAGACCTGATTATTTTCTCTGATGAGGATACAGCCGGCATCACTTTACCTCACAATGACGCTTGGTTATCACCATGCTCATTGGCAATTGTTGGGTGAAGCGTGTGATGGTTGATCCGGGGAGCTTAGCTAATATTCTCCGCTGGAAAGTAGTAGAGGAGATGGGTCTCTCGGAGAAAATCATACCGGCAGCAAGGACCCTTGGTGGTTTCAATATGTCCAGCGAAACAACTAAAGGTGAGATCGACTTACCAGTGGAAGCCGGAGGAGTGACAAAGGTAACGAATTTCGATGTAATCGATAGTGATATGTAATACAATGCAATCTTTGGGAGGGCATGGCTTCACAACATGAAAGCAGTCCCCTCAACATTATATTTGCTGCTCAAGTTTCCTACCCCAGAGGGGATCAGAAAGATCTAGGGAGAGCAACCGGCATCGAGGGAGATGTTCGCGATTGAGGAGGCTGCAGCAGTTCAAAGTCTATCTGTACCCGACAAATAGCAATTAGAGAATCTAAAGCCGCATCGATTGCAGCTCGGCAGGTTCCATCAAAGAACAAAAATGATGTGGGACATGAAGAGGTTGAAGATGAGTACGGAGTTCCAAGATACTTCCATCCTCCCAACCACTCAGATGCCACCAAGTCTACGGCTGAGGAGCTCAAGCAAATTGCCTTGCATCCGGATCAACCCGAACGGAAGGTTTATCTTTGCACGGGGCTGACCCCGGAGCTCAGGGAGGTAATACTTAATTATTTAAGTGATAACATTAATTGTTTTGCCTGGTCCCATAAGGATATGAATGGTATACCCTCGGACGTAGCAAGCCACAAGCTCAGGTTGGACCTAAGTATTCCACTAGTTCGCCAGAAGAAGCGACCAATTGCTGAAGTTCAAAACAGGTTTGTCAAAGAAGAGGTATCATGTTTGTTAAATATAGGATCTACTCGGGAAGTGAAGTATCCGGATTGGTTGCCAAACGTAGTTGTAGTACCGAAAAAGGGCAATAAATTTAGAATGTGCATAGATTTTAAAGAACTAAATAAAGCTTGTCCGAAGGATTCATTTTCACTTCCGACCGATCATGAAGTAATGAGTTTCCTCGATGCTTATTTCGGGTATAACAAAATAAGGATGCACCCAGAGGATAAAGAAAAAACTTCCTTCATCACCAATTTCGGTACTTACTGCTAAAATGTAATGCCCTTTGGTTTGAAGAATGCTGAAGCCACTTACCAGAGGCTTGTAAACAAAATGTTTGAGCAACAAATAGGGAATGGAAATATATATATCGATGATATGCGAGTTAAGAGTCTCTGTACTAGGGACCATCTAAGTCAATTGCAGGGCATGTCGATTCCGTTGGAATACGGTACTCTAGGTCCAAGGTGCGATCGGGCACAAGAGCAACCCAATTCGGAAGCAATGTTGGTGCAATTGGATTTGCTAGAAGAACACATAGATCTAGTGAATGTTCGGATGATTGCCCAAAAGCAACGGATGGAACATTATTACAACCGTCGTGCTAACCTCCGACATTTTAAGCTCGGGGACTTGGTACTTCAGAAGGTGACGCAAAATACCTGAGATATCAACACTGGAAAGCTCAGGCTGAATTGGGAAGGTCCCTACAAGGTAATCGGCATTACAGGCAAGGGTTTCGTACCAACTCGAAGATGGAAACGAAAACAAGCTCCCAAGCAATTGGAACGTTAGCTTCCTCAAAAGGTATTATGTTTGATCGGAGAAACCACTACCTGTGGTGCTGCACTTTTTTTTCTATCGTCCAGTTTTTGTCCAAATTGGGTTTTCCGGCGAGATTTAATAAGGCAGCGTCGTTCGGTTGTCTAAACGTTTTCCCGGAAGGCATTCTCAAGTGCTTGGAACTTCATCCTTTACTCCTAATCACTAGGGGGCTATATTTGTACTGGTATGGAGCTATGAGATTTAGACTAGCTCAAGAGTCAAATGATGAGTCTACAGTCAGATCGGGGACTGCCCGGGCAAAGAAACGAACATGTAATCGGACCGACCACACTAGATAGCGGCCATGTTTACGTTTTGTAACCTGCATAAAAGTTAAGGGAATCAATAAAATTTTCCTTCCTTTGAAAAGTCTTTGCCACGGAAAGCAAGTAAATTAAGCAGATGCAAATTTAAGCATATTGAAAACTTGTGTCAAAACGAATTGGAGATGTGTTTTTCTAAAGCACCGAGAGATAAGGGCCCTCTCTTATTAATAAGAACTCTTCCAAAATTTTAAAGGGAAAAGGAAGGAAAGTTAAAGTTCGGACACAACAACAACCGAACGAAAATTTTCCCAGCATGTTAATCGAGCACGTTAGTTATAAGCCTCGCAAGGGATTGATAGTTTGAAATATTAAGAGGAAAAACTAGATGACAAGCTCTTCCGAGACTTTAAGAATCTTAGGTTCAGACATGTTATCCTTTGAAATAACGATTTCTAAATCTGGGCCGAGAAAATGAAAAATGCAAGAGCCAAGTAAAAAAGCAAGTCGTAAAGATAAGTGCATTTCATTAAAATTCTCCCCGGGCTAGTAGCACCCGAAGGGAAAAAGTAAAAGAAGTAAGCCGACAGGCCCGACTTCATAAAGGGACCAAACTAAAAGTGTTTGTCTGAAATAAGCAATAACAAAAAATTAAACATGGGCACGCAGGCCCGAGAAATTGATTATTCTTAGGGGGAAGGCGCAGATTGCCCCCGTCATGGGGAGGGATCCCGTTCCTCGCTGTCAGAGCTATTACCCTCAGATGATCAGAAGTTTGCCATTTCAGATTCAGCGGCCATGAAGTCCACATCAGTATCCAGCAGGGTATCGGAAAAGTCTAGTTTGTTATCCAAAGCATCTTAAAAAGCATCCCGGTGGGACTCAAAACAGCTAGGTCACGAACCAAGTTGGATTTTTTCTATTTAGCAACCTGACGCTGCTGCAGCCTCGCCCATCACGCTCAAAGCCGGTCTCGGGAAGCCTCAGAAGATTTCAATTGCTCTCGAGAGATCTTTAAATCACCCTCCAGGCGACGGACCCTTACCTGAAGGTTTTGATGATCAGAGTCCTTGGCCTGAAGGGCCCCATTCCTCTCCTCCGGCTTCTGTTTTACTTCACCATAACTCAGCCGCAGGGAATGCTTTAAAGATTCCGATTCACGACACCTTATTCGGAGCGTCTCTACCTCAGGGCAAAGTTGGCGGTTCTTCGCAGCCGTTAAGTTCTCTGTCGTATCTTCCCTGCTTCAGCAATGACAGTGGTAGCTGTGGCATGGATCGTAAGGGTTTGCTTCGCAAGCTGCTCTAGTATTGTTCTTAAGTTTTCGCTAAGAGACCCAGGCTGGGTAGAGCTTTCCCTGGGGACACTGGTATTGAGGTATGTTTCCAGGGATTCGGGACCGGCTCTCCTCTAGTCATGTTTAAAAGGCTCCGCTCCTCCGGGAGCAAGGTGATCTTCATCCTCATCGTTAACATTCACCATGTCGCTGCTAGCTTGCACTTCCCTCTATGCTTCAAGAAGGTGGCGCCCGGTCCTCACTCGGGAACCTATCCCTTCGGCTGCAGTCCCAGCAGGTTGCGTAGGGCTATGTACCCTGCACTTCGGATCGCCTAAGTTCCCGGTGGCGGCATCCATGATGTTGGAAAAAGCGATAACGACCGACTTGCGGGGATACCTGTACAAGATCGGAAGAAGTTCGTAAGAAAGTGAGGAGAGGCTTACGCGAGAAATTGGTGGCGTGGAATCCATTATCTTACCATGGTTTTTTCCCCTCTACCATTCGGCAGTGAGGCTTTTACATGTCCTAGTTAACCCCGAAGTAGCGCGCAGCAGGTCCATCACCCAATCGAACATTCCATGTATATAGCCGGGAGCCACAGGGGCTGCTATAAAATAAGAGCAAGTTATGTATCGACGCTAATAGCAAAATTCGGATAAAGAAAGCAGGGTGAATCGGACTTACGAGTATGGTTCCAGGCTTCCGAGAAAGGCTCCGGAGAAGCAAGGTAGAGAAGATCTGTTCGAACCATTATGAACTGATCACACCAGCCCCAGTTGAAGTCGTCCTCAGCGCTGGTTATTAGTCCACGAGAGCCCCGGGGGAACAAATGAACCATTCCACCCAGAACAGACGAGGTGAATATAACATCAAGTGGTCAATGGTAAAGGCAAGTCAGTTCTCCATAGCTGGGGGGCAATTTGGCCTAAGCAGACCTGATACCTTCGGCAAAAGGTCTTGATCAAATGAGGAACTGGTAGCAAAAACCCGATAGTGAAAGGATAGGTGTGGACCATGGAGTATCCCTTTACATGGCTTGTCATCCTTCCTTCTATGCCAATTGGAAGGACCATGGAGTATCCCTTTACATGGCTTGTCATCCTTCCTTCTATGCCAATTGGAAGGGCCACAACTTCGGGTCCCTAATTGTAATCCTGAAATACTTTAGTAAGACTTCCGTTGGTCATCAGCGAGTTGATCTCACCTACTGATTCATGGTGGGTGTCAATCCGGAAGTCTCCCAAATATACACAGTCCATCGGCAATATCTCTACTGCGAGGGACCCCAGGTTGATTTCCATGGTGGCAGAAGCTTCAGCTGCTTTTCCTTGCCTTTGGGAAGGGAAACTTTTAGAGGAGCGAGAAGAGGAAAGAGGTGAGTGCGTAAGGCCGCTCAATGTTAGTGCCATGATAAGGATTGGATGAGTTTTACTTAGTAAAAAGTTTAAGGTTTTTGTAAGGAAGGGTGGACGCATAAAAGGAAGGAAACAATTCACTCGAATGTGATGGATATGGAGAGAGGATTGGAACTTTTATAGGGAAAGGAAATCTTGGAACTTCCCTTGAAACGGGGAGTCAGCAGTCAATCGATGCCGCCGTCCATAAATGATGATGTTTTTGGTGATTGGCGTGACGATTGAGGTTATTAGACGCCTCATTTTCTCGCGTAATTGGACCAGGTTCAAATCTCTTCCACTTCCCGATCCCGACTATTCGAATCCTGAAAAGTGGAGGGACTATCTGTATTGGGCTAAATTCGTATAACACAGTTGGACCTATATCGTTGAGCCACGTGGCTCAGGGGATAAGTCAAAGATGAGTCAGCATTGAGTGTCACCGAAGAAAATGCCATTGCACCAGAGAAACCACTTGGTCTGGAAGACTGTTGGAATAGCTCCGGAGGAGAGCTCAACGGGCTACCGTTACAGATTGATTTGAACATTATCTTCAGGTGTTATTAGGCTTAATGGTCCTCTTTATTGCTTATTATTATTACTTAATTAATGCTCATTATGAGCAGGGACGTCATACATGGAATGTGTGCCCCTAGCTCTTAGTATAAATAGGGATTGTCATTCCCATTGCAAAGACACGAAATTCAAGAGGAATACATACTATTTATACGCAATTGCTTCATTTCTTGAGTTACTTACTGCTTTACTAAGTGTTTAATCATAATCTTGACCGGAGGAACTATCATCGCGCTCAACCACGGCTCAAGCTATTCTTAACCTTGCTTTGCTTTACTTCGTTTATATTCAATTTACTTGCATATTATACTGATTTACTGGTCATTTTGATCCACGAGTCCTTGACCACGAACACAAATTCAATTGAACCGTTTTCTCGGTAAACAACAATACCTTAGCAGCTGAAAGCAGTGATTTAAAGATTGGGATGTAGATTGCCAGAATCCAAGATGTGCCTTCCCAGAAGTACTTATGATTACTTTTAATTAAATTATGGTGGAGAATTTGCATAAACTGTTGATTTATAAGTAAAATTTCTGAAGTTAGTGGGAGTAGATGGTCTCTCCAATTCCAATATGATCTAGTATATTATTGAAAAGGAGAAGTACCAGGAGATTTCTCATTTTTTATTCATAAATTTGAATTTCATTTCCAAAATTTCTGTATCCAAGCAATATGGACGATAGATTTTCAACATAGTTCCGGGAACTTTTGAAACCAAACTGATTATGCACTCCATATTTTCACAATACTTCTTTTAGTTTATTTTATAGCAATACCATTCCAAGTAAATTATTTGCTTACACTATAGGACCCGTTTGGTCATAAGAATTATTCACTTTTTTCCACTTTTTTCAAAAATTAGTATTTGGCCATGAAAATTCCACATACATGTTGAAATAGTATTTGGAATTTGAAAAACAAGAAAAACTTGTTTTTCACTTTTTTCACAATCAAAACATGTACATTTCAACAAAAAAAAAAAAATACTATTTGCAAAAACTATGGCCAAACACAACTCCAACTCCAAAATTCCAAAAAAAAAATGAAAAAGTTTTTAATTTTTATGGCCAAATGCCTACTATGTATTATCATCCCAACTCCCAAGGTTTCATAAGAGTAAAGGGGTTTAGACTATGAACGAAATTATAATCTCATATATACTAAATAGGTAAATAGGCGTGTTCCTAATTTGATAAAAAGATTTAAATTTTTGAACAATACTTCTATGGAAATAAATTAATGTAATAAAAACTAATTTTCACGCTTTCTCAAGATTTATTTATACGAAATCAAGAACTATATTGTCAAAAGAGATTAAAATGTCAGCTAATCATACCTGTATTAATATTATGAAAATGAGAGGACAAAAAGGAGATATGAATCATCTGTGTTGTTTGTCGTGTCATTCATACTGGAAAATGTAAAAAGTCTACTAAAACTTTCTTAAGCATTAAATAAGAATGATAATTAGACTAAAATTATAATTTCTCTTAGGCGCGGTGTTAGACCGTTGAATTGCTTCATTTGTTCTATTCTTTAACTAGAGAATTCATCCCCGCTTCGCACGCTGGTGAAAAAATTGAATAAAAAGAAGATATGATACCTTCCATTTTCTAAATTCTTCTATATGTGTTTCTACTAAAAAAAATTATAATTATTTATTCCGCTATTCATGTTTTCTTATATATCACCGGGAAAAAAAAATTAAAAGCTAATAAAATATAAGTGTCAAAATAAAAACAGCTATTAAGTTCCATGCCCTTTTTACTCGAGAATGAGACATCATAGCATAATTGACGCCGAATAATAATAACACATGCTCAAGAAATGCATACATATACCAGCGACAAAAGCAGTAAAGCTTCTGAAAGATTTGAATCACTTGGCAAGTAATATTGTAATTTTCACACATATTTGCCTCATTTTTCAGCTTGAGAACAGATGGGGGAAAACTCTTGTACAAGAAAAAAGAGATTTAAAAAAAAAAAAAAAAAAAAAAAAACCAATACTAAAAAGCTGAAAATTACACCCTTAACACATAACGGTAATTAGACATACCACGAAAATATGTTTGTGTAGATGCCATAACACAAAACAACAACACGTGATGATATCGATCCACTAAAAAGGTTCAAATGAAATGCCATCAAAGTTTATTTGTAGATTCTTTTCATAACACTATTGCTGTGGACAAATAATTTCTGCCCTTTCCCACATCAATCTTTTTAAAAAAAAAAAAAAATCTAGGACTTTTATTTAACAGCACATCATGATGTTTCCCCATGAATTCATTAAAGAAAATAGATAGAGATAAAGAGGACACTTTAAAGGCCGTGATGATCGTAATCCAAAGTGTGTGTATTATATACATATATAGGAGCAGTTAACACATTTGGCGATAAGAAACAGTCCAAACTACTGGAAATAAGTTACTACATATCCTAGAAGAAAGAAAACGAAGAAGGAAAGAAAATTATTGCATACTCAACTAAATAAAGGCAAACTAATTTTACGTTTCAAAATAATGAATAAAATCATATCTCATGAAAGATTTTGTGATATCTCATGGATTTTTCATTTGGCTTTCATGCTTGTGGTGTATATATAAGTCTAATGGAGGAACACATACAATCATATCATTAACTCACACATTAAATTTTTGGAAGCTATGAATATGAAAGGCATGAGAGTTATGAATATTAATTCATACTATAAAATGTCTTCATTAGCAATGAATGGAGACAATTTACAAAAGACACGTTGGCAGTCATTTAAAATAATTTGAATGAAATTCCAGAATCATGAAAAGGTCAATTCACTGAAGAGAGATAGCATGTAGCAAATAATTATCACGTCTCACAAGTCACAAAGCAACCGTTGCATCACTTAATACAGGGCCACGTTTTTTCCTAAACAGTCGCGTAAGATTATGAGCATTAATCAATAGGCACTAATTGGGATCTCTAAATGCAAGGCAACGGTTCACTGAACATAATACAAATATTTTGACATGGGTTGAATAAAAAAGAATGAGGAAAATTGTCAAAAAGATAAATAGGAATGGTAACCACAGAGGAATGTCATATCACCTTGTCTATATCTAACTTTATAATATATATTGATATTGATTGATTGATTGATTGATTTTTCCGTTTACTTTGTTAGAGTAACTTTTGGTTTAAAAAAAAAAAAGTGATTATTTGACAAGCAGATTAGGGAACATACTTCCAAGTTCCAACTTTCCTTTCCACTCACCAATTACTAATCTCACAATTCAATTTGCATATTGTATACGGTAAAAATCGAACATGAGTCAATTCGGAGAAGGTATGGATCGGATGAAGAGAAGGGGCCGAGAATTCACACGACTGGCGTCGCACCTTTCCGGATAAGCGCTTTAATCGAAGCCGGGCAGAGGCGCCATTGGCCCGGTCTCTGTGCCACTGATGGTTCGATAACTCTTTCCGAGGGTTCGTTTGTCCGTGTATCCGTTGGTCCGTTATGACCGTTGCTGAAGCGTGTCAGTGGTGTCACATCATGGTTGGCTACCAACTATGCGTGTCAGGCGGCGCCGTCAGTCTAATCCCGTCAAATCCGTGCAGGGGCTGTCCTTTTTATTGCTATTTTATTAATTCATGTTTTATGAGGCCCATGGGCCAGCTATTATAAATAGGGTATATCCTCCCCCCTAAAGGGGGTTCTTTTTTTTCTTTTTGGGCTCATCTTCACTTTTCAAGAATATTTGTAACACAAAAGACACATACATACAAATCTTGTCATTTACGTTATACTTCCTCCATCTACTCGTTATATGTGTATTTATCCTGTATTCGCACCTGTCATTAGTCTATAAACAAGCATTTATATCACCTTTCCGCGATTCATATTTAGACTCAAGTACATATCCTATACCCACATATAAATTCAATTGGTTACCAAATCCGGGGTAAACAGTTTGGCGCCCACCGTGGGGCTAGGATAATAGTTCTTAGTCTTGATTTTTATCGTACCCATCTAAATCGTAACACTTCCACCCCTCATTCGTCTCGTCGAAAACGGACTGATGGCTGACGTCGGACAATCTGGTCACGTTAATAACACCGAAATCGTGGCAGAAAATGAGGGAAGCGAACCACGGGGACTACCAAATCCCCGCCGACCCGAACCCCATTGACTCGAGGAGGGCCTCAATCGACAAAACACCGTGGATCAGAGAATGCCGCCCTACCAGCCGATCCTCTCGAGAACTCATAACTCCGTTACATTGTCTCGGACCCAAAGCCAGAGAGAACCGGAGGCACCAAATGATGGCATTAATTTGCGTTTGATTTTCGAGATGTTGCAGGAACAAAGAGCAGCAATTGCCGAGCAGGGAATGGCGATCGCTCGGCTGCAGAGTGGACAAGGGGATGCCGGGCCGAAAAAGGCTAAGGGTACAGTGGAAATTGGAAGGAACGAGCCACGGACGATCGAGAGTAATGATTCTGGAGCCGGTTCCTCCACCGAGGTTCTGAAGATGCTCGAAACTTTGGCGAAGCGAGTGGATTCCACCGAAAAGAGGGTCGAGACGTGCAACTCTCGGGTGGATCAGATACCGGGGGCTCCACCTTTGCTAAAAGGGCCAAACTCTAAAAGGTATGTTCAAAGGCCTTTCCCTCCGAGTGCGGCCCCCAAGCTGATCCCGAAGAGGTTCAAGATGCCGGATATTCAGAAATACGACGGCACCACGGACCCGCATGAGCACGTGACTTCATACACTTGTGCTATAAAGGGCAATGATATGGAAGAAGATGAGATAGAGTCGGTGTTGTTGAAAAAAATTCGGAGAGACTCTATCGAAGGGGGCATTGACGTGGTACGACCATCTACCCGAGCATTCAATCACTTCTTTTGAAATGCTCACCGACGCCTTCGTAAAAGCCCATGCCGGTGCCATAAAGGTGCAGGCCCGTAAGGCTGATATTTTTCGGATAACCCGCAGGACGACGAGCTATCGCGGGAGTTCGTTACCCGGTTCCGCAGGGAGCGGATGGAACTCCCCCAAGACGAAGAGTGGGCCGCGCAGCTTTCACGAAGGGACTCAACATGCTAAGTTCGGTGGCTTCGGCCAAATTGAAAGAAAGTTTGCTAGAATACGAGGCCGTAATACGGGCCGACGTCCACAATCGGTATGAGTCGAAGATTCGGGTGGAGGACGATCAATTCGAGCTCCCGCCGGTAAGATCAAAGTAAATAGAGGTTTCGAGGCACCAAGGAAGGGATACGAAACGAAGTCCGAATCATCGAAAGAGAGGTTTCGGCCATATCCCCATTCGGAGAGACAAAATTTCAGGTCGGATAAATTAATCGAGAGTCCAAGCCATTTCTCTGGACGGGGCAGCAAGCGGGTTGAACGCCCGGCAAACAGTCGGGGACTCTCGTTTAGGAGCGATGCCGGAAGTTCCGCCAGTAATAAAGTTCCGCCAAAAATTTCGGAGTACAACTTCAACGTTAGTACTTCGGGACTTGTCTCGGCTATTGGACGTATCCCCGATGTAAGATGGCCTAAACCATTGAGGTCGGACCCGGCCGGCCGGGATCCGAGCGTAATGTGTGAATATCACGGAACCCACGGTCATAGAACCGAAGATTGCCGCCAATTGAGATAGGAGGTAGCCCGGTTATTGAAAAATGGCCACCTCCGGACCTGCTGAGCGAACGGGCCAAAAATCATTATAAGGAACGAGAATCTTATCAGAGGCCCGAACCTATCGAACCCCAACATACGATCAACATGATAGTGGGGGGCGCTGACGCCCCTCGAGGGCCGGTAATGAAGCGGACGAGGATTTCTATTGTTCGTGAAAAGCGCACTCAAGATCATTCGACCGAGGGATCTATCTTCTTTAATGACGGAGACGTAGAGGGCATCATCCAGCCCCACAATGATGCATTGGTAATTTCTATACTTGTCTTTAAAACTAAGGTCAAGCGTATTTTGGTTGACCCAGGTAGCTCGGCCAACATCATCCGATGGGGAGTGGTCGAACACCGGGATCGCTTTCGGTCGATCGTACTGTGGCCCGAGTATCGAGCGGGTTCAATATGGCAAGTGAAACCACGAAGGGGAGATCTCACCGCGCAAGAATGTGGGTGACACCCTTCAGCAGACGGTGTTCTACGTGATCGAGGGGGACATGAAATATAATGCACTACTGGGCAGGCCTTGGATACACAGCATGAGGGCCGTGCCTTCAACACTACATCAGCTATTGAAGTTCCCCACGCCGGAAGGGGTAAAAACCATCCGAGGCGAGCAGCCCGCAGCAAGGGAAATGTTCGCAGTAGAGGAAGTGGCACCTCGGCCAAAAGAGCCCGAAGGGAAAGATGCAACCGGAGGAAAAATTCCCAAATAGCAATCAAAGTGCGCCGGGTTGAACCCGGTACATAAAGAGGGAGATTACGAGGTACCCAGATCGTTCGTCACGCCAGATGACTCGGATGCGACCCAGTCAACTGTGGAGGAACTGGAGCAGGTCATCCTGTTGGAGTATCTTCCGGACAGAAAGGTATACCTGGGCACGGGGCTCACCCCAGAGCTCAGGCGACAATTAATTAAGTTTCTCCGTGCTAATGCCGATTGCTTTGCATGGTCGCATTTAGATATGACAGGTATATCACCAGAAGTAGCAACTCACAAACTCAGCCTGGACGGGAAGTTTACCCTGGTGAAGCAAAAAAGAAGGCCCATGGCGGAGGCTAAGCACGCATTCGTAAAGGACGAGGTAACAAAACTTTTGAAAATTGGCTCCATCCGGGAGGTGAAATACCCGGAGTGGCTGGCCAACGTTGTGGTAGTGCCCAAGAAAGGTAACAAATTTCGAATGTGTGTTGATTTCAAAGATTTAAACAAAGCATGTCCGAAGGACTCATTCCCGTTGCCTCACATCGATAGGATGATCGATGCAACGGCCGGACATGAGATGTTGAGTTTTCTCGACGCTTACTCCGGTATAACCGATCCGACGCACCCGAGGATCAAGAAAAACATCCTTCATCACCCGATACGGACCTACCGTTATAATGTTATGCCTTTCGGATTAAAAAATGCCGTGCAACTTACCAACGCCTAGTTAATGGAATGTTCGAAGAACAAATAGGGAAAACAATGGAAGTTTACATTGACGATATGGTTGTTAAGTCCCTGGAAACAGAGGACCATTTAAAGCATTTGCAGGAAACCTTTGATGTGCTCCGCAAGTACAACATGAAGCTCAATCCGGAGAAGTGTGCCTTCGGAGTAAGATCCGGCAGATTCCTGGGTTTCATGGTGTCAAACCGAGGGATCGAAATCAACCCGGACAAGATCAAGGCCATCGAGGATATCGAGGTGGTGAACAACATAAAAGGGGTTCGTAAACTCACCGAAGAATCGCAAAGACTAAGTCGCTTCATATCAAGATCCTCTGGACAGAGTCACCGATTCTTCTCTTTGCTCGTGAAGAAGAACGATTTTGATTGACACCCGAGTGCCAAGAAGCTCTACAGGATTTGAAGAAGTACTTGTCTAGCCCCCCGCTACTGCACACACCGAAGGCGGGCGAAACACTATTCCTGTACCTAGCTGTCTCCAAAGTGGCGGTAAGCGGCGTTCTGGTCCGAGAAGAATCAGGTACGCAATTCCCTATCTATTATGTAAGTAGGACATTAGGGACGGGAGACCCGTTACCCCCATTTGGAAAAGTTGGCATTAGCATTGATAAGTGCCTCCAGAAAACTTAAACCTTATTTCCAAAGCCATCCCATATGTGTAGTAACTACTTACCCTTTGAAAAACATCATGCATAAACCGGAGTTGTCGGGTAGGCTTACAAAGTGGGTGAGAGATTAGCGGTTACGACCTCGAATACGTACCTCGAGTTGCCATCAAGTCCCAAGTCTTGGCCGATTTTGTGCGATTTTGCCCCAGCCTATGGTCCCCGAGGTCGAAAAGAGTTCCTACCGACTCGGGGAAGGCCACGGCATTTGGTCTCTGTATACGGACGGGCCTCAAACCTTAGAGGTTCCGGCTTGGTATTGTCCTTAGGCCCCTACGGGGATGTCATTCGACGTCCATTAAAACTACCAAATTGACTAACAATGAAGCCGAGTACGAGGCTATGATTGCAGTTTGGAATTGGCTCGGAAGCACGGGGGCGGGAAACTATCGAGGCAAAGTGCGACTCGCTTTTGGTCGCAAACCAGGTGAATGGCACGTTCGAAGTCAAGGACGAACGAATGCAGAGGTACCTCGAAAAAACCCAAGTGGTGCTTCACCAATTTAAAAAATGGACCATGCAAAGACATACCGAGAGAACAAAACGGGGCCGAGGCCGATGCATTAGCAAATTTGGGGTCCGCGGTCGAAGGGGGACGAAGTCAACCCCGGTCAACGGTGCTACTATAAAAACGGCCATAGAAAGCGACACGCCGAAATATACTCAACAAAGTTTGACTTGGGATTGGCGCAACAAATACATTGACTACTTGCGCAATGATAAGCTCCCAAGTGACCCGAAGGAGTCGCGATCGTTACGAACCAAGGCTGCCCGTTTTTGCTTGGTGGACGGCCAATTGTATCGACGCTCTTTCCACGGACCCTTGGCTAAATGCCTGGGGCCCCGGGAAACGGAGAGTACGTGATGAGGGAAGTGCATGAAGGAACCCGTGGCAATCACTCGGCGCGTGCTTCGGTCCGAAAGCTTATCGTGGCCGGATATTACACGGAATCGATGGACGGAGACACAAAAAACTTTGTCCGAAAATGTGACGGTGTCGCAGACATGCCCCAACGGTTCACCACCCGGGAGTTGTCGCATTCGGTGGTCTCACCCCGGCCTTTCATGAAGTGGGGGACGGACATCGTGGGTCCGTTACCCCGGGCGCCGTGTAAGGCACGTTTTATCTTATTTATGACCGACTATTTTTCTAAGTGGGTTGAAGCGTTGTGCCTTTGAAAAAATCGAGAAAAGGAGGTTATCGACTTCATTTGGGATCACATTGTCCGCCGTTTTGGCATTCCCGCCGAGATAACTTGTGATAATGGTCCTCGCCGTGGGTAGCAAGGTTAACGCTTTTCGAGGGTTTGAAGATCAAGAAAATTGTGTCGACCCCATATCACCCGTGTGCAAACGGACAAGGAATCCACAAACAAAACAATAATCCAAAACCCGAGGAAAAGGCTAGAAGCGTCGAAGCACCATTGGAGGAAGTATTACCTAAGTACTATGGGCTTACCGAACCACGGCCAAGTCTAGCACGGCGAGACCCCTTTCTCATTGGTATACGGGGCCGAAGCCCTTATCCCCGTTGAAGTTGCGAACCGACCCTCCGGTTCAGGCATGCCACCGAGGAATTAAACGGGGAGGCCATGGCCGTAAGACTCGACCTCGCAGATGAGATGCGTGAAAACGCATTGGTCCGAATTGCTGCCCAAAAACAGAGAATGGAAAGATACTACAATCGGAGAGCCAACTTTCGGCATTTTCGAGTTGGGGACTGGGTGCTTCGAAAAGTCACCTTACATACAAAGAACCCCAACGAGGGAAAGCTAGGACCGAACTGGGAAGGACCGTACAAGGTAACCGGTATAACGGGCAAAGGATCATACCAAATGAGTCCATGGATGGGCAATGCCTGCGCAACAACTGGAACATAGCCCATCTAAAAAGATACTACTGCTAAGGTATGATCTTCCCATTTACCTTTTGTGACCGTATTTTTTCTTTTTGCAGGAAATCAAGGACAAAGATAAAATTAGAATTTAGAACTGAAAGCACGTGTTGCACTCTTTTCCTTAGTGCGGTTTTGTCCCAAAATGGGTTTTCCGACGAGGTTTTTAATGAGGCAACAAGTACAACGTGCTACGCAACAAAGATAGGGGGCCAGCATTCGTACACCCGAGGTCACACCTTCCGATTGGGGGCTTGATAACACTCACCCGACCTCGAAGCTCGGACGTTGTTGGGGAGCACAAGACCCACATCGAAGCCTCGCCACGATAAAGGGAAACAAAGAAGCTCGGCATTTACCACGGCAAAAACAAAGGCTGGCCACCGGCCACCGCCTTCGATGTAAGGACCAAACGATCATAATGAATCGTGTCCCATTTAGTGTTTGAACAAAGGCTGGCCACCGGCCACCGCCTTCGATGTAAGGACCAAACGATCATAATGAATCGTGTCCCATTTAGTGTTTGAACAAAGGCTGGCCACCGGCCACCGCCTTCGATATAAGGACCAAACGATCGAACGATCATAATGGATTGTGTACCATTTAGCGTTCGCTACGGCAAAGATACAAGAAATGAAAATTCTCATATGTACAAACACTTGCAACACAGATATTGCAATTTATACGCTCTACACCGGGCACTATGGTCGAAATTCGACGAGACCAACGAGGTCATTGCGAACCGGTCACGCAAAATGTTGGTCCGCACGGAAAGATCCGAAGTCACAAAACATTTGGTAAATCCTACGGGCTGAATTAATCAATGACTACGGATCATCTTGTCCAAAAACGGACCAATAATTCAAGGCAAAATAAAAAATAAGCACTCAAATGAAGAAACAAGAAGGGTGCAACTTTCATGTATACGCAAGATACTTTTACAAGGAATACTTCTACATCAAAAGTCAAAAGGCCAGCAAAAACAAAAAGCAAAAACCAAGTAAAAATCCTATGCTGGATGACTGGAGGCAGAATGATCGGACTCGGTTCGTTCAGAATCATCTGAGTCGGCTTCAAGGGCATGGTTTGCCTCCTCCTCCATCTCTTTGGCCTGGTTTACCGTGGCCGAAGATCGGAGAATCCACTCTCTTCTTCGAGGGTGAGCCGCCGAGACTTCCACTTCTCGTACTCGGCGACAATGGCAGTATGAGCCTCGGCCGCCTCCACGCCTTTCCAGGCTTCTTCCAAATCAGCCTCAACTTTAGCCAACTTAGCCTCTAGCTCGGCCCGGTTTTCCACAAGAACATTCCGCATGTGAATAGCAGCCTTTCTAGCTCTAGCTCGGCCTTGAGAACATCATTGGCACCGGCCGCCGCCCCCGCCGCTTTTAAGCCCTCACATATCCGAGACCGCTCCTCCGCTTTCTCTTCGAAAACTCTCATGCGTTCTTTGTACAGAGCGCATCGCATTCCGAGTCCGGTTCCTCTCGCCAGGGCCCATTGCACGGCCTTCACCGCATCCGCCCCCCCCGAGTCGGGATATGGTGGTCTCCGCCGTCCACCCTCGACGAGAATTGGGCTTTGTCTCGGCTAAGGCCAATCTTCTCAGCTTCGAGGCTTCGATTATAATCGGTCATGGCGGCCAATTCACTCTTCAAGCGACGATTTTCGTCCTTGGCCGCATCGAGCTCGGGACGAAGGTTGGCAAGAACGGCCGCCCGACCCAAATCTTCCTCTTTCTCTCGGAGGAGATGCTTATATTTCTCCGTTTCACGGCCTTGGGCATCTAGTTGGCCTCGAAGATCGTCCATCTCGTGTTGGACCCGATGAAGGCCTCGTTGACCAGTACCACACTCTGCAAGAAAAACAAACATGCAGAATCAAACGAAGTAAGCATAAAGTCTACCAATATACAAGGGTGGCTGAGGGTCTTACCCGGTTGCCCGCGTGCATGCCTTCGTTCATAAGGCACTGCCAGGTGACCCCGGTCATTTTACGCTTGTCCGAGTCGGAGACAAGAGGCCGCAAATAGCTTGCTACCCCCACAGGGCGCGATAGAAAGCCGCAATCCTCGGGGACGGTGATTACGGCCGATCTTGTTCTTCCTGGCTCCACGCTCGGGGCTGGGAAGATGCTCACCAGGTTATCTCTAGAGCCAGATTCTGACTGTCGGGTAGACGACCTCGTGGCCCGAGGAATTGGAAGATGGCCGAAACCCGCAGCGTCACCGTAGCGGGGAGGAGGGATGAAAACATATCTTCAAAATCTTCAACCCTCGGAGCCGGGATAGATGAGCTTGGCGTGGACTCAATGTTTCTGGCAAAGACCGGGGGCTCCGCAGTAGAAACAGGTTCATGAACGGGAGACGAACGAGCATGAATGGGGGCTTCGGTCCCCGAAACTGGGGCAGTCCTTTCACCACCGCAGTGACACCGTTTCCCCGGTTCCTCTCCTCTGCAAGGGGGTATCTTCCGAAGAAGTTTCACCTGAAATATCGACAAATTCAACCGACCGAAGAGGAGCCGGGGAAAGGATTCCTTCCGCACCTGAAGGAAAAGCGGGAATCAAGAGACCTTCGTTGATAGAGGCAAAGGCGGAACGGAGGGCAGTCTCCTCGGGCATCGGAGCCATTGGCGAGCTGTGTCAACCTTCCGAACTATGATGTCGGGCTCCGTTTCTTCTCTCGGGGGCCGGCAACACTCCTTGCCTTCTTCGTTTGGACGGTCGCCCCTTTTCGAGGGCCGTTTCCTTTTAGCGCGCTTCGGCAAGAACGCGAAAGAACCCGCCGTGTCGAACGCGGATGCCGGTGCAGGGGAAGCGACCCCCGACTCCGATCTGGATGCCACCGAGCCCTTCGGCAAACCTGAACCACAAAGACATGGACAGGATTGAGAAAGCTGACGACCACGAATGGCTAAAGATGCAGCAAAAACGAAGGAAAGTCAAACGTTACCATGATTTTGGGCGATCCATCGACCGCGTGACAAATGGGCCCATGTTCGGTCCTCATAAGGAAGTTGGCTAAGGAGTGTCGTGACCCATTCACTCAAATTGCGAATAACTGGGGGAACAAATCCGTTTGCTGCGAAAAATAAGGAAAGGGCAATGAGAAAACAGTACCAAAAGCGGATGAACAAGTAAGAACGATTGCTCAAAGGATCGAACTTACGCTTGTCGTTCCATTTCTCTGGGAAAGGTTGATGGGCGGCCGGGATTATGTCCTCGGTTTTTACCCGGACGTAGCGTTCTAGCCACCCCCTGTCCTTGGTCTTCGTCCATCTTCGAGAAGAACGGGTTCCGCCGCGCTTAGTTAGTTTTATGACACCACCCCGAATATCCTCGAGAATACGCGTATCGTGGGCCCGTTGAGAATTCTTTCTCACTTCCGTCGGCCGCCACTGAAGCAAGCAACGACCCTCCAAACGATTGGGCCGATCCGTGCCAAAGTCACACCATAGGTCCGGCACATATCCAGTATGACCGGATCGATCGGGGGGTCGAGTTTAAGGGTAAAGGGATAAGTATACACGTACAAGAACCCTTCCCGGTGGTCGGTAATGGATTCGTCCGCCCGGTGCAAAAACCCCACGGCGCGTGTTCCACCCACGTCCGCCTTGACTATATCAAGCTTATCCTCGGTTATGGAGGAAGGATATCGCCTCACGTCATATCCCCGTCCGAGACGGCGGAGGGCTTTTCCGCCTCGAGGTCTTTGTTGAAGTTAAATTTGGTCGATATAATATCCGAGGCCGTAGTCTCGGGTTGCTCGTTGTTTAGACGGGACACGGCCTCGGGAGAAGTGGTCTCGGACATGTTGAAGGAATGAAGGAAGAGGATTTCGGAAAATAATGTAAAGAAAACGAAGGAAATGGTGATTTGGAGAGCAACCGGAGCGAAAAGCTGGCGAGAATGATTTGTCAGAGAAAGGATGAAGATAGAACGCAGAGGAGAGAAAAAATGAAAGAGCAGATCGTAAAAGTGAAAAAATGAGGGGATGAGAGGCTTTATATAGGAGCAAGGAGGGGAACGGTTATCGAGGACGGCCAATCAGGGATCGCCACGTGTCCCATCATTAATGCGAAGCGACCCGAAACGACGCGTAAAAGGCGGTTGGCAGGAGCGGACCATCCGGAGAAGGACACGTGGCCGCAGAGGGGAAGACGTGACGCAACTATTCCCGCCAAAATAAGGAGATAAGGATAGGCCATCCGGGCGGTCGGTTGTATGTTTCATCCACTTCCCGTTACTCCGGTGGATCATTGGCCCGGGAAGTGTGGGGGCTATCTGTATACGGTAAAAATCGAACATGAGTCAATTCGGAGAAGGTATGGATCGGATGAAGAGAAGGGGCCGAGAATTCACACGGCCGGCGTCGCACCTTCCCGATAAGCGCTTTAATCGAAGCCGGCAGGGCGCCATTGGCCCGGTCTCTCCTCGTGCCACCGATGGTTCGATAACTCTTTCCGAGGGTTCGTTTGTCCGTGTATCCGTTGGTCCGTTATGACCGTTGCCGAAGCGTGTCGGTGGTGTCACATCATGGTTGGCTACCAACTATGCGTGTCGAGCGGCGCCGCCGGGCCAATCCCGTCAAATCCGTGCGGGCCGTCCTTTTTATTGCTATTTTATTAATTCATGTTGTATGAGGCCCATGGGCCCGCTACTATAAATAGGTATATCCTCCCCCCCTAAGGGGGTTCTTTTTTTTTTTTCTTCACTTTTCAAGAATTTTGGGCTCATCTTCACTTTTCAAGAATGTGTATTTGTAACACAAAAGACACATATATACAAATCTTGTCATTTACGTTATACTTCCTCCATCTTTCATCTACTCGTTATATGTGTATTTATCCCGTATTCGCATCCGTCATTAGTCTATAAACAAGCATCCATATCACCTTTCCGCGATTCATATTTAGACTCAAGTACATATCCTATACCCACATATAAATTCAATTGGTTTAAGACATCAAAAACATTGTAAAAATCATTTATATTGTAATTCGAGTATAAAATCACGCACTTTTAAAACTTGTCAAAGATTCAACGATTAACAGTATACTCTAATTCACAAGAAAATCCAATTACAAAGAGGACAGAGAAAGCATGAGGAGCCCATCGATCAAATTAAAATACAGTGGAACCATAGTCATAAACAGTACAAGGACCACTAATCTTTTAAGAATTAATAGACTTTCTACCAAAACAAAACGTCTTATTAATCTTTTATGGTTTTTGGACATGGTACAACTTATCTCATCTAACAGATATCAGTCCTCTCCTCGTATAATCCGCTTCTTCTATTATAAAACTTCATTTGAAAATAAAGTATCACATATTCTCGTATATATTACTCAACTGTCAAAATCTCTTCTGACATTTAGCAATTGGTGAAACCAAAGTAGGAGGCCGCACATATAGGTTGTAATTCGATGTCGATCCATCATAAAATAAGACGGTCGGCATCATTAAGTAGATGAAGCCAGAATGAATTCGTATCGAACTGATCCAACGATTCAATGCTCAAACTATCTGACTGATGAATTTCAGGATTGCTCTCCAAGATGACCGTGTTTTCCATTTCAATGATTGGTTGATCCACATTCATCCTTTGGCTTTCGACAAATGTAATAACGCTGCTGCAGGATGAAGAACCACCGGGTGATATCATCAAACTACTGTTGTTACTGTATGTTCCTATCATTGGATTATAATCCGTCGGGCCAGTAGCCAAAAATAATGGACGTTTTTCTTGAGATTTGCCGGTTTCTTTCTTGTCACTTTTCGCCACCCTTTTGCGGCTTGACTTCACTGGGACCTCTTTTTTCATTCCCAGATGCTTCTTTACGTGTGTGTGGAAGAAGTTTTTAACTTCGTTGTCCGTTCTTCCAGGCAATTTTTCAGCTATAGCTGACCATCTGGATTATTAACACAAGGAAATTTTCTTAGATGCACACCTAAATTATTTTGAACATAGGATAATTTGATATATCAAGAACGTAACTGAGGTGTTTTAATTAATAGCTAATAGGAGTGAAGATTATACATATAGGTAATATTCCTAAAGCTAGGACTTCTTACCTGTTTCCGAGTTCTTGATACATTTTGATGACAGTTTCGACTTCTTCCGTACTGAAGGGTCCTCTCTTTACATCAGGACGAAGATAATTCATCCATCGAAGTCTACAACTTTTCCCCGTTCTTGAAAGCCCTGCAACCATGATCAAAGTTGAACAGACAAATTAAGTACAAAAAATGATTAATGCTTAAATGCACGTGGACATCTGAGTAGGAATTAAGTGTCCAAAGATTCAAACGTTTAACAAGTATAGTTTTATTAACCATGATGATAGCTAGATGGGATTAAATTTGAAATAAATCAAACAAGGTTTATATTAGTGTTGGGACCTGCAAATTTGGGCATGAGGTTCCAATTCCAAATGCCATATCTCATGATATAAGCTTTCAATTTTTGGTCTTCTTCAGGAGACCATGCCCCCTTCTTTATCTCTTCCATGTTAATTACTTTGTACTTTGCTGTTATTGTGGTGGTAGTCTTGACTGTTCCTGGATATCAGTTCACCACTTCAATTAATGCTTCTGTGGTTTCAACATTCTATTGGGAAAATAATTGGGGCTTATATAGAAATTTTCCACTCAGTAATTGGATTCTTTAATCAATGCCTTCTTCCAAGAAATGGGGTACTCTCTCCAACTAATTCATTTGCTAGTCTTTTGTGCTTCTTGTCTTTTGATGATATCTTCTTCTAGAAATTTTTTAATATAATAATAATAATAATAATTCTTTGAAGGAGGAGTTGACTAAGAGCCCGTTTGGCTTAGCTTATAAGTTGCTGAAAATAACTTATAAAAAAATTTTCGCTTTTTTGAGTGTTAATTTCGTAAGCTTATAAGTCATTTTGTGCTTAAAATAAGCCAAAAAAAAAAAAAAAAAAAGGGCCCGTTTGGCTTGGCACATTTAAAGCGAACATAAGCCGAAAACAACTTATAAAAAAAAAAAAAAAAAAGTTGGCTACCCCACCTTTTTTTTTTTGGCTTATAAGCTGTTTTCAGCTTATAAGCTGCATTTTTTAAGTTCATCCAAACAGGCTCTAAGAGAGGGAGCAGGATTAGGTACAGGAAAATAAATTCTCGCTTCACTAGATTCGATAAAGATCAATATAATGACCCACTCGTTAAAAGATTTATTAGGAAAATGAAGAAAAAAAAATACTTGTCACCATATTTATCAGAATTCAATAATTTCGAGGTGAGAATAACTTCATGTATAAAAATACACTAAAATCTCAATATATATTTGAACTCATAATTTTAAAAATATGATAAATTTATTATTAAAATCTTAAAAGTGAACCTATAGAATTTAAATTATGGATTCGCTTTGATCTATCGCACATGATGATTTCGATCAGCCATTCTTTTACCTTTCAATAGTGAGTATATATATTTTCAGTATCCAATTTTATATAAATCATGAATTTGCTACTGTCTATCGCACATGAGGAAGCTAAGTGCTTAGACAATTTTTATTGACTGAGCTTTACATCTTATATTTTCCTAAAAGTAATACGTATTCGATAGTAACCTGATCTAATGTCATAGAAATCAGACAGAAAGGACAAAACTTTTGCACTATATTGAAATTCAAAAGATGAAACCAGTAAGGTTTTGTAGTTACAATAGGGCATGGAAGTGTTCAAATTAAGAGTCCGGAGCCAAAATGGCTTCTTTTTACAGCCATTACACCAAAATGGCATGCCTTTTTTTTTTTAAACCCAAATGGGTATTTCGTGCAATGTTGCACGAAATGCAACAAATTTTTTTTTTTTTTTTTTATTAAAAAGGAAAAAAAAAAAAAAAAAAAAAAAAAATTAAAGGAAAATGGTATATTTTTTAAGTTTTTAACCGTTAAAAACTTAAAATAACCATTTTCCTTTAATATTTTCCTTCCCCAACGTCTCTCTCTATTCTCTTCCTATTTATACACCACAACCCCTTCTCCTCCACCATATATTAGAAATTTCAAGAATTCCTCCATTAAATTTCTTCTCTTTGCCATCAATTTTCTTCCTTTCCATTAATCTTTGAACCAATGATTTATAATACTAGACTTGTTTGAAATCTTTAAATTTTGCCCTTCGGCTAACACCCATAGGTTCCAGGTTCGAACCCACGTGCAGTCAAAATTTTAAAAAAAATTCGCAAGGCAGAGTTTAAATTTCGCTATGCCGGACCCGGCATACTTTTGTTAAGGAATTACCAAAGTTATGCCGGACCCGGCATACTTATGCCTTGTGGGCAGACTTGGCATAAGTATGCCGGGTCCGGCATAACTTTGATAATTCCTTCACAAAGTTATGCCGGGTCCAAAGATACAAGTTTGCCCATTAAAGTATGCCCATCGGCATAAATTTGTTAACGAATTATCAAACTTATGCCGATGGGGGCATACTTATGCCTTATGCGTACTTTGCCTTGAAGCATATATATGTATTTGTCATTCCAAACTAATTATGGGTTGCATTGTATAGCAGTATGTTAATTGTTAAACACCACAGAGGCACGAACCCATTGTCATTAACGTGAGATACTAACTACTATTCGCTTAATTCGAACAATTTATTGTTAGGTTTTGAAGTATATATACGAAGATCCACACGAATCTGCAGAATATTGATTTGTTAATTTCTTTGGGATATAACTTAATTACCACAAACTCACTGTCATGGACGCAAAGTTTTATGGTTACTTTAAATTTAATAGCTCAGATTCGAAACAATCTAGTACTCTATATTCCGTTAAGTTGGACATATCGCTTGGGTTGCTTGTCTCAAGTCGAATTCATACTTATGTTAATTGTTGTTAATTTGTAAACTGAGATTAAGCATGTGAGTTGGAACAATATCTGCATAAGAAGATTAAAATGCAAGCTCGATCTGAGGCATACTTTCTTAGAAATGCAAGCTGAATATGCTGGAGGGGGCAGACTTTTAGTTATATTTAGTTATGCCGGATCCGGCAGACTTTTAGTTGTGTTTAACTAAAAGTCCGTACTTTTAGTTATGTTTAGTTATGCGGGTCCGGCATAACTTTGATAATTCCTTCACAAGTTATGCCGGTCCATACAAGTTTGCCCATTAAAGTATGCCCCCATCGGCATAAATTTGTTAACGAATTATCAAACTTATGCCGATGGGGGCATACTTATGCCTTATGGGCGTACTTTGCCTTGAAGCATATATATGTATTTGTCATTCCAAACTAATTATGGGTTGCATTGTATAGCAAAAGATGTTAATTGTTAAACACCACAAGAGGCACGAACCCATTGTCATTAACGTGAGATACTAACTACTATTCGCTTAATTCGAACAATTTATTGTTAGGTTTTGAAGTATATATACGAAGATCCACACGAATGTTTGCAAAATATTGATTTGTTAATTTCTTTGGGATATAACTTAATTACCACAAACTCAACGTCATGGACGCAAAGTTTTATGGTTACTTTAAATTTAATAGCTCGATTCGAAAAAATCTAGTACTCTATATTCCGTTAAGTTGGACATATCGCTTGGGTTGCTTGTCTCAAGTCAATTCATACTTATGTTAATTGTTGTTAATTTGTAAACCGAGATTAAGCATGTGAGTTGGAACAATATCTAAGAAGATTAAAATGCAAGCTCGATCCGAGGCATACTTTCTTAGAAATGCAAGTCGAATATCTTTGAGGGGGCGTACTTTTAGTTATATTTAGCATATAGACTTTTTAGTTGTGTTTAACTAAAAGTCCGCCGGAGGGGAACTGCGTTTTTAGTTATGTTTAGTTATCCAAACTTTGATAATTCCTTCACAAAGTTATGGGTCCAAAGAAGTTTGCCCATTAAAAGTATCATCGGCATAAATTTGTTAACGAATTATCAAACTTATGCCGATGGGGGCATACTTATGCCTTATGGGCGTACTTTTGCCTTGAAGCATATATATGTATTTGTCATTCCAAACTAATTATGGTTGCATTGTATAGCAAAGATGTTAATTGTTAAACACCACGAGGCACGAACCCATTGTCATTAACGCGAGATACTAACTACTATTCGCTTAATTCGAACAATTTATTGTTAGGTTTTAAGTATATATACGAAGATCCACACGAATCTATAAAATATTGATTTGTTAATTTCTTTGGGATATAACTTAATTACCACAAACTCACCGTCATGGACGCAAAGTTTTATGGTTACTTTAAATTTAATAGCTCGTATTCGAAAAAATCTAATACTCTATATTCCGTTAAGTTGGACATATCGCTTGGGTTGCTTGTCTCAAGCCGAATTCATACTTATGTTAATTGTTGTTAATTTGTAAACCGAGATTAAGCATGTGAGTTGGAACAATATCTCGCATAAGAAGATTAAAATGCAAGCTCGATCCGAGGCATACTTTCTTAGAAATGCAAGTCGAATATCCGGAGGGGGGAGACTTTTAGTTATATTTAGTTATGCCGGATCCGGCACCTTTAGTTGTGTTTAACTAAAAGTCCGGAGGGGCGTACTTTTAGTTATGTTTAGTTATGCTCGGTCCGGCATAACTTTGAAATGAAACGTGCTTTCACCACAAGGATAGTTGTATTTACATTCTTTACCGTTTATGGCATTGCTAAAGAAGACAGAATGTTGCACGAAATGCAACAAATTTTTATTTTTTTTTTTAATTTCGTTTTTAATATTAAAAACGAAATTAAAAAAAAAAAATTTGTTGCATTTCGTGCAACAAATGCAACAAATTTCTTTTTTTTTTTTTTAATTTCGTTTTTTATATTAAAAACGAAATTAAAAAAAAACAAAATTTGTTGCATTTAAAAAAAATACCCATTTGGGTTTAAAAAAAAAAAAGGCATGCCATTTTGGTGTAATGGCTGTAAAAAGAAGCCATTTTGGCTCCGGACTCCATAAATGTATGCTTGTCGAACAAGAACCGGATTTTGATATTTGTTGGTGGTGCTCAGCATATTATTATTTGCATGGACGCTAATACAATATAATGCACACATGTTTTAAAGTAAACTATAGAAAATTCTCATATATATACCTAATAAAATAGAACTAATGCACTGGCTTCTAATTTATATACCCACTTGCCTAAGGCCGAGGCTTACTTTATTATCCAAGTTGCTTATAAAAGAATATGGATATATAACGCCATATATAGATCAAGCTATTAAAAAGTCTAACTTTCTCTTGGTGTCTAACTTTCTCTTGGTGACTTATTTGGATCATAAAATCCTTGATCTAGTACTTCTTGGTTTATTTATTCTCTTATAGATTATAAGATGTTACAAATTCTTCATTACAGTTTAATTTCTTTTAAACTTGAGAATTCTTTCAAGTATATTTGAATTTAGACCCTCCTTTGATCTTATTCCATTTCTAATGAGTACCAGGTTTTAAACTTTAATTATTATTATTTTTAATTTAGTATACATAACTTCTTTTGATCTATTTCGATTTACTTGCCTTAAGATAGAGCAAATTAAAATAGGAAATAAAGTATGAGAGATGAGAAATTATATCGGAATTAAAAGTAATAAAACTATTCCGCAGATGGGGAAGGAAGAAAAAAGTGTAGCAAAATAGAAACACAGTATTCTCAATTTCTCAGATAGGAGTGGATATATTCTCGTATTGTATGAAATGATTATTTAATTTGTCAATACTTGTTAAATATAAATTGGATGTATGGTCAGGACCCAGGTTTTAGATACTAGCTAGCTTGGATATTTATCTATTTATTTATTTTTATTGTTTACTTGTCTAATGTGATCATCTTGCAACCTACTATGTTTTTATACCATTTTCTCTAGTCCCCTATATGGCTATATAGTATCTTGAAGTACTTAAATGAAATTTAGGCTACAACACGGTGTCCCTTCAACTATAGTATGTATTCAACAGCAACTTGACAATTTAAATTTTCCATTGACCTATCGATTACTCATCAGCGGACATAAAATTTGGCACACGCGCTAAATTCTCTTATATATATTGATAGATCAAGAAAACGGGATACATTTTCTAAAACATACTTTTGTCGAAAAAAAAAAAACAATAATTATACTCCATCATTAGATACAGACAGTCAAACGCGGAAGGGGTGATGCAAAAACGCTTAGCCGCCTCAACCTTTAATCTTGTACAAAGAAACATAAAATTAAAGAAAGAATAAGAAAAAGTTGATGTAACGTTTTCTGTTGTAAGCCCTCGTGAAAATGTATACCCACGATCTATCCAAATATATCTCTCTTTCTATATATATTTATTATTTTAATTCACCAATTTTTGTTCTATAATTTTTTCAGTGACGGTAAAGGGAATATATATATGGTTCGTTTCCTTTAATTTCATAGAAATTTTGTACTGAATAGATTGTACTGAAAACAAGATGACATAATAATATATTTAAGAATGAAAACAGAAGTCCAAACACTGAGAGATTCATAGCAAAAGTTTCAAATTTTTTGGTAACGAATAACTTCAAATCAGACGAGCTAGCATACTTAACTCAGTATTAATGGACGATCACAAGTTAATGTTGCTTGAAGCTGGTAATACAGAAATTAAACACACATACAATAAAGAAAATACGGTTGCTGACGACTTGACAATCATGACTGTTGCAATCTGAATTTTTTCTATAACTTCAAATTGTATCTTAGTCCATCATCTTATATTCTCTATATACTCTTTTTTCGGTGATTGCAAGAATATATTTTCTCCAAACACCAAGCTATATATGTAATAGCTTTTAGAAATATATTATAGCATAATTATCTTTTCTACTAAAAAGGCCAAAGAGAAACAAGATGTAAGTTGAATTCTGTTAAAGTGATATGATGTAATAAGCTCAAACAGTTGGATCACAATATTGTTTGCGCATCGAGGTAATTCCAACGCTAGTTTACATTTAACTACAATAATTTATCATGGTTAATTATATGATATCATTGAGATGCAAATATGAATTAATTAACCACAAGTAAATGATTAAATTACATATAAAGACACACATATATATACTCATTGACTTCGTGTAAACATGAATAATTTTTTCCCTCATCACTCCAAAAAATATAATTAAACAAAAGTATATTCAAGCAAGATTATTTTTTTTCGGATAATCTGATGGAGCTTTATATAATGTTAACAAAAGATATTGTTAGTGGGCATTTTGAGCCCCCGCTAGTTCAATATTGTATGCCAATTAATTAGAGTCCGCAACTTAAATGACTCAAAAAGTGGCTGTAGGGACCAAAATAACCCAATAAAAAAAAAGTTACCAAAGTAACCTTTGCTCACTAATTTAGTGCGCAACAGGGATTGTATTTTTTTTTTTTTCAATTTTAAAGCTCTTGAAATTTCACATTTTTTCCATACTTTGACCAAAGATTAGTCATGTTTCAAAACCCCGGAATATCAATATTTTATATAGAACCTGATATCTTTTTCTGCAAACAATAATATAGGCTCAATACATCAAGTATAAGTAAACGTTTGGATCGTCATTTTAGGGGTTGTAAAGTGCCCTGAAGTAAGTTTTTGTTTGTTTAGAAACTCGTTATCTTTAGGTTTAAGTGTTTTATTTATAATTAGTTTAGGATGTCACGCGAGTTAGTTATATACGATAAGATAACAAAGAGTAAAATAATATTTATCATTAAGAAATAGATACGCAAAAAGTATACTTAATTTTTACTTAACCATGCATCATGCACCCAAGTTGTTTTCTCAATGCTCCCACCTAGGTTTGACCCCTGGTGATTGGGATAAAAAAAAAAAAAAAAGGAGATGGCTAAACCACCAAGACAAGTTGGTGAAAGCTAAAATGTAGACATTTTTTATTATTTATAAAGTTTACTAATGCCATCTAACTTGTTTTCATAAATTGAATTTCGAACCTTAAAATTGACATTCAAAACATCACTACCACGGATTACCATCTTCAAACATATTTTTTATCATTAGATTTTTACTAAACATGAATGAAAATTGTGCACGAATTTGGGGCAAAATTCAAATTGGATTGGGAAAAAGACGTTTTTCTAAAAATTGGGCCGGCCAAACTGCCTTGCGGCCGTTTGAGCGGCTAGATCTCGCAAAACTATGCAAAATCAAAAAAAAAAAATTGCCTAAATCAGACGTCCGAGCGCAAAGTTATGACCATTTAAAGTTGCATCAATTTACAACTACTTTTTCTCCCTATATTCATTATTTGATAATTTTATCTTATCAATTTATATAACTACTTAAGTCTAATGGATAAAAAATTTATGGGGCTTGCATAACGCATTAATTTACTACGTTATTCAAACAAAAAAATTTTAAACCTAAAGATAACAAGTTTCCAAACAAACAAATTACTTCGGGCCACTTTACAACCCCTAAAATGACGATCCAAACGTTTACGTATACTTGATGTATTGAACCTACATTATTGTTCGCAGAAAAAGATATCAGGTTCTATATAAAATATTGATATTCCGGCCTTTTGAAACATGACTAATCTTTGATCAAAGTATGAAAAAAAACGTGAAATTTCAAAACGTTAAAATTGAAAAAAAAACACAACCCTTATGGCGCACTAAATTAGTGCGCAATAGGACTTAACTCTAAATTTGCAGTTTGGTCCTATTGCGCACAAATTTAGTGCGCAAAGGTTACTTTGGTAACTTTTTTTTTATTGGGTTATTTTGGTCCCTACAGCTACTTTTTCGGCCATTTACTTTTTCGGCCATTTAAGTTGCGGACTCTAATTAATTATATCACAGGCCGGAATAGTCATAGTATAGGTGGTCCCGAGAATGTCTGTCCAAACAACATCAGTTGCAAAAAGGAACTAGAAAAATTTTAGTGAAGGAAAACACAACAATTTAAGAACACACAATTCGTCGCAAGATTCTTCAATATTTGTTTTATTAGTCGATAGTGTAATCACATGTTAAGAACACGAACTACAACATAAATATTCACAGTCTAAATCGTACTTGTTACAAAAGATTGTTCCGATATTCGGTGAAGATCACTTTCATCTTCGTAAGATCTACTACTGTAGTTCTTCACGGAGAAGAAGAGAGTTTGTTTTCTATCTTTTGTAAAGAAATAATTCTATTTTTGAGATGAAGAAAAGCAAGCACTTTTCTGACAAAGAAGAAGAGTCACTTATAAACAAAACAACTTTTTGTGTATATCTTAAGTGACACACTCTTTGGGAAGGGTTGTATCTCTTCTCTTATTTTATTTATTTTCTTTCCCACATCGGTGTCCTAAACGTATTTCCAACATTTAGTTTTGTCAAAAACTTTCTCCTTGCTCCCACTTTATCCAGTAAGTCCATCACCCTATATTCTGCTTCCTGTACGAGTGCTTGATGAATGGAACTCCCAACTTCTGCATCAGTAACCTATAATTTGGAACCACAGTATACTGAAACAAGATTAAAATGAGTATTTGATAAAGAAAAAAAATAATTAAAGAAAGAGTAATTTATTCAGATATCCAGATCATGTTCTTTAAAGAAGTCAGAGGTGATGTTGCTTTATTAACCACAATTCACAATCATAGATTAATTAGGAATACAGAGTGGACTGATGATAATTAATAACACTCCTTGTCTTTTTTATGTCATATTACAGAGCACGATGTACATTATATTTGAACTCAATTACCGTAACTACTCTTTTCTTAGTTAGGTTTTGACCACATTGTTACTATTCTATCATCATGATTTTGCAATTCCTGTCACAGTTTCAGTGTCATAAGTTAAGTTGAAAGAGTCAATGTTTTGATTTTAAAAGACAAGATTAATTTTGTAATTTCTTCGTTTTAACCTGACACAGGTTTGACCCGTGAAAACAACCTTTTGCTGTAATGCAAGATAAGATTGGTACAATAAATTTTTGTGGTCCGGCCCTTTCTCGAATCCCGCCTGTACGGGTAGTGCACTGGCCTGCCCTATTTTTTCGTTTTAATTTGACCCTTTTGCTGGCCACGTGAGTGAAATACTCTTTATTGGATTTGAAGCTGCAGGGAATGCAGAGGAAATCATAAAAATATTACTCCCTCCATCTCAATTTATGCAAAGACTTTTTTCGGATTTCGAGGCCAACGAGTTTTTCTTTTGATCGTGATTTTTTCATATGCCTTTTAAATATTTTAAATTATCAATTATTGTGACTTATAATACTTTTTATGCAGTTTTCAAAATATGTAAATCTTATTTCAAAAAACTTAAAAAATTTCATATCTGAATTTACGGTCAAAATTTAAAACTGAGACTCTTAAACATCGAAAGGTACCATATAAACTAGTACGAATTAAGGAGTAACCGTTTGGCTTTGGCCCTAAAGAGTAAAGAGGGAGAGCTAAGCCCAGTAAATGTTGTTATGAGACAACGAGATTTTAAAGCAAGAGTAATGAAAAAAAAATACAATTTTAACGTGAAAATCCTCTAGGGGAAGAAAATCAGGATTGTCACCAACTCCCAACTCTTATTTTTCACAATGAAAAATGTATTTACAGGATACATAATTGTGAGAAAAGTCATGTATATATAGACTGTGAAAGACACTAAAACTCAGTAGAAATCCCTCCAAGCTATTCTCCAAGTAGACAAACTACTTTTCGGAAGCTCGTCGTGGCCTTCGGCCCCTCGCTTCGCCCATCGCAGGGGGCTCACAACATAACAAATATTGATTAATTTCTAAGCAAAGATCGATTTGTAAGAACAAATAACATGAGATAAGTGAATCATTGCCGTTAGTAAATATTGTTAAAAGATGTAGCACGTAATTTGGGGATGGAAGCATGGGCTAATTACCAGAGGATATTGAGAATCCGTTGGTAATTTTGTAGAAAAGAATGACCCATAATTTAACAAACAGATTACTAATGGATAACCAACGGATTTGTAGAACTAAAGCAAACGGAATTTTCAATGTGTACTCCGATTAAACGGAATATCAAAAGCCTTAAATATGTCTATTAGAGAAACTCCAAAAATTTTAAAGAAAAATTAATCGAACGAGAATAAACAAGTATAGGTTTTTAAGTGCAAGTGGTCTATTTAATAAGTAGTACTATGAAAGTATGTCTATGAAATTAAAATAACCAAGCATATATAACCGCATCAAATTTATACCTTCAACCAAACAAGGTATAAATTTTATTCCAAACTTAATTCGGAGATATCCCATCTTATTACGCGTATCAAACGACCCATTAGAGTCTAATATGACTTCCGATCGAGTAAAGCCTCCACATGTCATTGCTCACATTATGTTAGACTAAATGAACGAGTTGAATTATGTCTAAACTCTAATATTTCACACTGGCTGGTGTAAAAATGGTACACAAATTTATACCGGGATAAATTTATCCCGGGATAAATTTATACCTTCAACCAAACAAGGTATAAATTTTATTCCAAACTTAATTCGGAGATATCCCATCTTATTACGCGTATCAAACGACCCATTAGAGTCTAATATGACTTCTGATCGAGTAAAGCCTCCACATGTCATTGCTCACATTATGTTAGACTAAATGAACGAGTTGAATTATGTCTAAACTCTAATATTTCACACTGGCTGGTGTAAAAATGGTACACAAATAGAAAGGGAACTTCACTATAATATAAAACTTGATTTTTGTATGGGGTGAAATCTGAAATAGACAAGTGGACGACTCGAGCACTGACACGTGACAACAGGGATAGGTCAGGCACGAGTCAACAGAAAGGGTGCTCGGTCTAGTTCCTGTGACCGGACAGCGAGAGCCTTGGACTATCAGGGAACAAAGTCTTGGCTCCGGAGAAAGGATCGACCGGGTAGGATAAGGTTGAGGTTCAACCATTACAGAAGATCCAAAAATCTCCTCCAGACGTTATTCAGCCATAATGATGGATAATTAATGGACATTATAAGGGCGTGATTCGTGGATCGTGCTCCCAAATAGTTATAATTGCTTAAGGCATTCGAATTCTGATTATCACATAGAGCATTGTACATCTAGTTAACAATTTCATAAGTTCTTGTTCGATACTTAGCTTTGTAGCAAAACAACTACTGAAAATTATAAAGAACAAAAAGAAATTGCAGAAAATATCAAATAGGGTATTTCATTCATTAGATACCTCTTACAATGCTACTACGACTTATATATAATGTTTACCCTTTACTCCTAGCTGGCTATGTGTACTAGACTAATAACAAGAGGACACCTAGACAGGAAAATATCGGAATACAAATAAAAGGACTGGAAACGTGCTGGGCCATATAATGGGCCAGCTTTAGGAATATTACTAATACCCAATAAGAGTGACTAACGACCCATTAACATATTAAGCCCAATAACATTTAACTCGTCTCCTTTAACTTAGCGTAATTTAAGATCCGCTACATCCCATTCCCGTTTAAGAACCTTGTTAAATCAAGGTTGCAATTTGGAAATTGTGCAGTGAAGGAAGTGTAATCTTCCAATGTTGCATCTTCTGGAGCTAGATTAGCCCACTGTACAAGAACTTGAGTCACCGCCCAATTTCTCTTTTTTCACCATGAGCCGATCAAGAATCGCAATGGGTTCCGCTATGAGCTGACCATCCGGGGTGCATAAAGGAGGCTCTTTTATGGGAAAAACATTCGGTCCAATCTTCTTCTTCAATTAGGAGACGTGGAACACTGTATGAATTCTAGATTCGCTGGGCAATTGAAGTTCATACGCCACTGGGCCAATCTTCTTAATTACCGGGTAAGGACCAAAGAACTTCGAAGCCAACTTGAGATTTTTTCTTATTGCTACTGATGTTTGTCGATAGGGTTGTAGTTTGATGAACACCAAATCTCCCACTTCGAATTCTCGCTCACTTTTTTTGCTATCTGCATATTGTTTCGTACGGGACTGAGCTTTGACCAAATTTTCCTTGAGTTGCTTGCATACTATCGGCCTTTTTTTCAAAGAATTGGTCCACTAATTCAACTGTCAAATGTTGGTTGTGGAGGCTAGTATCCACAAAGTGCTTGAAATGGTGTCATTCCGATAGCTGATTGAAAATAGGTGTTGTACCAAAATTCACCTAAAGGAAGCCATTTGCACCATTCCTTTGGTTTCTATCCCGTTATACACTTCAGGTATGATTTTAAACACCTATTCAACCTCTCTGTTTGTCCATCCGTTTATGGATGATAGGCAGAACTTAACTTGAGTTGAACTTGCAGATTTTTAAACAACTCTTGCCAAAACAGACTCATAAAAACAGGATCCCTATCCCAAGACAATTGAGCAGGGTACTCCATGTAGCTTCACACTTGATCCAAAAATACTTGGGCAATCTGAGATGCATTGTAAGGATGAGATAGGCTTATAAGGTGTCCACACTTAGTAAATCGATCAATTACTACTAAGATGACATTTTTTCCTTGTGATTTAGGTAAGCCTTCGATGAAATCCATAGAAATGTGCTTCCAAGCCCTATTTGGAATTGGTAATGGTTGTAGCAAACTAGGGTAAGCACAACTTTCACCCTTGTTTTGTTGGCAAACTTCGTATTCTTGGATTGCTAGCTTCATATCCTGTAACATCTTTGGCCAATAAAATACTGATTTGAGTCTTTTGTAAGTGGCATGTACTCCGGAACGCCCTCCCCATGCTGTTGAATACATGTCTTGAATCAATTTTGGCCTAAGATTCTTTTGATTTCCAATCCACACTTTTCCTTAAAACCTCAACAGACCTGATTGTAAGGTTATTTCAGCCACTGCTTTCGGGTTTAAACTGAGTTTAGTCATCAATGTTTGGACTTCAATATCACCATCATAACTCTCAATTACATCTTGTATCCATTTAGGTTGTGACACACACAAACCCATACACGGGCCCACTGGATCACCTTCTTTGGCTTCCTCACCTCTTCGAGACAACGCATCTGCTACAATTTTTTCTTTCCCCTATCGGTAATGTATTTCATAGCTTAATCCCATCAATTTTGTTACCCCTTTATGTTGTAATGAAGTAGTGATGCGTTGATCTCTGAGAAACTTCAAGCTAAAGTGATCTGTTTTAATCACAATGTGAGCATGTTGGAGGTAATGCCTTCATTTTTCTACAGCTAACAACAGAGCAATTAGCTCTTTTTCGTATGTTGATAAGCCCAGATGTTTCGAGCCCAAAGCTTTACTCATGAAAGCAGTAGGCTTATTATTCTGTGACAATATTGCTCCCACTTGCATCAACTTCCATAATGAAAGGAAAATTAAAATCGGGAAGGGCTAACATAGGAGCATGGGTCACGGCATGGGTCATGGCATGTTTCAGGGCTTCAGAAGCCAAAGTTGCTTCAAAGAGATTCCATAGGAAGCCAAGTCAAAGGCTTACTAATTATTGCATAATTTTGAATGAAATGCCTGTAATACCCAGTTAATCCAAGGAACCCACGCAATCCTTTAATGCATTTTGGTAGTGGCCATCTCACCATTGCATCTATTTTTGCACTATCGGTGCTCACACCATCACCCATTATAACATGTCCTAAATATTCAACTTTGTCTTGAGCAAAGCTACATTTTAAGTGTTTAGCATAAAGCTGGTAAGTTACCAAGAGCTGAAACACTAATTGCAAATGATGCAAATGTTCTCAAAGAATTCTACTATAGATTAGGATATTGTCGGAAAAAAAATCAACACAAATTTTCTAAGGTAGCGACCGAAAATATTGTGCATTAAAGATTGAAAGGTTGTCGGGGCATTTGTCAAGCCAAAAGGCAAAACAGTGAACTCCCATAGACCATGATGGGTCTTGAAAGATGTATTATGCTCATGACCTTCCTTCATTCTAATTTGATGATACCCCGATCGCAAATCCAATTTAGAGAAATAGTGCGCCCCATTGAGTCATCAAGCAAATCTTCCACCACCGAAATTGGATACTTGTTTTTAATTGTATGTCGTTGAGCTTACGATAGTCGACACATAATCTCCATGTTGAATCTTTCTTTTTAACCAGAATGACCGGAGAACCAAAAGGGGAACCACTGGGCCTCACAGTTTGGGCCTCAAGCATTTTATTTACAATCTTTTTCAATAACATCTTTTTGCTCATGTGAATACCTATAAAGCCTTTGATTTGCTAGGCCTGATCCGTGACTGAGTTTAATAACATGATCACATGAACGAGAGGGTGGTAGTGAATTGGGCTCCTTAAAAACATCATTAAATTTGTTTAGCAAAGCTTCAACAGGAGCTGGAATGGTTTCAGGACTATTGGATCCAACTGATTCCACATGTCAAATTTGGGCCACCCGCATTGCACCCACTTCTTCGTAAAAGCCCATGAATAGTTTGCGAATCGGCTAGGCCCAAAGACTATGGTTCTTGGTAACCAAAGGATAGTCACCATCCTATTTCCCCTCATGAATGTGATACTATGTGGTCTAGTGTGTAACACTATTGGTGCTACTAAATCAATCCAGTCCATTCCCAAGATTAAATCACACCCGCTAATGTTTAACATCCTAAATCAAACTCGAATCCTTCTCCTTGCAATTGCCAACACACTTTAGAACAGAGTACAGTACCATGGTCTCTCCATTGGCAACACGGACCCTCATGGGCTTAAGCAAAACCCGCATCTCTAATTTCAATGTTTCAGCCACTTGTGGGTTGATAAAACTGCTAGTAGCACCGCAATATAATCACTATGGGTTCGTTCTTGAGTATTCTAGAGATCTTAATAGTTTTAGGATTGTTACAAGGGCCCTCCATCATACTAATGGTACTTTCTTCCTCCTGAACCAACTCAGCGACCTCACCTTCTTGGTCCTCTGTTGCTCTTGATCCTTCACCGTGTTCAACAATTGGACCCCCTTCACTACCCTTCATAGCATGCAAGCCCCCTTGCTTACATTTATGACTCGAAAAATATTTTCCATGACATCGATAACATAACTTATTATCCCTCAATGTTTTCATAGTTGGATTTTTTGATAATATCAATTTGGGTCGTGTGATTATGGGTGGTAGAGCTTTTGGGCCTTGAGGGGCATTTCCTTTTAGGCTGGGCGGAAAGGTAATTTTAGGCTATGAGTGAGAAATCTTAGGGGGGTGAATATTTTTGTAAATTGTTATAAGGGTTTGTTCATACAACTTGGCCACTTCTAGAGCATCTATCATGGTTTGTGGGTTAGATGCTCTGACCATGGGCGCCAAATCAACCTTCAACCACCAACAAAACAATAAACAAAATATGCTTCATTTAGTGTTGGATTAATTAACATCATGTAAAAACGCAATTCTTCAAACTTGCTAAAGTAACTCCCAACATCAGCCCACTGTTCGAGTCTATTAAACTCAGTGACAATATCCATTGGTCGAATGTTACCATATCTATGACATACATCCAAATAAAATGCTTCCCATGACACCACATCTTCCATCATGTATGCGTCAAACCAAGTGTCCATTTTATTATTAATGTGCATAGCCACGTAACTTATCTTTTCTTGAGGTGTAATTTGGTATAGTTTGAAAAATTTGTCACACCTTCGTATCCAACCACGTGGGTTGTTACAGTCAAACTCTAGAAAAGTTAGCTTGGCTTTTGGGCCTCTAAATGAGTTGTTTGTACATGCTGGCGTAAGAGGGTTAGTTTGAGTGTTTGGTGGGATGTTCGGTTGCAAGAAGGTGCTGTTGATAATATCCTGATAAGCTAGAGGAGATAAATACATTAGGTCATACGCTAAATCCATGTTAGCACTGGTAGGTACATTTTGGGTTGGAAAACTAGTTGATAATGTTGGGTTTGTTAATGAAACAGGAGTTGAAGGGTAACTGGTTGGTCTAACAGGATTAGTGAGGGTTATGGGAGCTGGTGGGTATAAAGATGGTTGTATAGATTGAGTCATGGGTAATGAAAAAGGCATTACTGGATTTAAAGAAGCTGGAGGTAAAGACATGCCTCTCTCGTAATGAAAAAGCGAGGGTTTGTAGAGAGAGTTGTTAAATTCCCGCTAGCAGATGATTCTATTTCACTGGGGGAGTTTCCCATAGCTAGGTTTGCACGAGATCTCCTAGATGTTACTGCATCTAACTTTATTTTCGACTCCATTTGACTCAACAACACATCCAGGTGACGATTGTTTTCATCATGTTTCGAGGTCTCCACATTCAGCCGATGTTGATTTGTTTCTAATAGGTCCATTCTTTTTTGTGAATCATTGATGAAGCTTGTAATTAATTTTCAAGTGTTTTCCACCCCCCATCAGGGGTTTTGTCTTTCTGAGTTTCTACCATGGAAAGCTTGGCTTTGGATAGCAATTGTAGCAAAACAGCTACTGAAAATTACAAAGAACAAAAAGAAATTGCAAAAAATATCAAATAGGGTTTTCCATTCATTAGATACCTCTTACAATGCTACTACTACTACTGATATATAACATTTACCCTTTACTCCTAGCTGGCTATGTGTACTAGACTAATAACAAGAGGACACCTAGACAGGAAATTATCAGAATACAAATAAAAGGACTGGACACGTGTTGGGCCATATAATGGGCTAGCTTTAGGACTATTACTAATACCCAGCAAGAGTGACTAACAACCCATTACCATATTAAGCCCAATAACTTTTAACTCGTCTCTTTCAGCTTAGCGGAATTTAAGATCCACTACAAGCTTCATCGCTCAATCCAGAAGCCTTCTCCAGTGGCCTAGTGATATGATCCTAATTGGAAAAGTATGAAAAACAACAATCAAAATACGTGAAAACTAAAGGATAAAAGCTAGACACAAGAGATAATGAATTTAAGGGCAATATAAATTGGATTCGTTACCAACACCTCCGTATCGAATTCATCAAAAGCACTAAGATATATAAGAAAGAAGGAATCTAATCAACTATTGTTGTGATTAATCAACATAGGACTCGATACCTACACCTATTAATCAACAATCAAAATATGAATTTAATTTAGGGAAGAAGAGAAATTTGTATTCATACATGAAAATCCAATCCAAGATTATCCAAGAGAGGCTCAAAGTAAAGAGATAAGGGATTCCTCCCACTAATGTGTAAACATTAACCTAAACTCTATGGAAGGAGAATTTACACTAAAAAGAGTTTCATCAAATTAAAATATGAGGAATGAAATAGGCTAAGGCAAGTACTTATAGTTTTGCCTTTTACATGCCTAGCCACAAGTATTTAAAATCTAGCTAAATTCGGTGTTTGCAACAACTAAGCCCAAAATGGCATTAGCGATAAATTGGATGCGACCCACTTGCGATGTCTCACTCCCATGCTATCTTCCATAGCTTGAAATCCCCCAACGGTTGTCTTCAAGTGCTTTCATAGCTTCATTCTCCATGAACTTGGCTTGTAAATCTTGAAAGTTCCTGACTCGGCTTCTAGTACAAGGCCTTGAAGAAAGTTGAGCACTTGCGCCATCCGATATCGTATCACTTAGTCAGACCAAGACTTCAGAATTCAGGCTTTGTTCATTTGCCTAATTGCTTCATTATAGTTGTTCAGTTTTCGAGTCATATTGCTATAATTTATTTCTTGTTTATCCTGTTTGGTCATTTCAATCCGCATGTTCATAAACCATGCGTACAGATTTAACTATACCGTTGGTAAATAATTTTGAGAGAGAGTACTATACCGTTGGTAAATAATTTTGAGAGAGAGTGGGCAACAAGTAATGGGGATCGATTGAATAAGAACGTTCATCAGTTGGCCAAATTCTCTCTTTCTTTCTTAAATATTTTCCTTGTCAACAAAGATTAAGGTTGTGGTTCTACGCTGTCGTGGCTCGTACCAAAGAAAAAAGAAGTGACCGATTTCTTTCTTAGCTTAAAGAAACGAAGTCGTCCTCGTGTTTTTGTTGTTATCGTATTCGTATTGAGCGAGAAAATATTCAAATATGATGATTCTTTATTCATTTATGGTTGCGTTAGCAAGCAGACAGCACTCTATTCCTTTGCTGAGTTGGACGGCTATGGTTGGCCTTTAAGTTTGTAGTACTTACTATTTCTCCGAATCATATGATTGGTGAAAAAAATCATTTATATGATTAATTGGGCATCATAAAGTCTAAATAAACAAACGGAGTTTTAAATTTATGATTTAAAATTTAGATATATGTGTGGTTGTAATTATTTTAAAGGTAAAATGAGAAGTTTAAAGTTAAATTGTTTTAAATATAAAAAAATATCATTATTTTTTAAACAACTAGAAAAAGGTAAATTTACCACATAAAATGAGACATAGAAAATACCGTACTAGACAGGTCTACTAAAAAGTAAAAATTAGAAATAAATCAAAAGGGAAAGATAATAAATAAGTTCTAACAACAACAGAATTGTCCGAGTTATCATCAATATCTAGAACTTTTCTGAAGAAATAGTTCCTAGTTTATGACCTAGTTTATCTGTCTCAATTATATCTATAGCACACAAAGGAAAAATTGCTAAGTAAAAAAAAGGAGGGCAATTAAGACATCTTTTTTTTCCATAATTAAGACGTCATTTATCTAGTTAAATGATATTCTATGAAGTAAAACAAAAAAGAAAAGTTTGTTCAGATTTGAGGGTATTAATTTCACATATAATCATTGAACTTTATCTACCACGTATAAGTCACAAACAGATTGTTTTTTGTCATATTAAACTTAAAGTAACTGAATTTTCCACACTATAACAATAAAATCACAGAATTATATTTGTTTCATTATTAAAATATTGAACTTTATTCGTTATACTAATAAAGTTACTATACTTTACTTTGAATTATAACGATAAATCAAACTCATCCATGAAGATCATGACTTAAGTTATTGTTAGATTGTGCAAGTCTTGTAACTTTAGTTATAAGGGGTAAAATCTAATTATTAATGTGATAAATATAATTTGATTACTTTATAGTTGTAGTGGGTAAAGGTACTCAGAGCCGAGTGTTTAAGTTTAGTCAAGTTTAATTTGAACTCGATCGAATAGAAAATTAGAGTTAGAATCTATAGCTAGCTCGAACTCAAATTTAATAAGCGAATTCAACCAAGTCAACACCTTTGGGGTATTCAAAACCACCAGCTTTGAGTCTTCAAGAAAATACTAGTATTAATTGATTGGTTTGAAAAGTGAACAATTATAGATTAGTTTCACACTCGTTTTCTTTTGACGATTCTGACCAATATAGTATTAATATTCTTTCTTCGCATTTTCTCAAGCACGACGTTGAATATATCCCTCTCTTAATTAAGTGCTCTTCGTGAAGGATAAACCATGAATGACGGCCAAATCAATTCCCCCTTTTTGTCCTTTTATGTTGAATAGGGGTGTACATAGACTGGGTTGGTTTGAAATTTTTAAAGATCAAACCAAATCAATTGCATCGGGTTTTTAAATTTATAAACCAAACCAAACCAACAAAAGTCGGGTTTTTCACCCTTGGGTTTTTTCGATTTTTTCGAGTTGTTCGGGTTTTTTCGGTTTTTTCCAGTAAAATCTTCATACTAAACATATAACTTGTACATCAAATAGTTTTTTAGTCCTAGTAAGATACAACTATCTAATTAAGATATTTTTTAAGAAAATAACATAAAATGTGAGATGAGAGATGGCATTATACCAAAATATTCAACAACAAAAAATAATGAAATTGCATAAAATAAAATGATCATAATTTAAAAGTACTAAGTCATGCTATAATAAGTACGTTTAAATTATAAGGCATATAGAAAGTGATTATAATCTAAAAATACTAAGTCATGATAAAATAAGTAGGGTTAATAAGTATTAATTACATGACTAAATATTAAAGAAAAAATAAAATTAATTTATGTATTTTCACTTTCTAAACCAATATAAAACTAAAGAATGGATATACAACATTATTGTCATTCCTAGGGTTAGAATTGAATTTCTTTTGTTAACATTAGTATTGATTTGATTTTTGTTAAGTTTTATTTGAGTTACTACTATCTATGGGCTATAAAAACTTATTGGACCATTTAAAATTCTAATTCCAAGTGAAATAATATGCTAAAAGACAAAAACCTATGAAATTGTTTAAGAAATATTTATACATTACATTATAAATAAATATTTTTATGTATAAAATATTTTTGAAATTTAAAAAATGTAATGTCGGGTTGGTTTGATTCGATTTGACTTTTTTTTTTCCAGTTAAAACCAAACCAAACCAACTGTGGTCGGCTTTTTCTTTTAAAACAAAACCAAGTCAAACCAAATCACTAGTCAAGTTTTTTTTCCGGTTTGATTCGGCTTATCGGTCTGGTGCGATTTGTCGGCTTCCTTTATACACCCCTAATGTTGAATGTGCTTTAGTCTAAACAGCAGTACTCTAATCATGGATTTTTGAGTACTTTAATAATGCCTTCTTTTGGCATGAAGCAGACAAGAAATATCCAATACTTAGAAAACTGGATATATTGTACCAATTTGAAGTCCCTCGATAACAACACTATTTTGTATCGTAGAGGATGTATTATCACTTTCATTTTTTGGAGCTAACACTGCCATATCATACTGTCTTTTGTAATAGGGTTGAGTCTATCAACCCACAGTGTATATGGAGATTTGGTTAATTTGGTCGCCCTCCTTGTAGGATGATTTTAATGAATATATCTCACCTCCAAGGCTCACGAAAGAGCTCGAATTTCTAACCCAAAAAAAAAAAAGTTATATACACTAATATAATAACTTAATGAAAATTTTAAATTATTAATGTAATTTAACTTGTTAAAAGAAGTTACTCCCTATTTATTTTAGTTTACCAATTAAAACTAGGGATAATTTCAGAGACCTCTCTCCACGTTTAGCTTAATAACACTAACCTCCCTTGTGGTTTACAATATTACGCTTACCTCCCTTCTTTCATATTTAATGTAACAAAACTAATAACCGACTAAAGATAGACAAGTTTGCCCTTACGATGTTGATATTTTCTTTTCTAGTTAGTAAGACAATACATTCTTTTACTTTTCTTAGTTAGCGCTTCCTCCAACCAGTAACATATTCATGCCACTCAATTTTTTGAATGATAACCATGAATAATAAGTGATAAAACATAATCGCATATTATTTAGAGGTCTTCTGTACTATTGGAAAATGAATATGACCGCAAATTGCTTAACCAAAATGGCTTCTATTGAAGGAAATGCTTCATACAGTGGGGAAAGGAATTCCTTGCCTCAAACTATATATAAGAAATCATCGACAGATAAATATTGCTTAAGCATTTCCTTGAGACTCCTTGGTACAAGTCATTGGGGAGAATTGTTGAATTAGTAAGTGTTTTATAATGTTTTAACCCCACCCCCCAAAAAAAACTTTTTTTATAAAATTGTGGCGTTGTGTTACAAACAAAAACTGCAGAAATAATAAAATGTAACATATAGAAAAAAATATTCCTTACTCTCTCTTATTTTTATTTTTTAGTTTACACTACTTTTAGTTTTTTGCATTGGGTACGTTGGTGGTGGTGTTGGACAATATTTTTAGTTTTATTTGTAATCATCTTAATTTATCTTACTAATTAACCAATTACTTATAATTTGAACGTCAAAACAAAACAAAAAACGAATTGAACGAATTACGACTATGATAGAATTGAATCAGATCCGATGAAATAGGAATATACTTTTGTTACATAAAAGAGTGTTGGGATCGAAATAACAACGCGTCATGCGGAAGCTAACAATTGCAAATCTTGAATGACGATAAATCAGACAACAACAAAAATATACTAAAAAGTATAATATTATAATATGATTTGGTCAAATGATCTACATATTGGAAAAACTAATATAAGAAGCATAAAACTTATTGAGAGAATTATCTTCCCCTAAACAAGACTCTTTAATGACTAAATTGTGGATGCTACCATATTGTCTATGAGAAGAACAAATCTTCTATTTATACAAGTTCGAAACTTCTCCTCGAAGAAATAGGATAGATATAGTAGAGTTCTTTTTCACAAAGAAAATATTTTCTAACTAATAAATCCTTTTTGAAGTAAAATACAATTATGGTAGAATCCAAATAAGGTAGGAAATTAAGGGCAAACCCTAACAAATCTCCCCTTGGCCTGAATTTTTTGGCAAAATAATCTTGATTCTCCGTCTTCACATAATCTTCATCATTGTTGCTTGCCATGGTTTAAAATAAGGTTAAAAATATTATGGGTTAAAATTTAGTTTAAAAATATTTTACGTTATTGTTAAAGATGCAGCAGCAGGGATGTTGAAAATTCATTTCCACATGTAGCACTCTGGACAAAATCTTCATTATCATGAACTTGGTTTGCAGCTTGATTTGAATCTGCCTTGAACCCGTGTTCAACCTCGTTAAACCATTGGCTCTGATACCACTTGTTAGGATTGAAATAACAGTGCATCATGTGGAAACTAACAATTGCAAACCTTGAACGACAATAAATCAGACAATGACAAAAATAGACTAAAAAGCATAATATTGTAATATGATTTGGTCAAGTGACCTACATAAAAAGCGTAAAACTTATGCAGAAAATTATCTCCCCCTAAACAAGACTCTTTAATGATTACATTGTGAATGCTACTATGTTGTGTATGAGAATAACAAATATTCCATTTATAGAAGTCTGAAACTTCCCCTCCAAGAAATAGGATAGATATAGTAGAGTCCTTTTCTAAAAAAAAAAAAAAACATTTTCTACCAATAAATCTTGTTTGAAGTAAAACACAATTATGGTATAATCTAAATAAGGTAGAAAATTCAGGGCAAACTCTAACAAAGAGCAAATTAAAGTAAAAGTAACAAAAATTTCCATTTGTAAATCAACTAATAATAGGTTTTCTACACAAAACTAGAAAGAATTAGGAAGGTTTATAAGGAATTGTATTTTAGAGAAGTTTTGGCATGGACAGTTCAAAAATATAAATCGAAATAAAAATTAGAATAAAACAAGTTAGTTTTCTTTTATAAAATAAGACGAAACATAAAATAACAAAATAAGGGGCAAACTTCTCCTGATAATAGTTTTGTTATACCAAATATGAAAGAAGGGAGGTAGACATAATATTATAAACCACAAGAGAGTTTAGTATAATCTTCTACATTATATTAAAAGCATGAACTCCCTAACCTGAAAGTTAAATTACGTAAGTACCCTTCTTTAAAAATAAAAAAGAAAAAGAAAAAAGAAAAAAACTTTACGGATAGCATCAAGCCAATAGTCACAACTATTCAATATTCCAAATGGTCTTCAAATATTAGACATGAACATGTCTTCTCATGTCGGCCAACCTCCTTTTTCCAACTTCTTTTGATTTTTCAATGCATCAATTAAGCCTTGCAATTACGTGGAAGTCAAATGAAATGGCAGTGGTTTATGGATAAAACATGGTGACGACATTTCCAAGCATGGATCAAAGCCATGCCTTCTCAATTCTACTTTATGGACCAGAACATCTAAGGTCAGTGTTTTATGTAAAAAAAATCGTAAGCGATATCAACATTTAAAATTAAAAAAAAATCAAATTATTAAGAAAACAATTATCAATTTAATATAATGAACATTCCCACGCTCAACTTCTTTTCTACCGTGCGTAGAAATTTATTTAACTATTTCAATTGCATATCATAAGGCATTCGAATAACTGCTTCAATTGCAACATAATGATTTGATTAATAATCTATCTATCTATATTATGTTAAAAGCATGAACTCCTATCTTGAAAGTAAAATCACAAAAATGCCCTTTTAAACTTAAATGCCCTATTTTTAACTTGCAAACCGAAAGAAAGCTATTCTTTGGAACACCAAACCCACCATTTGGGGCTCACGTAGATGGTCCATATACATTTTCAAAATGGATACGTTCTTGAACCCTACAGTTAAGGTATTTTCTTCCTGAATTTCCTTCTAATATATATATATATATATATATATATATATATATATATATTAAACTTTAGTCACGTTGTAGAAGTCACTAATGAAGTGGGTAAATTTAAATTCTTCATTTTTCAATGGCATATATAGAAATAATTTTATATGTTCTTAAAATGTATTCACTTCCTTCATATTGCAATGAAATGCATAGATATCTATTTGTTTATTTATTTTCCACCTATTTAAGTAATATTAAAGTCCATCACCTTTTTATGCATATTTTAGTTTATATCATTTAACTTTGGGAAAGAATAATTGTCTATTTACAAAGTTCGTATTTGATTGGGATAAACTTCAAAGTTTGGTGTGTGTATTAAAAGCCTGAAGCCCAAAACAAAAAACAAAAAAAAAAAATATCCGCTAATAAAATATATTTATATTTGTACAATAATAAATATTTATATTTGTACAATAATAATTAAGAAAATACCTAAAAAATTATTACGAAAGAATTAGATAATTTTATATAGATTACTTGACTATTACGAAAGAATTACTTATTTTTTTCAAAAAAATTATGCCTTACATGTTTCGCATTATTCAACTGGAACGTTTAACTTTGGTTTGTTATTGCTTTTAGGATCTAAAACCTTTTCAATTTTCATTTGAATTTGAAGTAAGCAAAATATATGACAAAATAGCAAAATATATGACAAAATAAGTTCATCTTAAAACACAATTATGTCAAATCTTCATTCTACCAACATTGAAGAATATTTTCGTTCTTCTTTCTTATATCTTTTACTCTAATTCTAAAATTTCATTTTATTGGGTTAATTCTTGTGGTAAAGAAAAACTTAAATAGTACAACTTTATTCCTTTTTTGTAGGCATCATATCTTGGGTATCGGATTTACATTAAATTATTTGCACGGTGTAAAAACATTACTATTTTTGCGAGACATATATTTGAAACGCATTGCCAGCATTCCTCTCATATTTTCATTGAAATTCTCTTGCACAATTTTACTATTTCAGATTTGTTAAGTATTTGACGAACATATTAAACAATGGTGTTTATGAAAGTGTGGTGTAAAATGTGGATGTTGTTTAGCAGTAACTTATTGATAATAGGGAAAATGACTTAATAATACTATTTAAGACTCTATATTACAAAACATAAATATACTTTTTCTTATTTACAAAACATACCAACAAAATTACAAAGTATATCAAATAGAATATCAAATTTGGATTTAATGAGATACCCACGATTTTGGGCATTTTTTAAGGAAAAGAATCATTTTAAATGTGGAAATTATAGGATAGTTACAAATGATTCTTCTCTCTCTCTCTCCCTCTATGATAGACACCATTTCTAGACCTAAAATTCATCTTCTCTCTCATAATATAAATTTTCAAACTAATATTACAATTTTTTTTAATTATTGACATGTGTATTAATTGTATATAAAAATTGATTTTTATCATTTTGAGATATGTGCGATCATTGTGTGTTTGAAATGTTAAATGTTGAAAACTAGCATATGTATGAAATGTGTATGGAATGTTATCTACTATCATTTTTTAGATATATGTGGCATAGTGTGTATGGAATTCGAATAAATTCGATATAAATTAATCTAAAAAATGTTGAAAATTATACGGGTATGGAATGTAGTTTGTATCAATCAAAAAACTTAATATACATATATACTTTCTCATAATCTATACATACTTTGATTAGATTTTATACAATTTATATGTACTTTATCATAATCAAAATATACATACAACTTTTATACATATTTCATACATAAAAATTATAACGTATTTATACATTTATACATATTACATACAAAAAATTACACAAATTTATTTTCTAGTGTATGAACTTTGTATGGAATCTGGTTTGTATCAATTATTTATTATACATATTTTCTCAAAATTTATACATACTTTGATTAAATTTTATACAATTTATATGCACTTTATCATTCAAAATACACATAATTTTAATACATATTTCATTTTACAAAAATTATAACAAATTTATACAAGTACATATTGCATATAAAAATTATACATATATGTTTTACGATGTATATAAAAACTACCGATTAGTATTAACTTTTTGAATAAAAGTTGAAAAAATTATCTCTTAATTTTGAATGGGGAGATAAAAATGGATGAAATAAGGGAGCATGGAGAAAATCGTAACAATATATTTTAATTTTGATTGGAGAGAAAAATTAAAATAATGAAAGCTCTCCTTACCTTATTTAATGTGTTTTATTTAATTCTTTTTAATTTACGGTTTGTATAGATTTTGTAACAAATCTATTGATATATTTTGTAAGAAAAGTATCGTTATATTTCGTAAATATAACCTCTTAGTATGTACATATATGTTTTTTGCCCTTGATAATATCATCAATTAGTCACTACAGTTTTGGTTCAAATGAGGACTTTCTTGAGGCAAGATGTCTTTACTGATTTGATAAATAAAGATCTCTTAAAGAACCAAATAACTATTTATTTCAATTTAAGGGGAGTGCAATAGTTTTGGCTTTGAATTGGCAATATTTAAGTATTTACAAAAATTATTTTTAGTCTTCCTTTGGCACACAAAATTTGAATAGTTCATTTCTTGATGATTCTTATGCATGATTTTATGAATTCAATTTTTTTTTTTTTGTTATTTTATGATTCTAAAAGCTTCATATTATAAATTAATATTCCTTCTCCAAGGTTGAAGGATTATAGGGAGTAATATTTTCCTCATGACTATCAAATTTCACAAAGGAAAAAAAAAATGGAGGATTGAGATAAAAGAAAAAGGAAACAAATGGAAGGATTATAGGGAGTAATATTTTCCTCATGACTATCAAATTTCACAAAGGAAAAAAAAAATGGAGGATTGAGATAAAAGAAAAGGAAACAAATGGAAATAAAAGAGAATTTGAAGTTATAATGTTGTCTATCATTGAGTCAGTTCCTAATAATTTTAAAAAGCACAAAGCAAAGTTTGAGTGTTTCTTTTAACATTTGAAAAATATGTAAATTTGACAAAAAAAAGAAAAAATATTTTATTTTACAACTGTTAATTACAAATATTGACTACTTTTCTTGATTTTAAATGATTTTGTTAGATCAAACAAAATTAAAATTTGAAAATTAATATTTCGATTTAGATTTGAAGTTGAAATTATATTTTGACGTGAATTTTACTTGGAGAAAAAGTTGGAACTTTTATAAGTGAAGCACTACTTCATTTAGATACTCAAACAAAATTTTAGCTTGATAATTTTTCATTTATAAGTGAAGTTGAAATAATAAATTAATTTATAAAATAAATATTAATTTGCAAATAATAATGTGTGTCTAAATGCTTGTTTAACTCAAGCAAAGGAAGTATACATATGACAAAATTCAACATTTTATATTACCAATTTTATAATAATAATATGAGATAAACGTGCAACGCAAGTTCAGAGAGACTAGTGAAACTAAACGTGGGGGAGATCTCTGAAATTATCCTTAAAACTGTTAAATAAAATTATTTATAGTTATCTTTAAGTAATTTTTCTAATGTCATTGTGTATAAAATTTAAATTCTTTCTTTAATAATTATTATGGAGTCTTGAACCTACGTAGTAGGACATAGCTCAGAATCTATTGACGAAGTCTTCACACCAATATTTTCTTTTTGTTTTAATAAATTTCTTTTACTTTTTTAAGAATATTTTTAACTAAATAAAAGATGTCATAACTGTTTCCCACAATGACATGGTTTCCTTTATAACTTGTTCTTCAACTTTTTCATATTTCAATTATATTTTAGTACGATTCTAATTGTTTAATCTGGTAGCACGTTCTTCAACATAAATTATACGACTCCCACCGTCCAAAAAATTTATTTTTCTTTTCTTATTACTTTGATCTAAAAAATTGACACATTTTCATATTTATAATCTATTTAATTTTATGAGATAGTTTACAAACCACACAAGTATCTAATACTTATTTTAAACCATATATTTTAAAAGTTATTGTTTATTTTTTAAATTTCATATCAAATTAAACTAAGACAACGGACTGAGGACAAGCCATAACCGTTTCCGCAGCAAAGGAATAGAGTGATGCCCGTTTGCTGACGCCATAGTTCCACGTACATCCATTGTAAATGAATAAACAATCAATATAATGATATATTGCCTTCGTCGAAGAATCTAGAATCTAATTGAGTTGAATAAAAGGATGAATAATCATTGTTTAAAAATATTTTAATTTTCTTAACGTGAATAGGATAACGACAAAGAACACGAGGACGGCGTCTTTACTTTAGGATAAGAATAATCATTGTTTAAAAATATTTTAATTTTCTTAACGTGAATAGGATAACGACAAAGAACACGAGGACGGCGTCTTTACTTTAGGATAAAAAGTAATCCTTCACTCAGTTTTTCTTTGGTCAGACCACACGAGGTTCGACATCATCATAAAATTAACAAGAATCTCCATCTTGGTTCACAAGGAAATATGCATAGAAAGGGACAAATGGTTTAATATTACTCTTTATAATTTAAATCAAAAAAAGGATCATGCAAAAAATTTCAAATTTCATACGTGTAAAAATAAGATTTTTAAACTTTTGTGATATAAAACTATGATAAATTTTAATAGGCCAAAAATTCAAGTTAAATACGTATCCGCACTGGATATTTATACCATTCAATTCAATTTAACATGATTAAGTGATTTAATTATGTAAAAATATTTTGTAATTAACTACAGATAAGTAAATTTCGTATGCCCAAAGAAAATCTTACCCAAAAGCAATTGATCCAAACAAGTCTTATATGTCCTACCGATGACAAAGAACTACGTAAAATTTTAATGAAATGTCGCTTTCAATTTGTGAAGAAATTTGATACTAGCCATTGCCATGCAGTGTGGATAACACAGAATTCAACTCTTTCATTTTACTAAGAAACAACTGACCAATGAAATATGGAAGGCTTCACTCAATTGAAAGTAATGTTTGACCTTACAGGTTAAAAAAATGAAATTAAATTAAACCAATTAGACAGCAAAGCTGATACAGATTTCCCACTCAAAAATCCTATTTTTATCACTATTGAGAGCATGTCATTTCAATGCCAGTTAGCATATTGGTTGCGCTAGGTAAACAGAGATGAGAACTTGTGAGTTGAAAAATCATAAATCCGTTTGACACGGTTATGCTTCAATATTTTTATAGACAACTTTCCTAATTAATATGAGACCCGGTAGCTTGGACGTAAAGCAGTTTAACTTTTGAACTACTTCATTCTCGTTTGATTTAACTTTTTTTTTTTTTTTTTTTTTTGGTCTTTTTAAGTTGGAAGCTTTTGAAATAAACATATATAGATGGCCTTAAATGGTGTTGATATATATTTTTTTCTATTAAAATGATATTTATTGAAAAGGTTCAATTCGAATTCCGAATCATTACAGATAGAAGGAACCAGGGGCGGAGCAACATGCTAATTATAGGTTTGGTTTTAGCTTAAATTTTGTACTTGTGTTGTAAAAATTCTTTTAGTGTATTTAAATAATCTATTGAGAAACCATTAAACTACAAAAATTATGATCCAAAACCTAAAACTAAAATTTCTGACTCCACCTTAGGAACCAAATGCAATCAGAAACCATTAAACTACTAAAATTATGATCCAAAACCTATAACTAAAATTTCTGACTCCACCTTAGGAACCAAATGCAAAGTTCCAGTTCCAAGAGTATCTGCGTGAAGCTAGCGGGTCACAGATAAAAGGAGGTAAATAAATAAAAATAAGATTTCCCTATTGCTGGGTATAATTAAAGTCAAAGTGCTTTTTTTCTTTTTGGTTCACACTTAGTGTCCGGTACCGCATTAGAGCACGAGTCCCGATGTTATATCCCGTATTTTGTACGTCGGGATATTCCGAGTTAAGTGTGGAAAGTTAAGAACAAGGCTATTTTCCGATTTCGTTTTAAGGCATAAGTCGCTTATGATTTTGTTGGTATGGAATATTAAGGAATTTGGGGTTAAAAGTGAATTATGGAAAGTTAGACATTTCATGAAAATTTAGGTAAAAATGAAGTTTTGAAAACTAAGAATTCATGAAAAAATGGCCATGAGGCGTTGCATGTACATGTGGGCCATAGGCCACATGTATTAATTATATATGTATGTATAAGATGACCAACCTAATCATCTTCATCATTTTTCACTCAAGAAAGTTCAAGAAATTTGGAGAGAGACCGCCAAAGGAGCATTCGGCCATAATGGCCGAACCCGCCCCATAAACATTTGGTCAAGAGAAATTAGTTTCTTCCTAGCTTTCATACCAATTGGAAGGTCCGTCAACGTGGAGGTAGTCGTTGGAACAAGAAAACCGCTCGTTGTCGCAAACCATCACCTAGCCGAGTGAAGAACAAGTGGGAAAGGTAAGGTTCAACCTCATTTTTCATGTGTTGTGGATGGTTTGTACATGTTGTGGTATGTAGAAATGAATGAAAATCATGGAACCTTGCAAGTGGAAGTTGAGTGTGTGTGTGAGTTTGGCCGCGTATGGGTGTGTGTTGTATAGGGTGATGAATTAGTTGTATTTAGCATGTTTGTGTGTTGTTGTAATGTGTAAAAATGAATGAAACTCATAAAATGTTGGAGTTGATGTTTGGCCGTGTATGTTGGATTTGGCCGTGTGTGTTATGTTGTGTAGAAGAAGAAGAACTAATTTGTTTAGCGTTTGGTTGTTGTCGTTATGAATTCTATGGTGTAAAATGAAGTTTAATGATCCAAGTTGAAGACTAAAATCGTGTGGGCTGATTTGAAAATTAATGTGACCTTAATGTAGCTCTTTGAGTTTGTGAGAATAATGTTGTTAAAGTGTGGTTTGTGTCACACCCCGATCTTACTAGGGTGTGATGGGCACCCGACCCCGTAACCGGAGCCGAGCGAACCCGCTAACTCTTACTACGTAGTTAAATTTTTTTTTAACCTCTAAATCAAGTATACATAATAAGGTTACTAAAATATTCTTTTGTTGCTTTTACACCAAATAAAATATATAACTGTATGAAATTTATATCATTATACAACCGACGCGTCGGGCGATGGCCGTTGAATGATCGACTCCCGATACCCACGACTCGTCTCGCAAAGTCTCTAACTTCGAACATAATGTCATAGTACGTATGCTCGACTCGGCGGCCTCCGGGACAAGTGGAGCCAACTCCCTGAAACATCTTCTATACTAACTTCGCATCATGCAGGTGTACCGCGGCATGGAACGCGGCGTCCACAAAAGGGACGTCGATAGTAATGTCCGAGTATGTAAGGCATGAATAATAATAATATATGGAAAATATATAACGGGGATAATGACATAAGAGAAATATAAAGCTGTCATGAAGTAGAAAAATAACACGTACATATAAGTGCCCTTTGGCGGATACCATGCATGCTTAGCGTCGCGAACGTGCGATTCCGATCCATATGTGCATATACTATAACATATTGAACGTGCGGCCGGTCCATATACATATATTACTTTACTTTCTTAGGAAGACATTTCTTTTCATATATATAGAAAATAGAACATGTCATATTGCCGAGGCGTCGGCTCCGATCCATTTAACCATATATCCCGCGTCCGGGCATCCCGCGTCCGGGACGATATCATGTGCCATACTCCAACTGATCAGGTGGTTGTGCGTCTATAGCGCCTTCCCTTTTCCAATCTTCCCCACATACATATACATATACTTATCACATATAAACAGCATGCATGAGAGCTCAAAGAAAATCATGTCCGTATCGGAGTGACATAAGGTCGGTAGCCTCCGATTATCTTATGGAATAACCATGGTCACTTTGTCTCGCCTTGGAGGAACTAGTACTATAAGGCAAGACTATAAATGAAGAGTAGTATTAAGAGAAGACTTATAATAAGATCACAAACCTCATAAGGTGTCAACTTGTATTCTTGAAATCTTTAGAAAGTAGAGTCATGTTCAAAGAAATAAGATTGAGGATTAGGAACTAACTCTATTTTATCATGTTCATATTGAGTCCATAATTCGAGATTTTCAACTATGAAACCATGTTCGTCATAATCATCACAAAAATATTCTCATTAGAATAGTTACAATACTTATCGTTCGATAAACGAAACAATTAAGAAAATCCGGGAATAACGGGCCCACCTCGGGTCAAATGAGGTGGCGTACACGATTTACATACGTTACATTTCATGACGTCACTTGTGAAAGTTTTAAGGTAGTCGGGTCCTATTTGTGCAAGTTCTAGATGTTTAGGCAATTTTTCAACATTTCACACAATATTTAATTCAATTCTACTGAATGAAAAAGGGTCAACTTCAAACTCGGATTTCAAGGAATAGGATTGTCCCCGAGGCTCGTATTCAAACCTATTATGTCTAAGACATGCCAAAGAAGGAAGAGTGAAGCCTTACATACCTTTTCCACTTCTTACACGACTCCAAATTCAAGTTCCAAGTTCGCCAAAATCTGAATTTGGTCACAATTACCAAATGTTAATTGTAAGGCTTTAAGATTTCAATCTTAACCAATACTTGTCTACAAAAAAATTTTGGCAAAGATCTCCCCTATACATATAACATCCCCGAGATTTAACTCGGCTCAAATATCAACAACCATACCAACAACAATACCAATAATCATCACAAAACACAATATAGCATAACTAGTCTCCTTTCCAACATAGTGTAATAATTTTCATTCCAACTTCACATTTTCAAATCAATACCAACCTTCTCATATTCATTTACTAATCAAGATCATTACAATACAATTTGGAAATATTTCATATCATTTCTACGAAATATTCACAAAATATACAAAGTATACAAATTTTTCACCAAAACCATAATTCATCCAAAACTTCTAATCTTCAACATACATATTCATAACATATTTCCATCTTCCACTTTCATCAACCATAATCATGATTTACGTCTTAACAACTTCATTTCCATAATATCACAAAATCATTCTAAGGTGACATAATCTTCTACAATCAATTTCAATGCCAACTTAAACCATTTAACCTTCATTTACACTATAAGAATCACAACATAAAGTTCAACTCATCTTACTTATACAACAATGCACACACACACGGCTACACACACATATACACACCCACTTTGCAAACTTCCATATTTCCATAAATTCTACTCATTTCTACATACTACAACATAAACCAACCTTCATAACATAATAACAAGGGATTAATTCTTACCTTTTTCTCCTAAGTTCTTCACTTGTCCAAGGTACTAAATTGATGAAACAAGTCCCCTTTCTTCCAAAATAATTACACCAAGTTGTAGAGGACCCTTGAATTAGTAGGAATACCACAAGAAAATAATTTTTGGGAGAAGATTTTAAGGGGTGAATTTTCTTGGGTCATGGCCGTATGGCCTTCAATTTTTGCTCTTCTTGTTTAGTTTTTCTCTTCTCAACTTCTCTTGAAAGTTCCATGACTAAGACTCCCTTTATATTTAATTTGTCACATGGAAAATAATTAAAACCCATGGGCTTGGGTCCTTTTTTATGGACCATGGCCGGATGGCCCTCTATTGGGCCTCTTCTTCTCTCTTTTTTTTGTCATGGGCCTAACCCGGTTGGCCCCGAGTTGGGCCTAGCCCACTGACCTTTCGACCTTAAAACGTCTATATCTCCTTGTACCGACGTCACCTGGGAACCCACGACCTATGATTGGAAAGCTAATTCAATTATCTACAACTTCTATTTCTTGGTATTTTTCCAAATTCCAAACTTATAATACCGTTTTTGCCCCTCGAAGTCAGGTCACCCGAAAGCGTTTTCTTAAAATATTCGTTTGGAGGGCTTCCACTTTGATTTGGCCCAAGGGTCCTTCATGAGTTGTGTTTAACTTTACATATGCGTTTCATATAACTTGTCACGTGTTTCAAAAAAAATCTTGACGTGTGGGCCCCACCTCAGCTCACAAATAATCCGACGTTCAAAAATACGGGATATAACAGTTTGTTGGTGTAGTTTGTGAATTTTGAAGAAAGAAATGTGTTGTTGTGGTGCCTATGGAAGTTGGAAGGTTTCGGGTGGCTTGGTATGTTGGTTAGGTTATTTGAATATTATGCGGGTTGCTTGAAATGTTTTTGAATCTTGATTGAATGACCTCGGATTATTATTTGAATATGTAGGCATTGATGTTAGTTTGAATATATGTAGTTGAATTGAACATAATTGGAATGTTGTCGAAATATGTGGAGAAGAGTTATTAGCGTTATAATGCGTTTTGAATTGATTGTTAATGTTGTTAGGATGGTTTTTGGCATTGTTGTTGAAGATTTGGCCGAGTTAAATTCTCGGGGTTGTCGTATTTATAGGGGAAATGCTGCCCAAATTTCTGTGGAATTGGGTGCTAGTTGGAATTGAATTCCTAAATGCCTTCAACTAATATTCGATATCTATTGACGTTGTGTAGATCTTGGAGAGTCGAGACTTGAGTTGGATTAGCTTAGGAAGCGATCGAGGTATGTTAAGCTCAACCTTTCTTTCTTTTGTCATGTCTTAGTTGAAAGTAAGTTGTGACACGAATCTCGAGGTAACTCTATTCTGGTGATCCGAGCATGTTTATGATTCTTATTCGTTTCTTGATATTCGTGTTCTTAATGTAGTCAAATTATGGTTTTTATGTTTTTTTTTTTACATGACTAAATTTCAAAAGTTGCATAAAAGCTTTGTTTTCAAAAAGAGTTTTGTTCCTAAACGATTCCGAAACTACGAACGTCCGTAACTTTCACATAAGGGCTCGGATCGCTTCGATTTGTTCGTAGAAAGTTCTAAAGTGAATAAAGTTTGTAACTTTCGAGGCGGACTCGGATTGGTTTGGCATAAGACTATGATCCCTATGGTTTGAATATGACTATGATCCTACGGTTTTGCTAATACGTTTATGATGTATGCTATGTTTCCGAAAGATATTTGATATAACTATTGTCCGACTTTCAAATGACATTCCGTTTAGACTACTTCATTGAGTCTTTGAGATGTTTTAATTGCATTTGGTTTCTCACTACTCGCTCGTGCCGGCCTCAATATGTCCTTCCTCGCGTCCGGGCCGGGGCATGTATTCGTGCACGACTCTATTGCATTATTCACCGCGTCCTCGCTGGAGGGCGGGGCACGTTATATATATATATGATGATGATGTGATGATGGGGATGGCGGCCGTGATGGCATACCGAGTCCCTTGCTAGCGGGGCCGGGACACGTTATTCACCGAGTCCTCAACTGTAGGCCGGCACGGTATATATATATATATATATATATATATATATATATATATATATATATATATATATATATATATATATATATATATGTATGCATGATGATGATATGATTTTACTTACCGCGTCCCTCGTCGAGGGGGGCACGTTATATGAATATGTATATGATGATTTTATCTACCGAGTCCCTCGCTAGAGGAGGGACACGCTATATATATACATGATGATTACATGATTTTGATATGCATGATAAATCTTTTTCGAAGGCAAGTTTTATGATTTTACCCTTTACTTGAATGATCCCGCTTACTTATTTCATGCTTTACATACTCGATATTCCGTGCGACTCCCTTTCTTCGGGGGCTGCGTTTTGTGCCGCGCGGGCACACCCGGATGAGTTGAGGATATTAGTAGAAGATGTTCAGGCGGGATTGGCGAGCTCCGCGCTTTCTCAGGCTCTTCGAGTCGAGTATTATGTTATGGTATCATGTTCCATGTTAGAGACTTTGCGAACGATTGTCATGTACATAGTATGTCAGTTTGTAAGCGGCTCCATAAGCCGACGTATTTTCACGCATTATTTTACAGATTTTATATGATTATAGACTTCATTTGATTTGAAAAAGTGTGAAAAGCACATTTGATTTCCGAAGACCTTTCATGATTGTATTTATGTTATGATTTAAAGGCCCAGTATGATTATGAGTGTTACGAGGGTCAGCGGGTTCGCTCGGCCCTATGTAAGGGTCGGGTGCCCATCACATCCTATCGGATTAGGGGTGTGACAAATTGGTATCAGAGCGGTTCGTCCTAGGGGTTGTCTGCAAAGTCGTGTCCGGTAGAGTCCTGTTTATGGTGTGAAGCGCGCCACATTTATAAACAAGAGGCTACGGGGCATCTAGGATGGTTACTCTTCTTTGACATCTTAGATCGTGCCGTAGAGAGCCAAGTTATAGGAAATGAGATTCCCGACACGACCTTTGACTTCAGCAGAGAAATGGCATCGACGGAAGAAAGTGACTAGCGACATTGGAAGCTACGAAGTACGTAGGTAAGCAACGGTACGAAAGATACATGTCGGGTAAGATATGGAAGTACGATTGAAATACGGGTTGAGATCAAAAAGGGAAAGTACACAAGAAAGCGTAACAGGTGCAGTTTGAGTTGGGCATACGAGGTATGTCCTTATTTTTGTACTGTGGATGATATTGGGAGCCCTGTGAGGGAGGCTGTGATATGATATGATATGTATATATGTATGTTGGCCCTGTGAGGCATTGTTGGTATTCCTTGTGTACAGGTTTTGAGATAGTAACAGTTACAGAGGAAACTCTGCCGAAATTTTCCCAGAAATAAGGAAAGAATGAGATTTAAGTTTGTGATATGTCTGGAAACGGGGTCGTGCCAATGGTAATGATAAAAATTTGACTAAGTTACGAGCACAGCCGACCTCGAGAAAGAAGTTAATTGCGGAATTGGGGAATAATAGTAATTAGAAGTTCGATATCGTTATAGTAAAAAGAATTTGGAAAGGGCTTGTAATCCTAAGAGATGATTTAGAAAGAAAAAAAACTGGCAAACCTTGATAGGAAGTTATATTAATGTACCAACTGAATGGATAAGCAGGGATGGATGACGACGAGTTTATAGTTAAAGGGGGTAATAGTACGATTAAGACAAGAGTACAGAGGAAAAGAATTGCGATGTATATGGATATATCGATAAGACAGTTTGTGAAACGTTAAGGGTAAAGTTGATCAGAAAGGATTAAGAAGCGTTACAATATAGGATTGGCTACGAGTAAGATATAGTGAAGATCGTTATGGAAATAAGTAAAGCCTAGTGAGACGGTGGCCAAAGCTATGATATGACTTAGGCAGCTAAAGTATAAAGGAAAGTGTGAAACGGAAAAACGAGCTACAGAACGAATGAGTGGGACTTATTAAGTTCGGTAGGGAAAGTTTAGAATAAGGGTTACGTAATAACGGGAATACTAGCGAGCGCAAGAAAAGAAAGGATAATTGGAAAAAGGGAAATAAGCAGAAAGCGAGACAACAGTATAGTAATAGACCATGACACGTGTAGTTAAGGATACAGGTGCTAGGAGTGACGGGACGGTGAAAGACTCGGTTACAGGAAGGATAAAGAACGAGGCAAAATGAGAACAGAATCTAAAGGCCAATAACCAAGTATTTATAAGTAACGGCGATCGAGTGTATTCTCACACGTTGGGAATTTGGAAGTCTAAGACGGAAATGTAGTCATATCTAGAAGTAAGGAGGGGAATGTCGAGAAGTGGAAAGGGTTAAAACAAAAAGAATGGTGGAGCAAGGAAAGTAAGAGACCCTTCTAAATTGAAGGGAAATGCGTTATGAAAACGTTTCGAAATCCGTTAAGACTTCGACTTACTCCAGAAAACGTGACAAAGGTGATGCGGTAGGATGGACGCGATTATATTTGCATTAAAGCATCGTATTCCATCGGAGTTCCAAAGTTAAGCGTCTTTGAGAGAAATTCTAGGATGGGTGACCCGGGAAGTTTTCTGAAAGTTCTATAAATTCAGACACAAGAAGTAAATGAGAAGCTAGAGTGACTTAAGGACAAATTAAAAGTCTGAGGAGTGGGCAAAAACCTTAAGAGGTCGCGTGACGAAGGCGAATTAGACCGGTAAAAAGAAAGAAGGTGCGCTACAGCTTTAGAATTGGGGTGAGTTGGAATAATGTTTGGGGATATTTTGTAAGTGAGGTGGTAGTAAATATATGTGTATGTATGTTTATGATATTCCATACATGGCTACATCAGCGGATATGTGCATTAGGCAATCAACGTACCGGTGCGGGAAGGTATTAATGGACAAGGCAACGGTTCAAGTATGAATGGCGTGAAGTGTTATGAAGCAGGCCGATCTTGTTTTTGCTACGAGGTTGAGCTTGGAAAATATTAACGCAATGATATTTGGATAAAGAAAGAAAGTAGATGAACGGCAAGGGAATCAAAATGTCGATATAACAGTGCCGCCTAATTGAGAGTGGAAATACGGACATAAGGCGAGTGTAATCGGATAATGGTATAAGTACACCCCTAAAAGGGGGAAGTGGATGCAAGTGATGCAAGTGTAAGATGAAGGCAATCGACACTATAATATCTTACATATGGATGTTTGGGCTACAGGTAAGATTTCTGTCGAGACAAGTTAGTAAGATCCAAAGCCGGCAGAAAAGGGGAGAAGCTAGGATGATAATTAGAGATGTTGTTGGAAATTAATTATGGAGATCTTAAACGAGATGACGTTGGAAAGTAAAGGCTTAAAGGAGAATACGACAATAGGATTATAACGAGTAACTTATAGAGGCAGGGTGAAAGGTAATACTGTGGTGCGGGATTAGAGGCTAAGATGTGGGCAATAGGGTTGATCGCTAACGACATACGTGATCTATAAGTAGCAAGAGAGAAAACGAGAAAATATCCTATAGTAGGAAGTGAGAACATCAAAGGAGTGAATGAAGAAAAGAGAAAAGAGAGAGAGTAAGACAAGATAGGCTACGAGCGAATTTTAGTACGGAGAAGACATGTAAAGCAGAATGAACCAGGAGAATGAAAGGCTATGGCTAAGATTGGATATATTTTATACAAGTTGTACAAGAATAGTTATGCAACCTACGAATATTTGTATGCTAAGAACGAGACCAAGCGAGTGAATATTTGATAAGAGGATGTTAGGATGGTTTAAGATAAATTACCGAGATGGAACTAGTACTGAGGACGAACAGGACATGGTGTTGAACAAAGACGTATTCGGCGTTCGGTGGTAGGAGAAGAGAGGCAAAGATAATGTGAAACATAAGAATTAGCGTGAAGCTACGTTGAGGCGGTTCTTAGAATAATTTGACCACCTTCGTATATTTCGGGTAAAGATCGCAACATCACGTGCGAATGACGGGAAAGTCGAGAGCAAGATGCGAGCAAAGGAACGATAGAAGAGTCCGGATTAAAGATAAGGTAATAACATGAGACATGGAAATGTTACAAGATGAGTAAAGAAAGATTGTAAGACAATTTAAGCAAAGTGATCAGAACTAGTTGGTCACTAAAAGGAGGGTGAGTTTACATGCCGAATTCTTTAGACTTATACCGAGCCGATTTATGGCGTCGACGGGAGACGTACGGAAGGTTATTATACAGGGGACTTCATCACTACTTGACAACCGACTCCAAAGACAGAGACTAAGAGCAAGGGTAAGGTAACAATTAAAGTCTTTCAAAGGAATCGGAAAAGCTGTCAAACCCGAGACATATTAGCTTGCCATTCGGTACATAAGGAAAGTTAATGTCATGGCTAAAGACGTAGCTTCCGTTAAGGCACCGTAGCGGAATGATAAAGGTCAGAAAGGAAATGACTTGCGAATCCCAAGGAGAGATGAAAGAGAAAACATGATCAGACGGGATTGCATGCTATGGTAGTAAAGGAAACCCGAGATCCCAAGACTTATACGATTAGTCGAACATTCGAGGACGAATGTTCTAAAGGAAAGGATGTTATATCCCGTATTTTGCACGTCAGATATTCCGAGTTAAGTGTGGAAAGTTAAGAACAAGGCTATTTTCCGATTTCGTTTTAAGGCATAAGTCGCTTATGATTTTGTTGGTTTGGAATATTATGAATTTGGGGTTAAAAGTGAATTATGGAAAGTTAGACATTTCATGAAAATTTGGGCCAAAAATGAAGTTTTGGAAACTAAGAATTCATGAAAAAAATGGTCATGTGGTTACATGTGATACGCGGGCCATAAAATACATGTATTAATTATATATGTATGTATGCATTTACTAACCTAATCATCTTCATCATTATTCACTCAAGAAAGTTCAAGAAATTTGGAGAGAGAGCTAAAGGAGTCATTCGACCATAGCTATGGCCGAACCAAAATTTATAAAAATTTGGTCAAGAGAAATTAGTTTCTTCTAGCTTTCATACTACACCGAAGGTCTCGTCAACGCGAGTAGCTGTTGAACAAGAAAACCGCTTTCGTCGTAAATCATCACCTAGCCGAGCGAAGAACAAGGAAAGGTAAGGTTCAACATCATTTTTTCATGTGTTGTGGATGGTTTGTACATGTTTAAGGGAGGTACGTAGAAATGAATGAAAATCATGAACCTCGTACAAGCCGGTGCTTGAACCGCGCGTGCGCGAGTTTGGCCGTGTACATGTGCAGGTTGTATAGTGGTGATGAATTAGTTGTATTTAGCATGTTTGTGTGTTGTTGTAATGTGTAAAAATGAATGAAACTCATAAAATGAGTCGATGTTTGGCCGTATTTATTGGATTTGACCGTGTGTGTTATGTTTGAAGCATTTGAAGAATCTAATTTGTTTAGCGTTTGGTTGTTGTCGTTATGAATTCTATGGTGTAAAATGAAGTTTAACGTATCCGTTGAAGACTAAAATCGTGTGCTGATTTGAAAATTAATGTGACCTTAATGTACTTTCTTTGAGTTTGTGAGAATAATGTTGTTGTGTTGTGGTTTTGTTGGTGTAGTTTGTGAATTTTGAAGAAAGAAATGTGTTGTCATGGTGCCTATGAAGTTGGAAGGTTTCGGGTGCTTGGTATGTTGGTTAGGTTATTTGAATATTATGCGGGTTGCTTGAAATGTTTTTGAATCTTGATTGAATGACCTCGGATTATTATTTGAATACGTAGGTATCGATGTTAGTTTGAATATATGTAGTTGAATCGAACATAATTGGAATGTTATTTAAATATGGAGAAGAGTTATTAGCGTTATAATGCGTTTTGAATTGATTGTTAATGTTGTTAGGATGGTTGTTGGCATTGTTGTTGAAGATTTGGCACGAGTTAAATTCTCGGTTGTCGTATTTATAGGAAATGCCGCCCAAATTTCGTGGGAATTGGGTGCTAGTTAGTCGAATTGAATTCTAAATGCCTTCAACTAATATTCGATATCTATTGACGTTGTGTAGATCTTTGAGAGTCGAGACTTGAGTTGATTAGCTTAGGAAGCATCGAGTATGTTAAGCTCAACCTTTCTTTTCTTTTTTCGCATGTCTTAGTCGAAAGTAGTTGTGACACGAATCTCGAGGTAACTCTATTTCGGTGATCCGAGCATGTTTATGATTCTTATTCGTTTCTTTGATATTCGTGTTCTTAATGTAGTCAAATTATGGTTTTTATGTTTTTTTTTTTTTACATGACTAAATTTCAAAAAGTTGCATAAAAGCTTTTGTTTTCAAAAAGAGTTTTGTTCCTAAACACATTCCGAACCACGAACGTTCGTAACTTTCACATAAGTGTTTCTGATCGCTTTCGATTTGTTCGTAGAAAGTTCTAAAGTGAATAATGTTTGTAACTTTCCGAGGCGGACTCGGATTGGTTTGGCGAAGACATGATCCCTATGGTTTGAATATGACCATGGATCCCCACGGTTTCGCTAATACGTTTTATGATGTACGTTATGTTTTCGAAAGATATTTGATATAACTATTGTCCGACTTCTCAAATGACATTCCGTTTAGACTACTTCATTGAGTCTTTGATGTTTTAATTGCATTTGGTTTCTCACTACTCCGCTCGTGCTGCCTCAATATGTCCTTCATCGCGTCCCGGCCAGGGCATGTATTCGTGCACGTACCTCTATTGTATTATTCACCGCGTCCCTCACTGCAGGGCGTGCACGTTATATATATATATGATGATGACGTGATGACGGGGATGGCGGCCGTGATGGCATACCGAGTCCCTTGTTACGGGGCCGGACACGCCATCACCGAGTCCCTCACTGTAGGCCGGGTACGTATATATATATATATATATACGTATACGCATTTACGTACGCATGATATGATTTACTTACGCGTCCCCGTCGAGGGCCGGGGCACGTTATATGAATATGTATATGATGATTTTATCTACCGAGTCCCTCACTAGAGGGTCAGACACGCTATATGTATGATGATTACATGATTTTGATATGCATGATAAATCTTTTCGAAGGCAAGTTTTATGATTTTCCGTACTCTTACTCGTGAATGATCCCGCTATCGTATTATGCTTACATACCAAGACATATTCCGTGTGTCGACCCCCCCTTCTTCGGGGCTACGTTTCATGCCGCGCAGTACACCGTATCGAGCCGAGGATATTAGTAGAAGATGTTCCAAATGGGACTGCGAGCTCCACTTTCCAGTGTCGCCGAGTCGTAGCATATGTTATGGTATCACGTTCCATGTTAGAGACTTTGCGTAGCGGTCATGTACATAGTATGTCGGGCTGTAAAGGGTCCATAAGCCGACGTATTGTCACGCATTATTTACGCATTTTATATGATTATAGACTTCATTTGATTTGAAAAAGTGTGAAAAGCACATTTGATTTCCGGAAGACCTTCTACGATTGTATTTATGTTATGCGATTTAAAGGCCCGTGATGATTATGAGTGTTACGAGGGTCAGCGGGTTCGCTCGGCCCTATGTAAGGGTCGGGTGCCCATCACATCCTATCGGATTAGGGGTGTGACACCCGACAACGGCGGATCTACAATAGCGGGAACCCACACCCGTTAGATCATGTAATTATATTGAAAAATATATGAGTAGTATAATAATTTGCAGAGGGGAACCCACAACTAAATGGATCGCTGGTTCATGGCTAGGAAGGGACCCGCAGATGGGACTTTGTCCAAGAAAGCGGGATCCAACTCGAATATTTTTTTAAACGGAAAAGGGTCAAATATACCCCTGATCTTTGAAAAATAGTTCATCAATACCCTCTTCGTTATATTATCGTCAATTATGCCCTTACCGTTATACTGGGGTTCAAATATACCTTCTTTACGTTTAGTCCAAATATACCCTTTTTCTCGGTTAAAATTATCCAAGGTCGACATCAGATCTGACGTGACACTAATAACTCGGTGACGTGGACGCCACATGGCATGCCACCTCACCACCCCAACCCATTTACCCCTCTCTTCCCCCTTCTTCTTCTTCCACCACTACCATCTCTTCCCCTCTACAACCTTTGCAACAATTAGCACCACCACACCACTACTTTTTAAGGTTTTTAAAAAAGGAGACAAAAAAAAAAAGAAAGCTAAACATAAATTTCTCTCCTGTCTCTTCTACTCTTACCCTTTTCAGTTTTCAGTGGATTAAGGTTGTTGGAAGTCGGGAAATGGAAAAGATCGCGGAACTTTAAGGTTGTTGTTCTTTGTTTGCTTGTTTAAGCTCAAGTACTATAAAGAAAAGTTGGAATATTGTTTCTTTTTTGAAGAGTTCAGTGATATATGATATCTGCGAATTGAATATTTTGTGGGGCGAACAAGGAGGAGTTGTAGAAGTTCTATTGAAGTGGTTTAAGATTTGAGTTGCAGTGTATATTCCTTGTAGTTTTAGTTTTGATACGGAGGATTAAAGATAAAATCTTTTGGAGTTCTTGAAATTATTGAGAAATGGATAATTCAGATAAGTCATTCAATAATCAAGAGGAATCCTGATTATTTGGGTGGTGTGGTGGTGCTAATGGTTGCAACGGCTGTGGAGGAGAGGAGATGGTAGTGGTGAAAGAAGAAGAGGGGAGAGAGGGGTAAATGGGTTGGGGTGGTGAGGTGGCATGTTATGTGGTGTCCACCTAACCAAGTTTTAGTGCCACGTCATAGCTCATGTGGACAATTTTAACAGAGAAAGGGTATATTTGGACTCAAAATATAAAAGAAGGGTATATTTGAACCCAAAGTATAACGATGAGGGCATAATTAACCCAATAGTATACCGAAGGGTATTGCTGAACTATTTCCCAAAGTTCAGGGGTATATTTGACCCTTTTCCGTTTTTTAAATTCAATTTGTTTTTAAATTCTAAAAAGCATGACACAGAAGACTACTACTGTACTTCATGTTTTTCTCTCTCTTTTTTTTTTTTTTTTTTTTAAAGCATAACAAAGTCAACTAGAAAAGAAATCAGCTAATAAAAATATTACTTTTACCCAAATTTCTATATTTCAAATCAAATTTGAATTTGAAAAAAAAAAAGTGAAAAACAAGAAAAACTTAGGGTTAAATTTTTTTTTGGGAACCCACAAGCTTAAAATCCTGGATCCACCACTATATTCGGATTTGAGCCGCGTAGGGCCCATTTTTGGGGAAAGTACTACCTATTAAGGATTTTTTCATACCGCTCTAACTCGAGAACTTTGGTTAAGAATGAAGCAGCCCCATCCGCTACACCACGTTCTTTGATGGCAACTTAAAGTGCGTCTTAAACATTGCTAGCTAGGCTATCTGCCAAAGACTGAAGCAAGCACCTATAAGGCTATAACCAAGAAAATATGTGAGTATAAGCTATTTCCTGAATCTAATCAACAACAACAACAACAACAACAAGCCCAATATGATCCACCATGGGGTCCGTAGGGAAAGGTACGCAGTATTCAACCCCACCTTGGAAAGGAAAAGGTCGTTTCCGAAAGACCCTCGGCTCAAGAGAGGAAAATAGAGGAAAACAAGATAAAAAGGTCGTATAGACCAAGCATATCGAAAACAATATGAAAACAAGCAACAACAAAAGCAAGAAAGTCATGGTAGAACGAATAAAGAAAAGAAAGCATTAACTATTATAGATAAATAAGATAATCAAAGTACAACGGCCCAACAAATATAGCGACAATCAAATGCGTAAATCAAATGGTAATAAACAAATGAGCAAAACTGCAACTACTATGGTGAAAGGATAAGCCACCTAGCCCTTTATCCTAATCTGAGTCTTCTACAACCTCCTATCTAAGGTCATGTCCTCGGTGAGTAAACCGTGCCACATCCCGTCTAATCACCTCTCCCCAATACTTCTTCGGCCTCCCCCCCCCCCCCCCCCCTCCCTTACCTCTCCCGAAACCGTCCATAGCCAACCTCTCACACCTCCTCGCACCGAGCATCCGTGTCTCTCTTCTTCACATGCCCAAACCATTTCGAGCTTCCCGCATCTTGTCCTCCACCGATGCCACTCCCACCTTGTCTCGAATATCTTCATTCCTAATTCTATCCTCCTAGTGCCCACACGTCCACCGCAAAGATTCGCATTTCCGCGACTTTCATCTTACGAACGTGACATCTTCGATCGTCAACACCCGCTCTCGTACAATACAAAGTCGGTCTAACCACCACTTTAGAACTTGCCTTTAAGTTTTTGGTGGTACTTTCTTATCACACAGCACTCGGAGGCGAGCCTCATTTCATCCACCCCGCACTTGATACGATGTGAAACATTGTATTGATATCCCCATCTCCCCGTACAATGAGCCCAAGAATCTACAAACTTCCTTTCTTTTGAATGGCACAGGTACCCGACCTCACTTTCGTCGGCCCACACTCACACGCCACCGAACCTGCACTCAGTATTAAATCCAGGTCTGCTAAATTTAAATCCTTTTAGACTCTAACGTCTGTCTCCAGCCCTCCAGCTTATCGTTAACTCCGTTGCGAGTCTCGTCAATCAGGACTATGTCATCCGCGAACAACATACACCAAGGCACCTCGCCTTGTATTTGTCGCGTCAATACATCCATCACCAAGGTGAATAAAAACGGGCTAAGAGCTGATCCCTGATGCAACCCCATCAGAACAGGGAAGTGCTCCGAGTCTCCTCCTACCGTCCTTACCCTAGTCTTAGCTCGATCATACATGTCCTTTATCGCTCTAATGTACACCACAGGTACACCTTTAGCCTCCAAGAACTTGTAGTTTTAGGCTGGATCTAATCGTAACTTTTTAATACTTGTAGTTTTAGGCTACGTGAGTTGCACGTGTCCATAATCTAAAAATTCTTCACGACTTTTTTAATGTAAAATAGTAATGAACGTCAAAGTATATGCAACATTCATTTAAATAATAAAATAATGTTATAACATTAACCCATAGATTGTGTTTGATGCCTATAACCAAATACCTCTGTATAGCTATAACTAAATTAAATTGTGTTCAAAATAAAAAGATAACATTTTAAAAAATTCAAAGGTAAATAAGATATTTTTAATAAGGTATTCTCTACTTTTATTAACGTTAAGAGATTCTGGAACTTGAAAACAATTACATTCCTTCTTGAAAAGATAGCTTTCTCTCCTTTTTCTTTTGATAGTTTTCTCTTTTATTTAACTTGGAATATAGTAATTGAAGGCAATTTAGTTTCTTTTTGAAAAAATATTTTCTCATTATTTATGACAGGAATTTTAGCAGTGTATTTTCTTAACGTTTTATATTGGTTATTTACTTTAGGAAAAACGGATTCAACAGCTATCTTTTCCAGACATAAGTCGAATTTTTTAAAAATTAGACATAACTATACTCTAAACCATATTTACAAACATGGACTTAATTCAATAATATGATTTCTTGTGCTATTATTTATAGAGAAAAAAGAGTTCCCAGCCTAAAATAAATGGAAAGTGATCAAAAGTTGACATATAAACAAAATGTCCCCCATATATTATCAAAACAATAAGATCTAGTCCTTTTACAAATAATTCATATTACATAGTATATCAAATAAGAAAGAATTTAGTGCATAAAATTTAATTGATTTTGAAGTACAAGAATTTACTGCATAAAATTTAATTGATTTTGAAGTACTAAAAATTAGAAAAATAATTAATATGCACTTTTAAATATCAGGAAACTAATTAAATTAGTATTTTGTCTAGTATGAAATTAATTTTTAAGGATAAAAGGGTGAATGATATTTTGCCTCTTTGATTTGATTTTAAGACAAATCTTGAATGGCATTCGTAAGATAATAACCTATTACCAACGAAAAACACAAAAATTATAATTTCATCTTAATCCTAATCAACGAAGACAACTTTTGTCTTCCTAGACTTCTAAAGAATGGTTATGCACGTCTCCAATTGCCATGATAGAACAAATACGTACAAGATCCATAGAAGTAAAATCTTTACTCAACTTTAAATTCCTATATTAGGAGTTTTTACATAGTTCAAATGAGGGAAAAAATATTAACAACCAAAGTTTTAGTTGATTTTAAAGTTCTGAATATTAGGAAAATAATTAAATGACCTATCTAGAGAGAAATCTAATTTTCATTCATGGGTAAAAAAGTTGAACGATGTTTCGCTAAGGACTTCGTGCTTTAAATATAAGATATAAATTAAACCAAATTTTGATTATTTCTCCTTGGTTTAACATTATTAATATTTCAAAAAAAAAATTGATTAAAAGGTCTAGTATTTTTACGGAATTGAAAGAAAGCCATGAATATCAATTGTCTTTAGTTATGTTGGATATTAAAGAATGAGTTTCCTACTTGTTATAATTAGTTCTCAATCCAACCAAAACATGGAGAAAGTAAACAAAATATCAAACTTACAATTCTAAAGCAACCTCAATATTAATAATAAAAATTTTAAATCATTTATTTGTTTAAATAATACTAAATAATATTATAAGTTATGATGCATGCTTTAATGTAATTGGATATTCAAAAGCACTTCTTGAAAAGATTGTTCAAAACATAATAAAAATGCATATTAAATACTATGAAAATTAATTTTCAAATAAATTGATCAACACAGACTGATACTTTCCAAAAATAGTAATTAAGTAAAACTAATATAATAATTCACTTTTAGTTATGGAGATTTGCTACAATTCATTTTACCTTTATACTATATAATATGTAGACTATAAACGCCAAATAATTGTAGCTTTTAAGTGATCAAAAATCTCATCTAACATATTGGATGAAAATTATGTTACATTCAAAATATAGGAAAAATTACTATCTAAGATTTTCTTTCGTGCAGATGCAATTTAACCACCCCCCCCCCCCCACTCACACACACATACATATTCATATATATACATAATATATATAAAGTGCACTATAAAAAACTTATTGACGAATAGTATTACTCTTTCCAGAAAGATTAAAATATGAAAAGAAAAAAGAAGATTGTGGAACTAGGTTAAAGTCACATATCTTAGCTTTATGGCTTGATGAGAATTTGCCTTGAGCAATTGATGTAAAAAACATCGAACCTGTCACAACTATATATTATTGAATAACTATCATAATCAATCTCTTTGAATAACTAAAACTTAACAATTGCATCTCACCTATTAGCATGAATAATATCCTGCAATAATGAAACTGGACAAATACAACTCTTTCCAGAAAAATTAAAATATGAAAATCGAAAATTGATTTGGAAGTAGGTTGAAGTCAATTACTCTGGCAGCTTGATGAGGATCCAAGAGAATTTGTCTTAATATTGATCTAAAAGCATCAAATCTGTCACAACTAATACTAAAATAATTATCATCATCAACCAATTGAATAATTGTAACTTAACAACTTCATCTCACCTATTAGTATGAAAAAATAATACAATAATGAAACTGGACAAATACAGTATGACCACAGATGCATCTCATAATCTCTACAAAAAATTAAATATTATATAATGATTAAGAAAAAAAAATTAAACATCTAAAGAATGGTAACCATTATGTCATATTCTCATGAGTGAATGAAGCAATAAAAATGACGATAAGTGTCTTCTTAACAGGTTAATGAATGAAGCAATAGTGACTTTCAATTCTTCTGGAACCATCGTTTTATAAAGATGGTCCAATAGGTTCGGTTGGGGACTCCTATAATATATCTAATTTTGCTAAATAATATTTCTAGGTTTAATTGAAGACCTTCACGTTAAAAAATAGGTTTAGAATTTGAGTTATATTAGGAAATTCTAGATGGAAAGGAATAAAAATATTAAAGTGCTAAATAATAGGGAAATAATTAAATGACTATTTTTAAATGTTAGGAAAATAATTAGGTGATATTCTAAATATTAGGAAAATAATAAATGACCATTTTGTCTATTGTAGAGTTTTTTAATGAAGGGCAAAAAGTTCAATCAACATTTTTAAGGCCCTTCGTGCTTTTAATATAGTATAGAATATTACTATTATTATTATTATTATTATTATTATTATTATAATAATAATAATATAATAATTAATAATAATAATAATAATTATTATTATTATTATTATTATTATTATTATTATTATTATTATTATTATTATTATTATTATGAAAATATATTATTGGAGTATTATGTTATAAAGAATGGGCTTAATACATCGACGACTCCTTAAATTTGTGGCTAAATTTTATTTAGATACTCGAACTACAGTTTTTCAATTGAGTATCTAAACACAGAATAAAGTGTTCCTATTAAACAGTTGTTGTTCAAATTTTGAAACTTTTTTTGCGCATGTTCTCAAACGTCTATTAAGTAGTCAAATTAATCAAATACTTACACTAACTACATTTTAGGAGCTCTTAATGAATAGTAGCTACCTTTTACTTATTAACGGTTCGTAGCTAGATTTAGGCAATTCGCGTGTATTTGAGTGTATTTGAATACACTTTTCAGTTGTATCCAACCTTACCTGATGTCACGTGTATTGGACTGTATTTGAATACTTACAACCTTAATTTCTCTGAATACATGTGTATTAAAAAATGATTGTTGATATGATCCTAGGAGGCTCATGGACAATTATGAGGGCTAATATTTGTGATGGAGCTTCAAGCGTGTATTGACATGCCACACGTCTTTTTATGATGAAGATAGGCCTTTAGAGGCCATTGATGACCAAGCCACAAGTTTGTACATCGTGTGGATGATTTCTTGAAAGGAAGTTGAAGACAAAGGCACAAGAGTGGAAGCCACAATAAGTGGCTAGGGCGTGTGAAGGCTAGAAGGTCCCATGTTTGGGCTATTTGTGCAAAGGCCACTTTGGGCCTTTGTTGTAATAGAGAAAACTATAAATAGAACCCTTAGTTATTTTCATTCCTTAGCTTTGATGAATATTGAATGAGAGTGATACTCTTAGTATCTAGACTGTAGTGTTAGGTTAGTGCTCCTAGTGTAGGAGATTAAAGTAAGGATTAGTCCTTGATCTCGTCAATTGGACCTCTCTTGAATGTATCCAAGTTGGTAATTCAAGCATGAGTTCAAGTCTCTTCTCCCTTGGATTGAGATCAATTACTTGATTTCAATCCCTTCTTTCTTCTATTCTCACCTCTATTTATTCTATCAAATCTATCTTACTTTGTGTAGTTTAATTCCATATTTCTCACGAGTCGAATCGTATCATTTGGTATCAGAGCTTGGTAGAAGAATTGTTCCATCAATTCTTCATCCTTGGTTCTAAAAAAAGAAAAAAAAATTAAAAAAAAGTGTCAAAAAAAAAAATCACAAATCCAAAAAAATTTGTTGTTGTTTTGGTGGATTTGAGGTCAAATGTGAGTTCCTTGATATTAAAAACCTCTAGGTTACAAATTTTGTGGCATTTGGAGGTGTTTTAAAGATTCTACCATTGTTGAAGCTTGAAGGTTTGAAACTTAAAAGTGGGTTGGGGTGAAGGAAGGTACTATTGGCTTCAAATGTTGGTGGGTTTTGTTCTACTCATCAAGGGGAGCTTGAATTTAAAATTTGGTGGCAATTGGAGTTGATTTGGACCCCTATTGGATTTTGGGTGTTCTTCATGTTTTTGAGCTATCTTCATACCTTCATGAGGAAGAAGGCACTCAAAAGGGGCTTTTGATCCGAAAGGTTCCATTCAAGATGTCAAAATGTGCTTTTAGGGCCAAAAAGGAAAGTTCTAGGTTTGGTGGGGCCCCACAAATCAGCCAATTGCGAAATTAGTGGGAAAAAATAGGAATTGCCACGTCAACACCACGCAAGCGCCCGCTTCGGTGCCAGGTGGACATCACATCAGCTGCGCCTGCCAGCCGCTTCACCCACATGCGCGAGGCCTACCCAGTCGCAGCCTGCAGTGCGTGAAACGCAGTTTCAGAGAGGTGAAGGTCTATTTATCCCCTATTTTCAGTCCGATTTCCCCAAAATTCTTCCGGGTTTGATTTCTTCTCATAATTTCATTTCTTTAATTATTCTAATTAATTGTCAACGAGTAGTTAATCCTACTTTTTGTTAATTAATTGTTGAATTTCATTCCTTTTCATCCCAAATTCTTCTAAAAATTTTCTAAAGTGTTGAAAATCGGCTTGTCTTCTTTCCTTTCTCATTTCTTTAATCCCTTAAGCTAATTAACAATTAGTAATTGTTCTTACATGATTTTTAACTAGTTCTTGAGTCCGAAATTCTTTCATGCTAATTTATTTTGAGCTTTTCTCGTTTGATTTCATCGTGAATTGCTTGACTCTTGTCCTTTGCTTTGATTGTCCATTCTTGGTGTCACATAACTTCCACTCCGAACTGATGCTTGGGTAGTACTAGGAAACGATTTGAGATTGTAGGTTCTTAACGAGTTTAAGGGCAATCCATTAAGGGAGGAAAAAAAAAAGGCAAGAGTGGTGAGAACAATACAGTGGTGCTAGCCAAGCACTAAGCGTTAGTGAGGAACTCTTACTACTAACTTTGTTTGCTCGTTTTGTAGGTAGAAAAAGAGGAGTAATTAGGAATCATGTCGTCGATAGCCTCAGATCCTTGTGATGATGACATGGGAGGATATGATAGTGATGGAGGGTATAGCCATGGTGACGATGGATCTTATAAAGCCGATGATGGTCAATGCGGCTATGAACCATATGGTGAAAAGTACTACTACTTCGGGAATGACTATGAGGCCAATGGTTCCCATGGATCTTATGACGAAGAAGAAGGAGTAGGAGAACTCTATTAGGATGACTATGGTGAATATGAAGGTTCCTATGCTACACACCATGAATATGAGGACAACGTGAGGTATAACACTTTTATGCATTTTCCTTGTGAATCAATTGGTGTTGAATTTTATGGGAGTGAAAGTCATGATGAGCTTGATAGTTCTTGTGATTATATGCCTTGTGAGGGGTATGACCATGAAGATAGTGATATTGTATATGTTGAATATGAGAGATCTTATAGCAATTATTCATGTTCATCTACTTATCCTAAATCGTATCCTAGTCAAGGTTGTATGTATGCGTTTGTTGGGGGGAATGGAGGTAGTCATATGAGAAGATGAGGCTTTACATTGCCTACTTGTAGTAGGATGACGTATAGTACTTATTCCCCTCATGCAAATACGACTTACTCTTAATATCATGGTTGGAGAAATGGGAATGTTAAACAAGGGGTGCCTAGTCGTGAAGTCTATGTTAACAATGAAGTACCTTGGTGTGATGGTGGATTGAGTGTCGTGATTAGGGGTGATCATCTTGTTGGGTGTCATGAATGTGATGGGGTGTGTATGGCTCAACTTATATAAGAAAGAAAGCACCTATGTATTACAAGGTGCAAAGTTGAAGGTAGTGTTGGGTCTATAGTCATTGATAAGGATAGTGTCATTAATGTGGTAAGTTCTACCTTGGTGGAGTATTTGAAGTTGCCAACTCAAGACCATTACCAACCCTATAGACTTCGAAGGATGCAAAATTGTGTTGAATCGAAGGTTTCAAAGAAAGCTTGGGTAAAGTTTCGAATTGGCAAGTACTATGATGAAGTACTTTGTGATTTCTTACCTATGAGAGCTTGTCATTCTTTGCTTGGGCGCCATTGGGGATTGAAAGAAGAGTTATACATGATAGAAGGACTAACGAGTATACCATCACATTGAGAGGCCAAAGATATGTTCTTCGGCCCTTGACACCTTTGCAAGTGGAAGGCGATTACTCACGTATGCTAGAATTAACAAGGAAGGCAAATAAGGTAAACAAGGAGAAGTTAGTCGCTAACATCCAAGGAGCCAAATAGAAAATTGAAGTGAAGGGTCATCCTAACCCTTGGAAAGGCATTTTGGGAACCCATCCCTTTTCTAACATTTTACTTCTTCTAGTTGTCTTGGTCCTTTTGTAGGTACTCATGGGGATGAACACTCAAAAGAATCCCAAGTCTCTTTGGGAAGTGAAGTAACCCAAACCTCTTTAAAAGAGGAACTCCAAGGCAAGACACTTGATCGAGGTAACGAAAGTTATGTGCATGAGCTCAAAGGTAACAAAGCTAATCCTTACACTCTATTGAACTTGGAGGAACATTTTGTGGCTAATGGCCAATTGAGTAGGGATGAAGTTTTGTCTCGTGTAGAGCATAGTGACTCTTTGTTGAGTAATGATGATGTTCTTGTTGGGAGTGTTCACACACTAGTTGATCCTTTTGATGACCGAATTGACTCTTCTTGCAAGCTCAATTTGTGTCCACCTAATGTGTACACTTGTGGTTCTAATGATAGTACATTGTCATGTAATAGAATTGCGCATATACTAGTTGACTTTAATTGTGGTAGTCTTGTTGCCAACTCTTGTGAGCTTGAAATGCTACCAACTAGTGTTGATGTTTGTGTTGATCGACTTTATTGTAATATTAATCCACTATTCGAGGAATTTTATGAGGTGTTTAATGAACCTCCGATTAGTGATGATATTGATAAAGTTGTTCACTTGAATGAGTATGACACACCACCCGTATTTGACACATATGAAGATGTGTCCTATGATCTTACCTTATTGACATTTGATGAGACTCAAAGTTATGATAATGTTGTGGGCCATGTAGAGAGTCATGACATTGATCATTTGGAGAGTGACATTAAATGCCTTCACTCACACCCTTTAGTTGATTATTCTTTTCTTAAGGATAATGTTTGGTTTGATAATGACATGATTGTTAATGATGATATGTATAGGTACATATCTTGTAGAGTGGTAGATGTAGCCACATTTGGGGGTTGTAAAGCCTATGGGAACCCATTATGGGAGGATGTTGCCTTTCCCTATGAGGAAGATCCTCTCATAGGGGATGGTAATCTACTTGCGGGGAAGGAGTGTCTTGAAAAGGAAGGTGAAACTTGTTTACAAAATGCCACCTCTTCCTTATGTGTCCAAAATCCTAGTAGCATGCTTGATCGTACTCTTGAACCTCATAGTGAAGCTTCAATTCATTGGAGGACACCATATATGAAGAAGTTATTTTGCGTGACACCTTTCTTTACTATCTATTTTTATATGATGACACTCATGCTTGTGTTGGGAGTGCATCTTATATTAGGAAGGGTCTTATTGGGGTATATCTTTTTCTTTTTACCCTCCCCCTTGTGATGGAAACCTCCTCTTGAAGGGACATAACATATTTGTTAGGAAGGATTGTTTTAGGAAAAAAGGTGACGCTTGCTTGCTTATTGAGACTACTTCTTTGTGTGTTCCAAGTTGTAAGCGTACGCTTGGATATGGATTTGAGCCTAATGGTGATCTTCTCTGTGAGGATCCTACAGACGACGTTGTTTTGCGTACCTCTTTTCTTTACTATCTATTCGCATTTGATGATCATATTTGGAGTACCCATGTTCATAATGCTTCTTGTGGAAGATTGTTCTTTCTAAGAGTGATTGATACTTGGTTATACTAAAAGTTTATGCATCCTTGGCATGTTGGTAGTTGTGTTCATTCTTACACTAACTCTCATGCTTTGAGGTCCTTGTTTTTGTATTTCCTTCTTATGGTTTTGCAAGGTTCGGATTCGAGGTCGAATCCTTTTCAAGAATGGGAGAATGATACGATCCTAGGAGGCTCATGGACAATTATGAGGGCTAATATTCGTGATGGAGCTTCAAGCATGTATTGGCATGCCACACGTCTCTTTATGATGAAGATAGGGCCTTTGGAGGCCATTGATGAGCAAGCCACAAGTGTGTACATCGTGTGGATGATTGCTTGAAAGGAAGTTGAAGATAAAGGCACAAGAGTGGAGGCCACAATAAGTGGCTAGGGCATGTGAAGGCTTGAAGGTCCCATGTTTGGGCTATTTGTGCAAAGGCCACTTTTGGGCCTTTGTTGTAATAGGGAAAACTATAAATAGAACTCTTAGTTATTTTCATTCCTTAGCTTTGATGAATATTGAATAAGAGTGATTCTCTTGGTATAGAGATTGTAGTGTTAGGTTAGTGCTCCTAGTGAGTGTAGGATTAAAGTAAGGATTAGTCCTTGATCTCGTCAATTGGACCCCTCTTGAATGTATCCAAGTTGGTAATTCAAGCATGAGTTCATGTCTCCTCTACCTTGGATTGTGATCAATTACTTGATTTCAATCCCTTCTTTCTTCTATTCTCACCTCTATTTCTTTTATCAATCTATCTTACTTTGTGTTGTTTAATTTCGCATTTCTCACGAGTCAAATCGTATCAATTGTATTCTGGTGCATTTAAATACACAAATGAGCTGTGTATTTATTTTTCTACCATTTAGAAGAGGGAGTTTGGGGCACCTTCGTCGTCCGTCAGTGGACCCCCCATAAAAAAATAAAAAATAAAAATTTTTAGGGCCCCATATTAATCAACCCCTAAAAAAAAAAAAAATTGTAAAAAAAAAAAAAAAAAATTCGGGCCCCATATTAATCAAGCCCTTAAAAAAAAAAATTGTGGGCCCCATATTAAACAACATCGAGTATTAAAAAAAAGTGGAACTCACCACATCCAAAATCAGAGGAAAAAAAAAGTGGACTCCATATTAACAAAATCAAGCAATATTGAAAAAAAAAGTGAATCCCATATTTAAAAAACAAACACTGTTAAAAAAAATGTGGGCCCCATATTGAACACGATGCGTATTCGTAGCAAACACTAATATAATAAAGATTTAGATACGAAGCACAAAACTACAATGTTATATTAATCGTATTTTGAACATAGTCTATATATATATATATATATATGTACATAAAAATAATCTACAAACTAATAATGTCCAAAAGGGTGGGCCCCATACTAAATAACACCAAGCAATATAAAAAATGAAAATAAAAAAAAGGAAGAAACTATATAAAGCATGGGTTTAGACTCATGCTTCATCGTCCGTTGTCCCTTAAAAAAAAGGGTGGGCCCCATACTAAATAACACCGAGCAAAGAAAAAAAATTGGAACTCACCATCTCCAAACTCATGGAAAAAAATAAAGTGGACCCCATATTAACGAAATCAAGCAATATTAAAAAAAAAAAAATTGAACCCCATATTAAAAAAAATATAATATTAAAAAAAGAAGTACGTTTTTTATTCAGAGAAACACTAATATAATAAAGTTTTAGATACGAGCATAAACTACAATGTTATATTAATCGTGTTTGAACATAATATATGTATATATATTATATGCATAAATAAACAAACTAATAATGTCCAAAAAAAAAAAAAGTCGCCTATAAAGGGTGACTACTAAACAACATCAAGCAATATATATATATAAAAAAAATAAAAAAATAAAAAAAAAGTAAAAAGTGGAACCAGCATCTCCAAATCTCATATAAACCAAAAAAAATCACCCCCCAAAAAGAAGTAATATCCTTCACAAATCTTCTACTCAGTAGTAACATGTCTGTCAATAAGAAAAAGTCCGATCGTCTCATCATAACCTTGATGGTGCTGATTACTCTGTGCTTATTATCTGCTAATCTTTCAAACAGTGAAAGGTTAACATTCAAAGTAGGCTCACAACAACGAACTAGTGGAAATAATGGAGATGAATCTCCATATTTTGCTATGTTACCAAGAGGGCCAGTGCCACCATCAGGGCCCAATATATATATATACATAGTTCTAAACCAAGTTTCAACTTGTATGCACATAATTTTCTTCCATGAAACTAGATTAATGTCCTCTAATTTCATGTTTGATCAATAAACTTTCTTGGTTGCTTTAAAAAAAAAAAAAAAAAAAAAAAAAAAAAAAACTCACGATAAAAAAAGTGGACCCCATATTAACAAAATCAAGCAATATAAAAAAAAAAAGTGAACCCCATATTAAAAAAAAATAATGTCAAAAAAAAAAGTGCAGACTTTGTATTCGTAGTAAACACTAATATAATAAAGTTTTAGATACGGAGTACAAACTACAATGTTATATTAATCGTATTTTGAACATAGTGTGTGTGTGTGTATATATATATATATATATGCATAAAAATAGTGCAAATTAATAATGTCCAAAAAAAAAATGCACCCCATATTAAAAAATCAAACAATATTCATGTAATTTCCAAAAGTATCTCATTGAGTCAATAATGATGGATTTATTGCCACGTGCGTATCAATTCATTAGTGGGAGCAAATGAAATTGCTTTTCTTCAAAGGTTAGGTAGTCAAACCATACAATTTTCTTTCTTTTTTTATATTAAATTTGAGATCTAATCTAGCTATTAAATTGCTTGTATTTGCTATTCCGCCATGTCATTTATTTGTTATGTTTACTAAAATAAATATACTTAAAATATTTATATTTTAAAATAAAATAGAATTTAATTACTTTTTTATTTTTATTCTTACTCCAATAAATGTGAAAGAGATTAATGTCGTAGAAAAATATATATCAAATGGAAATCAAATAATGAATAAGGTAAATTAGTCAAATCATAATTCTAATCGACGTTTTCTTAAAAAACCATACAAAAGACAACATGACAAGTAAAATGAGCTAAAACCGAGAATATTTACCAAAAATTAAAAAATAGTATTTCTTCGTTTAAATAGAAAATCAATTTCTACTTTGTTTTGTTTTAAACATGTAAAATTAATTTAATAATTTAAATTAGAATTATGCAAATCAAAATTTGATAAAAAATAATAAGTATTTTACACTTTTAAATTAATCGAATTAAAATTAAAAGTATCAATGCGATGCTTAAATATTGCTATTGTTTTATCTCAAAGAGACGAAAATAGTTTCTTTTTTAAACAAGTCTTCTCTTTAAAAAATATTAATAAATTTGCCGATTTTGTATTCGTAGCAATCATTAATATAATAAAATTTTAGATACGGAGCACAAACTACAATGTTATATTAATTGTGCTTTGAACATAATATATATATATATATATATATATATATATATATATATATATATATATATATATATATAATCACCATTCAAAGACAACTATATACACATAGATGCACTATAATCTAAAGTGTTGGGCCCGTGCGCAAGCACGGGCATAGACCGCTAGTATAATGATATATCCTTTTGTTTTGGTTGTATTTGAATATATTCGGCTCCGATCAGCAAGGTCGCCACCGACGACGCAAAGTTGAATGTATTTGATGTATCTACACTCAGAAATCCTTTTAATTAATGAAGATTATTGAATGTATTCAACTGTATTTGAATGTATTTTCACTTAGAAATTCTTTTATTCGACTGTATTTGAATGTATTTACACTCAGAAATTCTTTTATTTGACTGTATTTGAATGTATTTACACTCAAATAAATGAAGAATATATTCAAATCCTTTTAAAAATACATTGTATTTACTCAAAAAAATTAAGACACATTGTATTCATACAGGTCTGCAATAACTCCACAGGAGATCATACAAATGCGACCTTGTTGAATAATGTATACAATCAGAAAATGAACAATACACTCAAAGGATACATTGTATTTCATACATTGTATATAGACACTGAAAAATTCGTGATTTGGTACATAAAGGATACATTGTATTAAATCCGGTAATGGATTGATCGCAACTTTGTGATTTTAGTTCTGGATCTGACGGTGGGTGACAACGGTGTTTAAGGGTGATTCGCGGTGAACGGGGTAGTGGTTTGGTAGTGGGTGGTGATGGGTCTGGTTCGACAGTGGTGATTTACGGAGACGACGGAGGGTGGTGATGTGTGGAGATGAGAGAAGGGAAGAGAGAGAGAGAGAGAGAGAGAGAGAGAGAGAGAGAGAGAGAGGCGGCTGTTTGGTTGGGCTCCGGTAGAGCTCCTCCGGGGAAGATGACTAGCGACGACTTCTCTACTGCTACTGCTCGCTTTTTCTCCTTCTGTTTTTGCTGTCTCCGTCCGTCTCTCTCTTCTATGACAGTGAAGAACCAAAAGGAGGGGCGGAGATGGAGTGGTTGATGGCGGCGATGGAGTTGGACGGCGGCTGACCGAGGGAGAAGAGAGAGGGAAAAAGGAGAGAGAGGGGGGTTGAGGGAAAAAATTGACACAGTGGAATAACTCTATGTATTTGGTATAGCTATGATGGGTAAATTGAAAATTCAAAGCTATGAAAAGTAATTAAATTAAAAGGTAGTTATTATCCATAAATAACTCTTAAAATTAGCTATAACCGATAAATTTTGTATAAAAATATCATCGCCTTTAACTATATACATCGGTCTCGATTGAAAAATATCTGAAATTTTACCACCTATTGGGGCTAAATCATATCAGAATTAGACCAAAGTCTAGAAGCTCCCGAAAAGAGAGTTCCTTTTTAATTTATTTTTTTAAGAAAGTGGGTCATTCTTTTGAAATCTAATGAAAGCGAGAACTTCTTTTCTTGGTCCTTCAAAGAATTATACTCCACGGTTTCGTTTTTAGTTAATATAAAAAAGAATGATATTTTTTATATTTAATAATAATTTGACTTTAAAATATTCATTTTATCTTAATGAAATGATTTATAATCACACAAATATCAATGAATTATTTTAAACCACAAATTTTAAAAATCATCCGTTATTTCTTAACTCTACTCCCAATCAAACACTATTACATAAATTAAGATGAAGATAGTAACAAGAAAATAGCTGAAAATACCATGACAGACAAACCAATAAAGTACACGGAGAGTACTTCCTTTCTTGGAAAGAAGCCAGTAACAACAGTAGTTTGATGGTATCACCCTGTGGTTCTTCATCCTACAGCAGCATTATTACGTTTGACGAAAGCCAAAGGATGAATGTGGATCAACCAATCAGTGAAATGGAAAACACGGTCATCTTGGAGAGCAATCCTGAAATTCATCAGTCAGATAGTTTGAGCATTGAGTCATTGGATGAGTTTGACACGAATTCATTCTGGTTTCATCTACTTAATGATGCCCACCGTCTTATTTTATGATCTATATGTACGGAATGGCAAATGCTTTCACCAATTGAGTAATACGACCTGAATATGTGATAGTAATTTGTTTTCAAATAAATTTCATTATAAGTAAGAACCCTACTACCTTTTATTACTTGTAGAATAATTAAGGAGATTATACGAATGTCCAGGGTAGTGGACTCTTAAGAAATATATATCTATCTAAAGAAGTAGTAATATAATTTTGCGTACGCACCACAAGTAATAAGACGCTTTGTTTTGGTGCTAGTCTTAAACACTTCTATATTGTTACTTTTTTTCCTTTTCAATATAAGAGGCAATATTCATTGGTACTTCATGTCATGGGAATAAATTGGCACTTTCAATTTTTCTGATTCTTACTTGAGGAAAAATGAAAAAGATAGAAATGTTAAGGAGCATATATAGTCCTTTTACTTCTGAACTGTCTACGCAAATGTACCCTCATTTGCAGATGAATCTTTTTTTTTTTTACCCCTCCCTATAGGAGCTCCCACCTTTTCGCTCTCTTAGTGACTCAAACATGCAACTTTTTTGCAGAAGAACCTAGCTAATAGGCGAAGTCAAAATTTAAATTTAGTGAGTTCAACTTTTAAAGTCCTCTTAGCACTGAGCTTATTGTACTCTATATCGAAGATAACGTGTTCACTAAAAAGAGGAATTAGCACTATTAAAGTCGTCGTCGCTGAATAGTCTGTAACTAACATAGTTTTTCTGTTATCAAATATATTAGCGATGAATTATTGTTGTTTAGCAATAGAAATTGTTTGTCACTAATTCGTACATATGTTTAGCATTAATTTGCCACTGGCTTCCCCATAGCTCCCCAGCACAAGCAATATTTTTAAAGAAGAAATTCAAGATAAAGGAAGAAGCGCTGATAATGGTGAATGGAGAGGAAAGTCAAATTAGGTCTATTATTCTGACGGTCAAATAAATCACATTTTTTAAAGGGAGAACTTTAGCGAAAGAGCAAATCATGCAACCCTAAGAGAAATTAGAAATGTTAGTCTAATCTATACTCTTACTTAAATGTTTAAGAAGGCTTTATCAAAAGTTTTCAATAGTCGTTTTTCCACTTTATTTCTAATATAAATATAAATAAAGAAAAAAATGAGACGACAAACAACCCAAAAGAGTGATTACATCTCTTTTTTCTTCTCCATGTTTTCCAAATATCAATACGGGTATGATTAATTAAGATGTTAATCTCTTCTGAATATTTAAGTTCTTGTTTACTTTTCTCATGAACAAAACTTGGAAAACCATGGATACTATTCTTTATTATACCGTAAACCTACTGACAATACTATTTAAAGTAATCTTTTTTTTTTTAATTAAAGAAACACACCTATTTACATATTTAGTTTTCCAGCAAAACAACTACCTTTGGTATCCGAGATTATAATTTTTTCATGTAATCCAAAGTCAACTTTACTTTTATGGAACATTGAGATGATAATTATGCTTATGGTATAAGCTAATTATTTACTAGCAACAATGAGTTCACTAGCTTATTAATCAAACTCTATACAAGTACTTCTTAATAACTCACATTAGATGACTTTTTTCTTTTTTCTTGGAAGACAATACCAAGTTGACTGTTGAACTCCAACAACACGTAATTAGACCAAAAGACGATCAAAGTGACGAGGTAGGTATTTTTTCTATCCATCTGAAACTTGATTGGTCCCTAGCTTTGATAAAAAATCAAAAGAATACAAACCATTGCATCGACTTTAATGACCTTGATAGACAAAAATATTGCATATTCCTGCAAAATCCGATTTTCGTCTCTTTCACTGTATATTATATATGTGTAACTCTTCATAATGGATATTGGGAGAAAGAATGCATGAACATATGAGGATTATTACACTAATAATTGGATGTAACAAGAAGCTTAAAAGAAGTGGACACTTAAACTATTCTTAATTCCAATGACACCGTAGATTTGAGAATTTGATACCTTCAACGCTTGGAAAAGCTTCTTAAAATCACTCTTCATAATATTTTTTGTCCACTTGGAATAATGATTGAATAAATTAGGTAAAACCGTAGCCTTGTATCTTTCTGGTTGAATTTTGACACTACAACAGTGACACAAAAACAACTGCTGTACAAGTTCAAAAATTTAATTTGACGATAGATTTGTAAAAATACTGGTCAAATCCCAAATTAACAAAAGGAGTAGTGGTTAGCTAGTTGAGTACAATGTACCTCGTGTTTTATGACCTTAAAAAAGGGAATTGTTAGATTGCCCCTTCAAACCAAAAGGAGTTTTCAAATTTGTAATAATTTTATAACAACGATAGTGATTGATTAGGTACGTACCATCATTTTTTAAGAATATCTAGACCAACGAATATATTTCGTTGTTTAATTCTTCAGGTCTTTCTTTAACAATTTATCGACTTAATCTTTTCTAGGCATACATCAGAAAATTGACCTCTAAGCTCCCGTCACTCTCACTATCTCTGCTTCTTCCTCGTTCCTAGTTGGATCCTTCCTTATATTTGCTTTTCCTAATTTCTACTTTTTTGCTTTGCATTTTATAAAAATTCTTTAGTTGTTGTTTTCTTGTTCTAGCAGTAAATATGATAGTGTGCCAGTGCCTCCCTTATTTCTCATCAAACAATACTCCCCCTATCCCTTCTTACTTGTTCCTCGTTGATTTGGCACTCCCTGAAATTAATTATTGGAAGTTTGCTTTACTAAATTATTCTTATTAATTATGTTTTAGAAATATAAGTTTGATTATATTTACCCCAAAAAAGGTACAGTTAAATTTGTTAGTGGTGTAAAGAATACGTGAATTGATTTGTTATAAGTAAGTAGAAAATAATAGCAATTAGTAATGCAATCAAGTAAATATAAAGCAAGAATACAATAAAATAAGTCTGAGCCGTATGAGCTTAGAGGAAATCATTCAATGAGTTTCCCTCGGGTTAAACACTTGGCCTCGTGAAACATTTATTGGTTTGGAAAAATGACAAAAGAACAATCTTGCTAATAATCAGAATGAAATTGTATAACTGTGTGAAAGATGTATATTTTCTCCCCCCTATTACACTGAGCTTAAGCCCTTTTTATAGCTGATAATCGCTCTCTTTGAGCTGTTAATCGAGTCCAATAATGAGTAATAATAACTAGTAAATGCTACTTTAATATAGAAGTGTAACATTTAGCTCCGAATCTGGACCGGTTACGTAACGTTTGTTGTCCATAAATGACCTGTATCAATTGCACTTTAACATTTGGCCTGGATTTATATGAAATCACTTCTTCCGGATTAAATCAAACACCACACAATTGTTTGACCCCGTCTGCTACGTGTCTCTCGTCATGCCACGTGTAATGCTAAATTTCTGATATATACAGATTCTCCGTACTTTGTGTAGTTACTTAATGATTAGGGTAATCTTAAAAATAAAAAATAAAAAATTCTCTTGATTTGCAAAAATGGATAAATAAAAAGAAAATTTTATTTTTAATATAAAGGACAAAGTAAAAAAAAAAAATGAAGGGAGTCATTCTCATACTTCACCTTTACTACTTTCATTTGTGTACCCTAAGGCAGGAAAATGGAACAGATGAAAGTGGCTATCTACTATCGATAGTCTTAACGTTTCAAATAAGAAAATGTTATTCATCATAGAGAATGAGAAGAACGCATATTATATGAAATATCGATTTGAATTTATCTCAAGATCTAAATGAGAAAAATAAACCAAATATACAACATAAACGCTTAACTCCTTCCGTGAGAAGTATGGATGAGATTCGTTTAAGTTAAATTCGTAACGGATACTCCTCGACAATACCAAGTTGATAAATTATAAAATTTAGAATTGGTTAGATTATTTAGATATAATTTTTTTCTATTTTCTTCTATGAAAACGTGTGATTGTCTAACTTTCAAGCATAAATTATTAATAACCTAAAGCACCATGGACTTTTTAAAATAGATTGGACCAAGTCTAGCTAAGGATTTAATTTGACCATACAGCCGTGGACTTTCTTTAGCTAATTACAGCTGGTTGTATCCATGTGAATTTTCGAAATACTATTTTTTCTTTTGACTTAATTTTATAACACAGTGAAGAAATTAAATAGCAATTTCCAGTTTCCTCAAATACATTTTACTTTAAAGAAAAAGAAATGCATAACTAAGGTGGGCATGGAAAACGAACAATGCAACCAAACCAAAAATTGAATCAATCCGGACACTTTTTTGGTCTGATTTTGATTTTAATTATAAAAACCAACAAGATTTGGTTTGATTTTAGGTAATAAAAAAAAAAGAGACTGTAAAAAAACCGAATATGTGTATGTGTGTGTATTTATATAAAATTTACAGTACAGTGCATTATACTTTAGCTCGTAATCTTGGTGTTTATCTTATAGTAATCCAATTATTTGTCTTTACTTCTAGTTTGATTTGTGATTTTATTTATATAATTTCAAGAATGTCTTTCATGCTCAAAGTAACTTGTCTTTGAATATTTTAATTATTCATCATTAGTAAATTTAATTATTGTTAAGATATCTTGGGATATTACAACTAAATCTTTAGTTTTTATTTTATTATATTTATGAGGAGAACTGGAATATTATTTTGACAAACTGATCAGGTAAGAAAGCAAGAATTCATTTTTCTGTTCCTACTCTAACAGCTCACTCTACTGCCAGCCTATAGAAAAATTCAACTCCTCCTCCTCCTTCAAAGAATTATTATAAAAATAAACCTAATTAAATAGACAAACGAATGAAGTAGTTGCGTAGAGTACTCCCTTTATTTTCGTGGAAAGAAGGCTTTGATTAAAGAATCTAGTAGTACACTTAGGTGGAAATTTTCTATATAAGCCTCAGTTATTAATATTTGCCAATACAAGGTTGAAAGTACAACTGAAGTAGCAAAGTACTAATTAAGATGAAGGAGATAATAAAGAAGGGGGCATGGTCACCTGAGGAAGACCAAAAATTGACGGCTTATATCATGAGATATGGCATTTGGAATTGGAACCTCATGCCCAAATTTGCAGGTCTCACCACTAATATGAATATGCAACTTATTAAGCGTATCCTTTTCGTGTAAATTCTTTATATTCCTCTTCTTAATTTGTCTCTTGAACTTTGGTCTCGTGGTTGCAGGGCTTTCAAGAACAGGAAAAAGTTGTAGACTTAGATGGATGAATTATCTCCGCCCTGATGTTAAGAGAGGGCCTTTTAGTATGGAAGAAGTAGAAATAGTCGTCAACATGTATCAGGAACTTGGAACTAGGTGAGAAGTTCTAGCTTTAAGCTTTTGAATGGTTGAAGTAGAGATAATTTTTTTAAAAAAAATTGATTCTTATTTGTGGCAAAAATCGGTATAAACAAATATTTTTTGTACAACGCATTATATGTTGCTTCTAGTTTAGTTCCCAGCGATCATAAGTCGTTGAAAACATAGAATATTTTTTTGCTGTTTTCAATCGTGTCAAACAACTTAGCTAGGGTTGGAGTTTTACTAGTTTGTAAGTAGAGATCTAGGTATTTCTTCATAGTCCATTATGTTTGTGTGATTTACAGTTTAGTCAACTAGTAGTTTGACTCATTTTGTTCTACTTTAAGATGTATTATTGAAATTCTTAACTCGGATTATTATTGTACCACTAATTAAGTCTAGGCATATGTCGTATCGGAGGCATATTACTGTAGCTAAATGAATTAGGAAAGGCCAACGAAAGTATTATCGCTTGCTATCAAACTTTTTTTAATCCTTTAGCTTTGACGTACTGAATGCCTGTCCCTAAATTTATCGAACGTCTTCATTAACTATTCAATCGACCTACAATTGTGGTATCAAATCATTCTAATTAAGTAGAATTGTATCTAAAGTGAACCTTTTATCGTTGTGTATTATCTCCAGATGGTCAGCCATTGCTGCAAGATTGCCAGGAAGAACAGACAACGAAGTTAAAAACTTCTTCCACACACACTTAAAGCATCTGAAATTGAAAAATATTGATTCCCTGGTGACGTCTAGGACAAGAAGCAAAAGGGTACCGAAGAAAACCAAAGAAAATGTGAAGATAAATGTCGACAAACCATCACCTGATGTTTCTTCAACCCCCAGTAGCATAATTACATGTGAAGAAAATCAGATGATGACCATGAATTTATTTCAAACATACGACGAAGGGGATTGCTACAGCATTAGTTCACTTGTTGATCAACGAATTATTGACATGGAAAATAGGCCAATTATAATGGAGAGCAACCCAGAAACGTCAACATCTGAAATATTATTAGATCATGCTACTTCCAATTCAGTTAAGGACTCTCCCATTTCCGTTTGTTCGAGCTTCGACTCCTTCGACCAATACTTCGATACGAGTTCATCCTGGTTTGATGTACTTTGGGATGCCCAACATCTTATTTTCTGAGACATATTCTATGTTATAACTTAGAACCCAAGTTTTGCATGCTTTTTTTTCATTTTTTTCAATTAAACAAAGTTCCAACTAAAAATGTGGGTATTAGACAAACTTCTACAAGTTTTTTGAATGAGTAATAAAAGTTGTTTCGTACTCTTTCTATAGGAAAGAGTTGAATCTTTATTTCTTCCTTTGTTTCGAGGGTTTTATTATTCAATATGTGAGTACAATAAATTTGTACAACAGTCAACGATTTGAGGTATATGAAGCTCATTCTTCAGATCTACTTTGCATTTGCCTATTGTAGAATTGCTTCCTTTAATAAAAGGAATAAATATTGTAATAGACGTCACCAATGGTCAACATAATCTCACGTCTGTAGAGAACATATAGAAGTTTAACAAAATATCGAAAATATTATTTCACTCCATCCGTTCACTTTTACTTGTCCTTTGACTTTTCATATCACGTTTAAGAAAATAATAAATGAAGCGCATAATTTACCAATTTACCCATATTTGCATATTTTTATTGGATTTGAAAAATGATTTGAAGTGAGTATTTAATACTATGGGTAAAACGGGAAGAAAAAAGTTGTCTTATCTTGATATGCGTAAAATGACAAGTAAAAATGAAATCTATTTTTGGAATAGTGGACAAGTAAAAGTGAACGGAGGGAGTATTAAATAGAAGGTTAACGGAAGTGATATTTTCTATTCGTGGGGTAATTGGACTATCTTGGTGTCACTGACAACGAAAATTGATGATCCTAATTAAGCACTTATTAAGTTCTAAATGATTTATTCGTGTTCAAAAAGTGGATAATACTGATCAACCCTAAAAAGAAAAGAAAAAAACGATGAGGATATGAACTGTTTAGTACTGAAGTAGGTGATCACTTGAAAAATCCGACATTGTTACAAGCAACTCCATCACTAATATGTTAGAAATAATATGGAAGGACACATCCAAGATACTCATCGTCCCACTTTTCCTTTTAATTGATTGGTCAAATATTATAAAATCGAGTTACTGCATAGAGGAGAAAAAAGACAGAGCAAACTAATTAAGGTAAGTGATTTGATATTATGATATGTTAACAACAAACACTACTCTCATGCTTTTATTTACTGTGAAAAAACAATATAAGATATCGTCTGTTTTCTTTATAAGTAAAAAATAAGTAACATTACCTTTTCACCTTCTCAGTTAGCTGTTTCATTAACTTACTTTCTTAGAGAAGATTATTATCAATTTTCCATTTGCGTCAACTGGTTTTGTGATTGTAACAATTCTTTTTAGTTTTAATGTCCAAGTTTCCAAAAGATATATGTATTTTTACCCGTAAGAGATATAAAAATAAAACACAAGAAATCTTTGCAGGTCATTTTCTTCTATTCAAACTGACGACATTAAAAAATTTCAATCTCGCAATTATCAGTTAAAACTTTAAGGTTCAGTTAAATCTAGATCACTAATATATACTCTATATATAAAAGATAAGCTCTTTCTTATCTTTAGATAATCCTTATTTATCTTTAAGTCATCAGAAAATATGATTAGGCCGCTAGTTTTCACCACGAGCACATAGTTGTTAACTCATACGATGTGCAAAACACTTGTGAAGACTCTGATTAGTGCATAAAATACATACTTCTTGAAGGGAACAGACATAAACTTCTTAGTTATTACCTTCTTGACTTAACTAACCTCATTTTCCCCCATCACTTACCGGGTTAGTAGTAATAGGTTTGCCACGTAACTTACATAATTAGTATTGACAAGTTCACCACAGTTCGCCCTTCTCTTTCTTTTTTTAAACATCCAGGCAAAATCTACCAGTAGATATTTATTCTGTCAAACCATAATGTTATTTACGGGAGCTTTCGTTGTGGGCCAGCCTTCTGATAACTTAAATGAGGCAGAAATGTCTTTACCAAACTCTTAACATATAGGGTAAAAGAGTTAACTTGATGACTGGACTATCAACCATAGCATCTCAACAAAAAATCTTACTTTCTGTATTTACATTTGTCTAAACCATCTCCACCGATTCTCAACTCCAGCCACAGAGATGACAATAGTTTCGGCCAACTAAGAGTTTGATGTTGCTTGAAATACCATGTTTAACTGCTGCAAACCTCATTGACTACCAATGAAATATCTCCAGTTTTCTCTCGCTAGCAAGCCATTAATAAACACATCTTGTAAGCAACGCCCTCTTCTTTACTTATCACTTTCCAGGCTGAATTTACCGAAACGTGTCCTGTGGGAATAAGTTTGGTTTAAATGGGACGATACAGTTCTTGTAGCATTGGTGCATATGGGCATATTTCTGCAATGATGCCTTCATTCTCTAATGTCTTCCAACCATTTTTGCTAACAAAGCCAGTACTTCCTCTTCTCCTTCTATTTCTTCCTCCTCACTTCGCACGCACACCCCCCCCCCCCCCCCCAAGAGCTATATAGGCTTCCATTTTCAAAGCTTTGAACCATGCTCTTCGAAGTTGAAGAGTTATCAACCCCGTACTTGACCCTTGTCGGGTGGTCGCCTTCGCCAAACTTTGCCTTCATGTAACAACTCCCAAAGTGTATTGACAATTCTGCCGTTCCGCCAAAGCTTTGCACCTAAAGCTTCGCCCTTCTCTTTCTCTTCTTAAACTTCATGTGATATAGTACGGAAGGGATGCCAAGCCATGGCCAACTCCTGGGAAATCTGAGGCCATTACCAACAGTCGAATGCAACTTGGTCCACCTGAAGCCCATGACCATTTCCTCCCATATTTGGGCATCTAATCAGGGAGATCGGCCATAGTTTTCGCAATGAATCCAAGCTTCTTTCTGAACATCCCTTTCCCAAGCAGCTTAATTAATGCAGGGAAAATAACAGTAACGATAAAACATGTGCCAGGACCACCAGTGTAATCATAATAATTGGGCAATGACTTGGCTGAGATTCAGCAGAACAACTGACTCCGCGTAGTAAATCGCCATGATGGATATTGATTCTCAGAGGGGTAAAAAAATGGATCAATTGCGATATAGAATTAAATCATATCAACTTCAGCAGTTAGAACCGACTACACCATATCTGACAGTCAAAAGGTAAAACTCAACAAGCTATATTTATTTACAAGATCTGATTAGATTTTATCTCACCAGAACTACTGGCTTTCACCTACATACAATGAGAACTTTTTTCAATGGATCAATTAAGTAAAGAAGAGGGGTGAAATCAAGCTTGATCAGAGTTCTAGTTAATCAAAATGAGCATGGCATGGCTGCCTGATCACCAATATGAAATGGTATAATGAATAAGAAAAACATGGCCTGAGCGTCAAAAAGTTGCTCAAAGTCCTGGTATTGATTCAAGATTGTATTTCTCTGCATTTAGAGTTTCAGCCTCTCGGTTTTCTGGCATTTTTGGCTCCTTCATGGCATCGAGAGAGTGTAGATATGTGTAGGAAGCAGTTCTATTTGATGGAGGAGTAGGATTGCTGATTCTGCTAGCAAGGAAGCGGCGGATCAGGCCTCTGAGGAAGGGAGCCATGGTGTCTGGTTCATGCTCCAGGTAATACATAATACCACCCATACAGGCACAAAACAAGGGCACCTGTACAACAATCAGAAATGGCATATTTGCTTGATAAGTTTCATTTCATGATTTATGAATTACTCAAACCTGTAATTTAAGAGACCCAATATTTCCAGAACAAACTTCCTGTAAACACTTTAATCGTCTCAATGTTTATCCATATTTATCCACAATATGCTTTAACTTATACAAGTAGACAATTAAGAAGTCATAAATTGTAGGATGAAATTTTATGAGTGGTTGACAGAACAAAAGCACCAAATTGCATGAAAGGTGAAACAAGATACCTCTGCATTCTTGATATCTGGAAGCAAATGGCGATTCACTAGTATATACCACAAAGAATCTGCAGCTCGAGGAAGAACATACAAGGCAAGTTCTCCACGTCTAGCTTTCTTCTCCAGCAACACAGAGAGGCCCGAGAGAGCCCCAGCTACCCAATATACAAGCTTATGGTCCTTTGATGCCACCTTCCGGTGGGAACATATGACAGCCTTTTATTGAGAAAGAGAAGTTAATCAGTAAAGCTAAGCAAGTCAACCAGCAGCACCTAAAAAAGAGCCTAGGGACTCCCAGATGTATGAGGCATCAAGAACATAAACTACCTGGAAGATTCCAACAAAGGCGGACAAGAAGGTTGTCGAGCGAACAGCCCCTGTAAGGGCATACCAACAAGTGCGTGTAGGAGCATCCATAAACTGGGATAAGATTTACATAAGATCAGCAAGTTCATTGAAAAGAATTACTTTAGAAGAAACTCTTTTTCTGTTTTTTTTAGAAAGGTAACAGAATAATATATGCTTAGCACAAAGTCTGTGTAGGGAGCCATGTAACAGCTAAAAATAAAAAACAAAAGTGAGTTTCTCACAATGGTTCTATAATGTCTAACAGTGAGTCTGCTGCTTCTAAAAGTTCGTTACACTGAAAGTAGAATAAAAATAGACCGCTACTCTTAATTTTCTAAATATAGCTACTTTTTTATTCCAAAATATCTTTCATTCCGTTCCTTTTACAATCTTTATAGACTACCAAATACATTCAGGAATTGTGCTCCACCATTTCTTCTGTCTCACGTTTCCTCCAGTGTTCTTCCAGGAAGCAACCAATTCTACAGGAAGCTTTGGCATGATCCATTTGATTCCTTTCAATTTAAAAATAGTTGCTACAGCTGATAAGTCACTACACAAAGCAAAAATAAATGGTTGATGCTCTCTGATTCTTCCTTCCCACATAAATATCATTTAGAACATAGTTGTATCTGACAATCAAGTCTTCTAGGCTTTTAGAATCCTCTCTCTCTGATCCTTCGTGTGTTCTTTATCCTATTCCTATACAATTTAGCTTTCTTTATGCTATATCTTTATTTTGAAGAAAGATGGATCTATAGAGGAAAGGATAAATGCATCCCCCTTCTCTTCAGATTTTCTTGAGTCCAACGAGCCTCTTTTAACTACAAGACCAAGTAAATCAAGCCAGCTTATACGGTATTTTAACTTCCCAAATGTACTTCCAAGGCCAGATGTGTCCAGTATGAGTGAGTGTAATGTAGGCAGATTTCAGTGTGTATTCTCCTCTGCTATGTTGCAGCAAAATCAATCTATTTTCATTTGTTGTAGTTCCTTGAAATTGTTCCAGCACCTTGAATAGTTCAGCCAGCCTATTAACCTCCCAGTCATTTAGATATTTTCTGCAATTTAGATTCCGTCCCTGTTGATCCGATACCTCATGAATTCTCGCATCATAATACCAGACTGAAAAATCAGGAAAAGCTCCTTTAGAATACCTTGTTCACTCTAATTATCCTTCCAGAAGGAAATCTTCATTCCATTTCGAACTTTGTCACTAATGTTGCTTGCAAAATGAGGACATAAATCCCTGATAGAATTCCAGAGTCCAGACACTCGCACCAACAGGGTTTATGACTTGCTAAGAGCACCATTGTCCCTATTGCTCATATTTTACAGTAACGACTCTTCTCCACAAATCATGCTCCTCCAAACTGAATCCATAAAATCATTTCGTAAGTAAACTTCTATTATGCTTCCTCCAGTTTCTTATACATAAACCAACGTTCCTTTTTACTGTTCAGCAAAGTGCTCCACTTGATTAAATGGTAGCATCTCCTTTCTCAGTTGCTTTGCCAATTGAAGTTTTTCCTCTGCCACGTATATTCTCTTTTCCGCTTTTGCAGGCAAAGGGAATATAGACATCAAATATGTAGGCAATGATCTGGAGAGATAAGATTAGGAGCAAAATTATATAGGACAACGTGGGAGTGGCCTCCGTAGCGGACAAGAGGGAAGCGAGGATGAGATGGTTCGGGCATGTGAAAAGGAGGTGTGCGGATGCACTAGTAAGTAGGTGTGAGAGGTTGGATATAGCAGATTTAGGAGAGGTAGAGGTAGGCGGAAGAATAACTGGGGGAGGTGATTAGACAGGACATGGCACATCTTCATCTTACCGAGGACATGACCCAAGATAGGAAGGTATGGAGGTAGAGGATTAGGGTAGTAGGGTAGAGGGCAGCAGGTAGTAGGTGGCCGAGTGTTGTCGTACTTTTACGTGGGAGGGTAGAATCATCTTCTCATCTTCTCCTTATCTAGTAGTATTATTTAGTATTCGCATAGTATCTTATACTTCAATTTGTACTATTACTTGTTACTTCAGTTGTCGCTATTTTCCTTTCAATCCTACTTTGATTTCACTTCTTTTGAGCCGAAGGTCTATCGAAAATAGCCTCTCTACCCACAAAGGTAGGGTAAGGTCTACGTACATCCTACCCTCCCCAAACCCGCTTGTGGGATTACACTAGGTATATTATTGTTGTTGTTATATGTAGGCAATGAACCAAGTACAATTTTCACCAAGATTACTCCCCAACCAAAAAAATAACCCCACATAGCAAGGTACTGATTTTTCCACCTAGCGAATCTCTTTTCGCATCTTTCCAAATCCCCATTGTAAATATTTGGTCACTTGTTTTTCGATCCCAAAGGTATGCCCAGATAATTTGTAGGGAGAGAACAAGCTCCACAACCTAGACATTGTGCAAGTATCTAACATCAACCATTTGATTCACCAAAAATCTGGACATGCAAGTTTCATTTCACAGCCTCGAAGTTTCATTGAATAATGTTTATTCAACTTTGTCACATTCCTGTGCATCCATAGAGAAGCTTTCATCTCTACGATTTTGATCTGAGGCTCCACTGGAAAAGCCACATCAACAGGCCATAAATCTGATTTTGTAGCTTCGTACTCAACTAGTTGCTGCTCTACCTCCACTGAATGATTGAGGGAAGACTCTTCTTCTTCTTGTTGAATAATTGCCATGGTTCATCAAATCGAGACACTGTAGAAGTGTCTAGAAAAGAACGAGCCTAGGGCAATAAATTGACTTGCAATTCCACCAAAAAGGATCGGTCTCTGGCCCAAGATGTCTGGGTCGAAATAACAGGCCCCATCCTTAGTCAAAGCTGCTGACATGTCTGGGACTTTATTCTTTCTGCCATGAGCAATATCAGAGTTGGGCTTCAGGATAAGTTGGCCCAATTCATTGGCCTGCTCCGCTGGCGTTACTTCATCCCTTCTGGATATCTCCTGTGCACGTGCCACACCATTCCCTTTCTCCAATAGTTTAAATTTGAATTTTCATCGGCAACACCCACGTGTCTAGTCTTGTCTACAAAAGTAGACCTTCTGTCTTCAAGTACTACATAGGGTCTAGATGGTCTTCCATCTCCACCTGATATTCTATCCGAGCTCACCGTCACTGGCGACTCACACCATACAGGTATTCTATTAAGAATCCCCCACCACCACTTCCTAGGGTTTCGGGTATCTTCTCTAGCAGCCCCAGGACCTTTATCCGATCCCACCTAAGGTGATTTTTCTCAGTTTTTTCCTCCATCTTCAACCAACCACCACGGACATCTCCTAATATCTTCAGAACTTCATGTGACCACAAGTGCAGAGGAAGCCCGACAAGTCTTATCCATACTAAGCCGAAATTCAGATTTGCTGGAACACAATGGCCAGTTGGCAACCACCATTCAACTTCAGAATTGTCTGCTTCCATCTCCATTCACCTGTCATGATGTGCTCCGCCATTTTTCTTGATGGGAACTCAAAAAGGAACGAAATCCACTCATCTCATAAACTTGCACTCCATTAGCAAGTTTCCATATGTTATAGACCCATCTTCTAGCGTCTGAGCATGTAGGCACCTCAACCACATCGTTGGATGTTGAAGAGTCCCACATCGGATGAAAAAGGGATGGATGGTCTCCATATATATGGACTTTGGCAATTCTCCCCTCGTGGGCTTGCTTTTGGGGCTGAGTTAGGGTCAAGATCCATTTCTTTACACAGTATCAGAGCAGGACTCAACCCAATTATTGTGTATCGATGCTGGGCCCTCATATTAAATTACCTACGCACCAGATGTCCAGCCTTAGGTGTGAAGCCACAGATGAAAAAGGGATGGGTGGTATCCTTGTATGGACTTGGGCAATCCTCCCCTTATGAGCTAGCTTTTGGGGTTGAGTTAGGCCCAAGATCTATTTATTTAAACCGGGAAATCTCCCAACAACACATATGCTCTAAACCATTTTCTAAAGATGAGAAACACCCTGAGATTACTACTAGATTGTTCTGTGACTGTGCAGAAAGAGGGAGTGCCTCCCCTGACTGCCATCTACTTGACAGATTCAGCATAGAAATAATTCATTTTAGGGGCCTGAATGTCTCTATTAACTGGATCATTTCTATTAATGAATCTTTTGATTTAGTTGTCAAATCCCTCCATCCTGCATTTGAAGTGATTGTGGCAGAATGACGAATCTCCCAACGTTATTATGTTTCTGAGCAAAGTAGTAGTTGGATAAATGATCTCTGGTTTTCCATCTTCTTACATTGTTTCCACATGCTTCGGAAGCAAGGTGCAACAAATGGCAAAACCACATTAAAAACTTCTTACTCAATGTTATTCTTCGACTTAAATTTCGCATGCATTCAACCATTGATACCTGATACCACACCTCTGCTCTTGACTAACTTTCTGTAATATCAAAAGGTTTGTCTTCCACCTTGAAATATTTTTTTTTTTTCCATTGAACCCTTAAACTAAGTTTTTAATCAATCACTAAAGAAATGATTGAGAAAAAAACATAGTTTCTCCCCAGAAAGTGGATGGGGAGACAAAATAAGACCTTAGACTATTACCTCGAGAAATGTGCCCGGAGCATTTGTTGAAACTTTCTTACTTTAAACTAGTAATTTTACTACTCTAGGTTACAATACATAACTTAAAGGGTAGACCATCATAATTTCCATCACATGGTCCTCGTAGCACTGCTTCCTAATGGATCCAGGCAACTTAAACAATAGAAGACAAATATAACAGAATCGACAGCAACATACTCTACACCCCTAGTATATTAATCATTATATTTCCAATTTATAACTGCATTTGACCTATAGAAAGCCGAACATATATACCAAGGAAAACCCAATCATGTCGGTCTATGATCTCATCTTGTTTAACAGAAGTACCAGCAGCTCAGTTATATGATTTTCCCGGCAACAGCTTAACAAGAAATCAAAGCAGAAAGACAGGCATAACAGAAACCAATATTAATAAATTGTACCTTCTGCAAGCGTAGAACGACAAAGGGCACAAAAGTCAAAGAGAAGTAAAGAGGAAACGTTTTCCGGAAAGTAGCTGCCGCTGCATTAGCATCATGAACTAAGCAAGACTTGGTCCCTGGGTGAATTACAGAGCACGGGATAATAGAGGGAAATTCTTCCAACTTCATGGCAGTAGAACCCTTTGCTTTGGACAAATAGGCATGTAATGAAGCAACATCAACTGGAGAGCCTCTACAGCAATCCTTAACAGCTTTGTAGACTGGTGCTGCAACTGGCCCAGTCTTCTGAATGAAATCTCTATATGCTTTCGGAAGGCTCTCAGGACGCATTATAAAGGAATACATAACCTGCAAAACGTTTAAGATTAAAACCAGATCTGTAACTACTTTGTCCAGATGTAAAAAGACAAGTTCTCTAGCATCGTATGAGAAGTTCAATCCCTTATGCATATTTAAATTACTAAAAAGGGGAAAAGGAAGAAAGAACAGAAGAAGAAGAATAAGTTCAATCTCCTACGGTATGAACTTGGACATTTAAAAATTTATGATATCCCAGCCACCCCCTTCCAATCACCAAACTGCAGATAAGTACAAGGAATTTAAAACATGGGTGAAAAAGGTTCTTAAAAATTCGTGAAAAAAGTTAAGCACCCCGAGAACTACCTGGGCACATGCCAGTGCAAAGAGTAAAGAATCTCCATGACTCCAGTGACTTCCCCAGAGATGAAACCGGTTCTTGGATTTGGCAGAATTATACGCACACTGACCAATTGTAAAGTCATCAGAATACAAGCCAGTAGAAAAAACAGAAAAGGAAGACATTAAGTAATAACTAGTACTAGCAGCTTTTCTCTCTTTTTTTTTTTTTTTTTTTTTTTTTCTTCTGTTTTGGCACGGTTTTTTTTTTTTTTTTTTTTTGCTCTTTTCTTCTGTTTTGGCACGGGGCTGTGAGTAGGGGAATAGCCAAGGCATGCATGTACCTGTGATAGCCTTGCCAGAAGATACAAGGCAAGAGTCCGCCGCCTGTTGGAATCATCTAATGCTAAAATAGACAGACCTGCCACTGAACCTGCTAAAATTCTGCCCCATCATCCCCTTTAGCCAAGTCAAATATATTGGATAGAATATCAAGTATCAAAAGCTTCTCAAAGCAAAACCAAGGAAAAGTAAGTCAAAACTTTTAAGTTGAGAATTCAGCATTCTGTACTTACGCATTTAAGGGTGTCTCTTTTCTTCTCAGCTTTCTTAGCAAGCATCTTAGAGCATGATAGGAACCAGTAAACCCCCCAAAGAGCAAACCAATTCGACATGCTTCCTCTCTTACAATTAGATCTTTTTCAGAGACAAGTTGCTGCAAAAACACAAGGATTCAGAAATGCACAGAACAAGAAATGAACCCTCCTATGTATTCATAGGGGAGACCAAGGACGGATGGACAGACATATGACCAGACAGAAATCAGCATACATGTACTCTAAAATTGTAATATCCTCTTCCGTAAAATCTTCTTTTATATTCTCTTTTACTTATTCCCTCGTGATTTTGGGGGTTGTCCATGCGGTCAAAGATCAATAACCTCCATCTAGCCTTTATGCTACAGTTGAAATTGCTAATTATTTCACAACTTCCTGAGGTTTGCAACTCCAAGACAACTTATCAAGGGGCCGGTAAAATACCGGAGAAACAAGTTCAAACCATTAAAAGGTCAAAAGTCTGGGATTTCCAGCCCTTTAACCTTCTAATCCTTAGAAATTGCAGTGATTAAGTATTTCTTAAAAGTAAACCCTGAATTAAGAAAATTCTGCAGCATGAAAAATTAGATCATCCGGCAATATGTTCTTTTCAAACTTAGTGAACGGAAACATCTCAGTAGCTAAAGGAAGGGAAATCAACCGAGACCCAAAACAATTGTGGAGGCAGCGCACAAGGTGTACTCCATAGCAAATATATTTCACCACTAAAGAGTAAATTAATTGATGTTGAGCTACAAGCAAAAGGAACAAACAGTGAGACAGGTCCACCAGTACTGAAAGAGCAGGCTTTATCCCCAAAAAATAAAAAGAGAAGTAAAAAAACATGCATAAATTTTTTGTATGACTTTTCAACATCAGCTGACTATTCAAATGGTGTTACAAACTCATGCAACAGACACACAAAGAGCGAAGAGTAGGATTGACTAAATAACCTTATGGCCAAGTGTTTTGATAAACCCACATGTCCCAGTAGCTGATGAAAACACAATAATACGTAACTGCCAGAACAAAGTCAAAAACCACTTGGAGTGTAATCACCGACAGTATGGTACTCCAGGGCACTAAAAAACCAACACATTCAATTGATAACCATTCCGAATCTCAATCAACTAAAGTCAATCTGAGGAAATCTAAATAGAATCATATAGAACGCAAAAGCCAACTAGGACGTTGATGCTTATTGGCCAAAATGCCCCTCCTCTTGCAATTATAGGAATGCTGCTATGAACTACATCATGTATAACATATTTCGCAAAATTATTTCATCCCAGCTTCATCAAAACTTGAGCAACTTCAAAAATAAAATTCAAATCTTAAAACCAGGGTCATCAGAACTGAAGCAATTTCTCAAAAAAAAAAAGGACCTTGAAACCATACTTCTATAGGAATATCTTTCTAATAACGAAGTTCATTCCAGATCATGATCTTCTCAAACACAAAATAGATATATCAGGAACAAAAATAAGGTTTAACTGAATCACCAGAAAATAAGTAAATAGAATCAGGAACAAGCTTTAGTAAAAACAAAGGCAAGCATTCAACAAAATTACAACACCGAAACACTAAAGGAGTATTTGACGGTACAAAAGATTTTATTCTATTGAAATACATTGTCCAACCGACGACAGGAAAAATTCAAAATATAACACACTTGAGATCAATCTAAAAGCGAAATGAAGGTAAAACGAAAAAATCATAAATCAAATTAATGATAAATTACATAATTGACAAAATGCTCAAGTAGAGAGGTAAATGTAACACAGTTGAGAGCAGTATAAAGGAGAAATGAAGGTAAAACCAAAAAGTCATAAAATAAATCAAATCAATGATAAATTACTCTAACGTACATAATTGAGAAATGCTCAAATAGACAGGTAAATATACAGATTTTGAGAATTTAGGAACCTTCAGTCAAACGGTGAAATGAAGGTAGAACCGAAAAATCATAAATCAAATTAATGATAAATTAATCTATAACGTACATAATAGAGAAATGCTCAAGTAGATAAGGTAAATGTAACACGGTTGAGATCAGTCTAAACCAAAAACTCATAAATAAAATTAATGATAAATTGCTCTGTAACGTACATAATTGACAAATACTCAAGTAGACAGGTAAATGTAACACAGTTGAGATCAGACTAAACCAAAAAATCATAAATCAAATTAATCTATAACGTACATAATTAACAAACACTCAAGTAGACAGATAAATGTAACACAGTTGCGATCAGTCTAAAGGCGAAATGAAGGTAAAACAAAAAAATTATAAACAAAATTAATGATAAATTAATACAACAACAACAACATACCCAGAAGATAGGTAATTATACAGAGTTTCAGTTTGAGATCAGTGCAAAAGCGAAATGAAGGTAAAACCAAAAAATCATAAATCAAATTATTGATAAATTAATCTAATACATAGTTTCAGAATTTTGTTACCTTGAGATCAAATAAAGAGGAAAAAGACTGACTGTGAGCAAGCTTAAACGCAGGGAGGAGAATTCGAGTAATTAACTGTATCACAATTAGGAAACTAAATTTATTGTTATAACCTGATTTTCCAACAAAATCTACCTATTTCTACAATTGAGATCAGTCTAAAGGCGAAATGAAGTTAAAACCAAGAAAACACAAATCAAATTAATGTTATTCTCAAGTAAATTTTACGGAGTTAGTTACCTTGAGATCAAGTAAGGAGGAATAAGAGTGTCGACGAGCGAGTTTAAAAGCGCGGAGGAGTATTCCAATACCAACACGGACACCATAAGAGAGAAGAAAACTCTGACAAACATTACCAATAGCATTAGCAACACATGATGATTCATCAGCATGGTCACAAGGCGGGTAAATACTACGTGCACGACGTTGACGGCGTTGAAGCTCTTCAATTGCCTCTCTTAAACGCTCCTCTGCCTCACGTAGACGGCGCTCCGCTGACACACTGCTGTCAGCGTTAGATAACGGTGACGGAGACGATGGTGAAGAGGACAGAGGATGCATTTTCCTTTTTTGGAGAGATGGCGATTGATGAGGGTTCTTCGACTCGCATCTGTGTGAGAGAAAAAGACAAAAGAATTGATTTTGGTTTTTTTTTTTTTTTCCTTGAAAGATGTGCAGTGATTGAACGATTTAAATTTAATGATGTAATAATTCCAATTATCTAATCCCTTAAGAAATTAAGTTTTTAAACTATTACTCCCTCCGTCCAATTTAAGTATCTTACTTTCCTTTTTTATCCGTTCCAAAAAAAGGTGTTTCTTTCTATATTTAGTAAGTTTTGACATGTTTTAAACCACAAGATTTAAAGGACCCACACATATTTAATTTAATAACCACAGGATTCAAAAAGCTACCTTTGTTTCTTAAACTCCGTTTCAGTCAAACTAAGACATTTAAAATGAGACGGAGGAAGTATTCTTATTTATTATTTCTTCCGTCTCAAATTATTTGTCGTGATTACTAATTAGTTGTCTCGGATTATTTGTCATTTAAGGAGTTCAACCAGTGGCGGATCCAGGATTTTCATTTAGGGTGTTCGTAAAAAAAAAACAAAAAGCTAAATATACACTGTAATTTTTTGCCGAGGGTGTTTAAAAGTTAATATATGGACATAAATACAGAAAATTTACCCTATATATACACTGTAATTTTTTGTCGAGGGTGTTCGGGTGAACACCCTGGCCCCCAAGTAGATCCGCCCCTGAGTTCAACGCGCAATTAATTTATTTTTCCCCACTTTATCCTTAGTAGAATTATGTCAATGACACATAAATAGGTGAACGGTTAATGGAGAGATATTATAACTTAGACATAAATACGGGAAAAGTTAATCAAATACCCCCCTTATCAATATTTCTTGAGGGGCATGCAAATGAAAAAAGAGAAATAATTTGAGACAGGGGGGGTATCTAGAGCTGGAATACTAGTAATGGACTTGAGATGTGTACGTACTCTTCACTTAAGTTTTTTATGTTAATTAGTCAATGTTTATTACGTTCAAGAATAATTATATGTACTTAATTATCTCTTAGTTTTCTAAAATGACTATTATTTTAGATCATTTATTTTTAATAAGGACAAAAAATAAAGTGAATCGGAGTGAGTACTTTCGTATCATTTTATATATTGATGTTTGTCGGGATACAATATTACTACTATATATATAAGGGAGAATTTCCATCTTTTTAGCCCTCACATGAATTTTTATCCTTTTTTACCCTTACTTGAAATTTTTATGACTTTATAAATTGTCACACATTTTAGTAAATTTTAAGAACATTTAGGGCTTTTTTTATAACACTAAAAAAGATAATGTCATGGAAAATGTTATAGTGGCCCCCCACAAAGCATACTCATACATATTTGAGTTGTTTATGTGAAAATATTATTAAACTTTTTGCAATATATCATTGTTAAATACTTCTAAAATTTATCAAAAATGTAACTAATAGCCTTTCCGTTTCAATCGAAAAATGAAATCCGAAGTATGGTAGTTAATTAATCAAATTTTACGTGCATACACTTTTAACATAAAACTATCTAATAAATTACTATATTAAAAGAGGAACTATATTATTTTTATACATGTTCTAAAAATGTTTGAAAAATATTGTATTTAAAGAAATATAATTTCAATACAGTAATAATACTAGAAAATTCCAAAAAGTATATTTTTTACTATTCAAATATTTTGTAAAAAAACGGATAATATATTTTATATAATTTAGGAGTAAGAATTTTTTTCATGTTAAAATTAAATATTTTGTCCTAAATTATATAACATATTCATTATCCGGTATTTTGCAAAAAATTTTTGGTGAAAAATAAGTTAGCCAATATGAGTTCAATTCAAAGAACTCAAATGAAATTAATTTAACATATGAAAAGCTCAATTTGGATCATCGGGGACTTAATCTCAAACGGAATGAAGTGATTCGGGATAAGGTGGGTGTGGCCCCTATGGTGGATAAGATGCGGGAAGGGAGGTTGAGGTGGTTCGGCCACGTGCAGCGGAGATGCGCTGATGCGCCAGTGAGGAGGTGTGAGAGGATGGCTGTGGTGGGCCTGAAGAGAGGGAGGGGTAGGCCAAAGAAGGCCTGGGAGAGGTGATTCGGCGGGACATGGCGTTCTGGCCATCGAGGACATGACCGGTGATAGGAGGGGGTGGAGGTCGAGTATCGGGGTAGAGGGTAGTGGGGGCCGCGAGGTTTCCTTTCTCGTACTAGGAGTATTTTTATCTTGCTTCTATGTGTTGATCTTGTCTATCTTTGTTATTTTATCATTTCATTGCTCTTGCTATTTCTCATTTTCACATGGTTTTGATTTGCTGGTCCGTATCTGAATCTTTTCCCTTGTTTCCCTTGTTTTCTTTTGAACCGAGGGTCTTTCGGAAACAGCCTCCCTACCTTCCAAGGTGGGGTAAGGTCACGACACTTTACCTCTCCCCAGACCTCACGTTGTGGGATCCAACTGGGTATGTTGTTGTTGTTGGTGTTGGGGACTTAATCTCAAAAGAGCTTTCAATTATTGATTTTCTTCCTAAAAAAAAATTAATATATAAACTAAGAAAAATGTTTTCCGTTAACATGCGTTTTTATACTTTAATATTTCAAAAGTCTTTCGAAAACATCAAACTGATGTTGCAAGAATAAAGAACCAAGAGCAGGATTTTTTTTTTTTAAATATACCAACAAATTGAATTATCGGTAAGTAAAACAAAATATAGGTAAAGTACCAAAAATAATTTTTTAAATAATTGAGAGTGAGAGTTCAGCTTTTTAATTGGGATGAAACAAATTAATATTGTGATTTCTAAAAAGAATAAAAAATACTCTCCGTTCACTTTTACTTATCCATTATACTAAAAATAAATTTTCACTTTTATTTGTCTACTTTAAAGATATCAAGAGAAAGACAAACTTTTTTTCTTGTTTTACCCTAAACATTAATTATTCATTTTCAAATCATTCTCCAAGTCCAATGAGACTATACGCCAATTAATATGGATATTATAATAAAATATATATTTAATTTATTAATTTTTAAAGAGAGTGCAAAGTCAAAAATGAACAAGCGAACGGACGGAGTATTCTTTTCAAATTGATCAAAATAAGTGCTCTATTTGGCGTCTTGGATGGCGTGATATGCCTTCTCTCCCTGGGTGCCGCAAGCTGTTGGCCGAAATTTTTTGTACGTCTCTCACTCAATCCATATTAATTGTGTGTGTGAGTTCGAAAATTTTTATACGTCTCTCACTCAATCCATATTAATTGAGTGAGTTAGTTCGAAAATTTTTATACGTCTCTCACTCAATTCATATTAATTGTGTGAGTTAGATCGATAAATTGGTAACTTAGAATGTTATATTTTTATAAAAATTTCACACAATTAATATTAAAGTACAAAATATAAATTTTGTTGTTGGCAAATTGCGCAAAGCAGTACTTTATGATATAAAGGAGCTTTGGCGGAAAAAAAAGAAGTCAGTTTGCTAATTATTTAATTTTATCCCACTAGCCCGCAAGAAAAGACAAAAAAGATAAACTGAATGCCGAGGCACAGAAAGTTCATTGGCTTTGGAACGGCGTATGAATTTTTGAGTCCGCCTTCTTTTGTATTGTGTCTTCTTTAACGGAAGCACTCAGGGGCAAGGACAATCGATATATCTAATTTTCAAATTGAATTAAAGTATTGATTTTACTAATTTATTTATAAAATCTTCAGGTAAAAATTAAAAAGCTCTAAAAACACCTATCATTGAACTACATAAAAAGTATTATGCATAATACTATAATAGATGGTTTAAATATTCTTCGTAATCAAAGAACGAATTATTTTACTTGTCAAATTGCTATGGTGCAAAATATATATTGAGATGGAAAGAGTACTATATTTAGAATTTTCTCAAAATCGTAACAGTTTTTTTTTGTAAATTTCACCATGATGTGAGGATTTTAGTATTATTTACCAACATATTAGATGTTACCTCTTTAAGTGACTTAAAGCGTGAACAAATTTCTTACCATTTTTTAACTTCTATAATGTTAAGAAATATTAGGGGTGTTCGTAATCTGGTATAATTGAAAATTTCAATCGATAATAACAATTTTTTAATATTTGAAAACGCTCTACCATTACTATATTGAATCAGTTTTGTATGATTCAGTAATTTTAAGGTTGATTTTGGTTCGTACGTGCTTACTAAATGAATCAAAATTGTCTAGTTTTGATCGAAAACGACATGCGCGTTTGAGTAATTTGTATTGCGTATGACTATATATAATTACGTATTTACTATTGATTAGTAAAGGCAAGAACCTTTCCGTGTAAAGGATTTTAGGGCTTCTATTGGTTTATATGTAAATTAGTCAAATTTTTGTCATATAATTAAGTATTTTGGTATAGCAAGACACTTGGGTAAACTTTCTATAAATACCGAATACCTTACCGAATACTAAATTTATAAAAATTCTTATCAAATATCAAAATCGAAATGTCAATTTTTTTTATTTTAATAGAATAATTCAGTATTTGAAAAAGTATGCATACCCCTATGAAATTTAGCAAATTTATATCACTATTAACGCTCGCCCCTTAGTTTTTGAATTAAAAGAAAGGACAAAATAGGAAAAGTATGGGTGTGTTTGACATGCAGATAATATTTTTCAAATTTTATATATTTGATTGATTAAAATATTTTGGAAAAATATGTTCTTCAGAAAATTAAGTTTCTTAACATTCAAAAAAATAACTTTCATATTGAGAGTAGGAAAAACAAATTTCATAAGTTATATTTTACATTGATTCTCTCTTCTCAAACCCACCCCTCAGTCCTCACTCGTGCCCTCACATACACCTCCCCTAACCCACCAACCCTCACCACCCTCTAACAATCACATCAATCTCATTGTGTTTGTCTAGATTATATATAAATGCTCTTAAAATAATATTTTCTACTTACTTTCCAAATACCAAAAGTCACGTACTTCAAAATGTGCACTTTTGATCCTTACACCTGTGATTTGTGAATTCCCACAAATGTGACAAATCATTATATGTTAAATCATGTAAGTACTGATATGTTATGGTAAGTTGGTATCTTCTGCTTCAAAGTTTTGAGGGTACATCTGAAATAGTCTGAATATAGCATATTTCTTGTATATAACTAGGCCATCTTGGTTTGTCAAATACGATACAATGAGTCAATTATCCTCCGAAAACTACCTAATCTCATTTAGAATTTTCCCAGAGTCCATCACAATATTCACTTGCTTCGTTGCTTCGAATCACCATTAGTTGAAGGTTGATCTTGCCACGATGCTTGCCATTGCTTGTCATAAAATGTAGCTTCATCGGCTAGCTTCTTCAAGTTGTCAAAATCTGTCCTTTTCCTAAACAAAATTACACCAGCAACTGTTGCCAAGAGAGCAGTTTTACACAAAAAATTCCCCATTTGGCCTACCACGTCAAGACCCGTTAGAACATCCACTAGATAGGCCATGAAAAATCCCACCATTGCAGCTCTTCCTGCAAAGTCACAAACTTAGTAATAAATAATGTTCCTTCCGTCCCAATTTATTAACTTATTTTCTTATTAGTCTCTTTTGAGAAAACAATTCTATATTTCTATAGCTTACTGAGTTCTTAATAATTATTTATACATTTCAAGTGGATTTCCAAACACAAATACAAAATTTGAGCCTAAACTACTGGGTTCTTCCGAACAATTGTTCGCAAAGCTATAGCTCCGCCTCTGTTTGGGAATATCAAACTATAGATTTCTCATTTTACTCTTGATGAGAAGTTTTTATAGCCACACAAATATTATGACATATTTTAGACCATAAGTTTCAAAAGTTCTTTTTTGAAATTAATTGACTCCCTGACGGATTAAACTATGTCACATAAATTGAGAGGGAGTACAATCTTTTGTTTACTTTTCCTAGATAAATTTTATCTCAAATAAGTTTCTAAGATTTTATAAGATTATAAATACAAACCATTTAGTAGCTCAGCTTCAGGGAGGTGAGAGTGCATCATCCAAGCCCACCATGGTATGACAGAACTTCTAAAGACCACAGGTTCTTGATTTGTTGCTGCTTCTGGAAACAGTTCAAGAAATTTCCTCCTCTTTGCTTCTGCAACATCATTAACGAACAAATTAGTTCACTTTAAAAACATCTTTTGAGCTTTAGTAATTGAAAGATTTGTTCTTTGTTTACCGGCTACTATGACACTATCCCAGTCCATTTTGCCATTTTTCACAAACATATTGAGATCCCATGTCCCATTTTTCCATCGCTCGTCCGAAAACCTTAGATCTTGAGACTCTGATGAACCTGTACCACCTTGTACTTCATCATTATTCCTTGTGGGCTTTGCATTATCATCAATCAGCAAATTAGATCTGTCTTTGATTTCAACAACATTTAAATGTGTTTGCCCTTCAACTTTTGGAGTCATAACGTTTGTAATCTTCATGGACTTGGCGTGATGAGGCCATTGTTTCTTGTTGAAGTGATGGGAGGTGCAAGGTGTGTGTGTAAATGAAGTAATGGTAAAAGCAGCCATGATTGTAAGTAATCTTTGGTTTGGCTCAAATTATTCTTCTCCTCTTGAATGAGATGGTGATAAGATAAGTGGCAAAAAGGCCCATGCTGAAATATATAAAGCTTATCCACTTCTGCAACTTTTTTCTGCAATATCATAGGCATGGAAGCCCATATTTCTTGACAATATGTGCTTCCACTTTTGGTGACTTTTTTAAGAATATAATGAGAGGAGGGGATAAACTACATTTTATATTCATTTTTTGGGGCATTGAACCCCAATGAGTTTGGAGTAAAAGTTTGGAAACCTGCTGCTTTTAGCATGTATGTCCAAACAATTACGGCATACTTGATTGCACCAGATAGGATATTATCAAAGCTAAAGTGTCTACTCCCTCCGTTCCAATTTTGTCAAAGACGACGTTTAAGAAAGAGTGAAAACTTTTAAAACTTATGATCGTAAACATATCATAACATTTGTATGACTATAAGACTTTGAAGTTTAAAGTTAATTATTTCCAAATTATAAAAATGTGCTATTGTTTTTTAAAACGGACTATTAAGGAAATACCGTCAAACAAATTAAAACAGATGGGATATTTCAAAACTAATACTCCTATTATCTAAGAGTACAGATAAACCAATGCAATAATAGACATTCAACGTGCATTTAGTATAAGTTACACCATAACAGGCAATCCTCATGCAAAAAAAATGAGATAAAGGACGGTTAAGCACCTGAACTCATAAGAATGGCGACAGGGGCCAACTTGCTCCAAGTTGTCAAATGAAATGCACATAAATCCGAAGCTATTAACGGCTCATTTTTTTCTCTATCTGATAAATGGCTCAAGTATACATTTCAGTTTGTAGAGCATTCTATGATTCGTACTTGAAAGGAAGACGGTGCCAATAATCTGCTGCAGGATGTGTACATTGTGCTGTGAATAAAGTGCAATTATGCCTCCCAAACTCTTAATTGTGAGGCGCGTGCACTCCCAATGTGGACGCACCCATCCTAAGATTGCAATTGTGTGAATGACACATGCTATTGATGTTAGGCTTGTCATGTATTTCTTATGCTCCCTATTAACCTTCTCTTCATCCCACATAAATCCTTGAATATTCTGCTTATGAAAGAAGAAATGAGAATAAAAACTCCAAACTGTCGTAACATCTCTCTTTCTTTCCTTTTTTTTTTTTTTTTTTTTTTTTTTGCACATAAAAATAGAAAATAGACTAAGTACACGACTCTACACGAGTTAAAGCGAGACTTAGACCTGAGAAAATTGAATATGCCTCCATTTATACAGCTTTACTCTTCACTCCAACCAAACTCTAGAGGCCAAAGTGTAGAAAAACAAGCAACCTATATACCTAGAATCATCTGATCTACATGATTTTCCACTTGTCTAAAGTTGTCGGTGAGCTAAGTAACTATATATTAATATTTTCTTGACAAAAGTGTGGCACAGTGATCGATCGGATTTCGATTTTAAATCCTAACATAAACTACATTTTATATTCATTGATAACCCCAATATGAGGTATCAGGTTCAAATATTAGTGGAAAGAAAAACAATAGGTGATTTCTTCCCATCATAACATTTGTCTAAGCTTTAAAAATGGTGGAAAGAAATACCGTTATATTTCAAAACTAATACCCTATTATCTAAGAGAGTACAGATAAACCAATATTAGACATTCGGCGGGAGGTAGCAATCGCAAAAAAAATGGGGGGGCGAATAAGAATGGTGACAGGGGCCAACTTGCCGTTGGAATAAAAAATGGGCCACGTGAACACATGGTCACCTGACTAAACTCGATATATTATGTATATAATCTGTAAAATATATCTAACATTAACTAAAGGAATGCATGCTCAAACTGTCGACCTCTCTTTCTTTTCCTTTTTTTTTTTTTTTTTTTTTTTTTTTTTGAATGGAGCACTGGCTAAGTGCTACCTTTAATTCCTTAAGATTGTGGGATCGAACCCTACTAAATGCACTTTTGCGTCTTTTTTTTTTTAAAATCTAAGGTTAACTCATGCTCTTGAAATTCTGGATTCACTTTTGATAGCACGTATCACGTGAAATTAGTCGAGGTGCGTGAACACATGGTCAGGATATATTATGTATATAATCTAAAGAGAGGCTTGATGAAGGTGCAAGATTCCAATTAACTATACTATTGCATCTCCCAATGTATTTTTGCATAAAATATTCATGAATCCTTCGTGATACTCTATGTCGTAATGACAAAAGTATCTCGCAGACATAAATATCAAAAGTTACCTGAACCCATTCAAACTAGACCGAATGGAGCACTGGCTAAGTGCTTCCTTTAATCCCTTAATTAGGGGTTGTTTGGTGCATGGTATAAGCTGGGATATTCCAGCACTAATTTTTTGTACCATGTTTGGTAGAAGGTATAAAATGCATCCCAACTTAAAAGATGGGATATCCCTTCTTATCCCACTTATCCTAGGATTATTTTATACCATATTTTAGATGGTATAAAATAATCCCAAGAGATGGGATAAATTAGTCCCGGGATAATTTTAACTACCTACCAAACGACCACTTAAGGTTGTGGGATCGAATCCTACTAAATGCATTTTTACGTTACGTCTTTTTTTAAAAAAAAAAAGTTTCTAAGGTTAACTCATGCTCTTGAAATCCTGGATTCACCTTTGGCAGCAGGTATCCCGTGGAATTAGTCGAAGTGCGTGCAAGCTGGCCCAGAGACAGGCTTGATGAAGGTGCAAGATTTCCAAGTAACTATACTATTGCATCTCCCAATGTATTTTTGCATAAAATACTCATGAATCCTTCATGATGCTCTATGTTGTAATGACAAAAGTATCTCGGAGGCATAAATATCAAAAGTTACCTGAACCCATTCAAAATAACTGACAGTCACACCACCAGCATTGGCATAGATGTCCGGAAGTATTACTACTCCTTTCTTTGATAAAATCTGCAGAAGGCAATTGTGTGTGAAACTATAATCATGCTAGTCCAAAAGACTTAAAGAGTCCCAAAAAAAAAAAAAAACTGATACCTCATCGGCATCTGGATCAGTAGGAAGGTTTGCTGCTTCTATAATGAATTTGGCCCTTGACATTATCAACATTTTCTCTGCAAACAAAAAGATCAGAACATACAAGGACAAGTAAGATGCTATAATTAGGTACATTTAGTTCACAAAAGGGCTAAACTAAGTAATAACGGCAGAATATGAAAGAAACTAAACCAGCAACTTCTTTTTCCCATTATCTCATAAAAAAGGGAGAAGTTTTTATTTGCTGCAAAGATATGCCCAAACAATTTTGTAACAGAGAGAAAAAACTTAGGTTTTGCCAATTGTAACAAGAGGTAACTGTAGACATCGAAATTTTACCGTATTTGAAATAGAACTCTACAAGACGAGTCCAATCCATCTTCAAGCTCTAATGTCCATTAGGGTTTGTTGGAGGCTACTCTATCCTAAACCCTAGATTAAGCCTATATAAAGGGACACACATTCCCTTGAAAAGGCATCTCAGATATCCCATAAACTCATAGGTATTCAAGAAGAGGTCAATATGTGACCGGATATTTCTTGACAACCAAATACTTCAAGAAGATCCACAATATCCTTTCATGGAGATCAAATACATCCCAAGAAAGTCCACATATCCAAATCCAAATCATCCTACGTTCGAGAAATAAGCTACTAACGGCCCTCGAATTACGGAGAAATATTAGGAGAGAAGAATCAAGGGGTAAACGATTTTGTACCCGCAATATTTATCAATAAAATATATGTTTCTTCATATTTTGTTTGTGGTTATAATTTATTTCCGCATATTAAAATTTGTTGCAAACAAATTGGCACGCCAAAGGGGACCAAATCTGCCCTTCATCTCTTCTCTCAAATGAAAATCGCAAAACCGCAAGAATGGACGCAGGTGATCGGGGGCAACTCTGACCGGTGTAATCTAAGAAGACTGATTTTCGGTAAAGTTTGTCTATTCAAGTTTGTGGGAATTGGGTTTCAATTAAGCTCATGTGCATATTAAAGTCCAAACAAGTTTGTTCTACTTGGATTTAGTGCTACTCTTCTGATGAAAAGGGAGATGATTTCAATCCCTTTTCAGAGTGAGTGTATTTAGTCTTACAAAGCAAAGGCCAAAAGACTGAAAAAAAAAAAAAAAGAATCAAAACGGAATGCTTCAAAAAAAAAAAAAGAATTGGAGCATTGACCTTCACATTCCGAATTGGAGAAGGAAAATTAAAGAAGTATGGTGAGGGACTATTGTCATCTTTACTGTTACTTCAAATCGTGTCTTCAATTTCGGCGAACCCCCCGACAAGATTTGAAGTAAGGGGCATTTGTAGACATCGAAATTTTACCGTATTTGAAATAGAACTCTACAAGACGAGTCCAATCCATCTTCAAACTCTAACGTCCATTAGGGTTTGTTGGAGGCTACTCTATCCTAAACCCTAGATTAAGCCTATATAAAGGGACACACATTCCCTTGAAAAGACATCTCAGATATCCCATAAACTCATAGGTATTCAAGAAGAGGTCAATATGTGGCCGGATATTTCTTGACAACCAAATACTTCAAGAAGATCCACAATATCCTTTCATGGAGATCAAATACATCCCAAGAAAGTCCACATATCCAAATCCAAATCATCCTACGTTCGAGAAATAAGCTACTAACGGCCCTCGAATTACGGAGAAATATTAAGAGAGAAGAATCAAGGGAGTAAACAGATTTTGTACCCGCAATATTTATCAATAAAATATATGTTTCTTCATATTTTGTTTGTGGTTATAATTTATTTTCGCATATTAAAATTTGTTGCAAACAGTAACATAAAATCCAAGTAAATGCTTGTACAATCAGTTAGTGGAAGCATATTTTAGTATAGAATCTACTGCATATGTAATCATTAATGTGATATGTATATTGCAGCATCATTTCAACATTGTTTCTTGACAAGAGTGACCAATTGCTGATATTGACTTCTTCATTCTCTCGATACAAAAGCAGAAACCAAGAATTAAACTATAAATTTCAGAGCAAGATAAAAGCTGAACCAGTTTAAAACTCCTCCCAAAGCACAAGGGATGAGAACTTCACATTCATGTGTTAGCAATTCATCAGAATTACAGCTGCACCAGTGAAATCGATGAGCTTTCCTGTTTTATCTTTATGACTAAGCAAAGCCGGTATATTGAGCCCATTGGGCTTCTTGATGGCTCCAGTTACGTCACTCACTGCAATTACCTTTCCACCTCTCTCATGAATAAGCTTTCCTGCCCACGCTTCTACATTTTCAAATCCTAAGGAATCTAAATACATATTTATGACCAAATATTGTGGAATAGCCTGGCGTGGAATGTGCTAGGACTAATCGAATTGCATAATAATCTGAATTGCAAAAGTCAAATCCTTAACATGCTTCCCATATTCAGCAAGTAAAGCTTCTGTAGCATAGACAACATCACGGCCCGTTGCAGCTTCTCTACCCAATGACCCTCCAAGATAAAGGTTCAAGAGACAAGAAGAATATTACTGCCTTGTATATTATTCACTATGTACAAAGCACTTTATATACAATGGATAGACCAAGATTAACTCCTGAATTATAGGAGTATATTGCCGTAAATGACAAGCTAATATATAGTTGTAAATAACACTAGTATACGGCTAGTTATGCACTAATAAAGGAAACAAAATCAGCACAATATTCTACACAATCAGTCATGCTTCAATACGCCCCTGCAAGTTGAAGGTGGGATCAATAACCTTTAACTTGGACAGTTGTTGATGAAAAAGCAGATGAGGTAAAGGCTTTGTAAGTGTGTCTGCAAGCTGATCAGCAGCATGTAAATGCTGAACAAGCACCTGTTTTCGCTGCACTTGATCTCTAACAAAGTGAAAATCGATTTCAATGTGTTTCATCCTACTGTGTAATACCAGATTTTGACAAAGATAAGTAGCACCAACATTATCACAATAGATTATGGGTGGAGCAGGCAGCTGCACATGTAGCTCTACAAGAAGATTTTGAACCCTATTGACTTCAAAGAAATGCAAAGCTCTTTGCGCGATACTATAACCGGTGGAGGAGCGCGCTACAGTGCGTTGCTTCTTGGACGACTAACTAATAGCATTTGCACCGAGGTACAGGATATATCCAGAAGTGGAAGTCCTGTCATTAATGTCACCGGCCTAATCGGCATCTGAATACATAAACAACCCAAGACATGTCTTGCTCGTTATTTGTAAGCCATGATTTTTGGTTTGTTGGAGGTACCGCATTAGGCGCTTAACAGAAGACCAGTGTGTTTGGGTAGGGACATGCATGAATTGAGATAATTTACTAACTGTGAAGCTTATATCTAGTCTGGTAAATGACAGGTATTGAAGTTTACCAAGTACTTGACGATACAAAGTGGCATCCGCAAGAGGTGTATATCCTTTAAGGATAGTGAAGCAGTGGAACTCATGGGTGTTTGAACAGGCTAACATTCAGACATATTATGAGCCGCAAAAATATCACAATCATACTTGGCCTGAGAAAGAACGATCCCTTCTTTTGTGCAGAGAACCCCAATACCCAAAAAATAGTGAAGTTGTCCGAGGTCTTTGAGAGAGAATCTAGCTGAAAGAACCTGTATAGTTTTCTTGATAGCATCAGAGCTAGACCCAGTGATAATTATATCATCAACATATACAAGAATATAGACCAACACTCCATTTTGACGACGTATGAACAGAGAGGAGTCAAAATTAGACTTTTGAAAGCCAATCTAAAGCAAGAATTGCTTTAACTCATAGTACCAGGCTTGAGGAGCACCTTAAGTCCATAAATTGCTTTCTTTAATTTGCACACGTAATGAGGAAAATCAGGATGACCATACCCAGGAGGTTGACACATATAAACATCTTTATCCAGGTGTCCTTGAAGAAATGCATTATTCACATCCAATTGGTGAAAATGCCAATTGTTCTGAACTGCAAGTGACAAGATAAGTCTAACAATAGCATGTTTTATCACTGGACTAAATGTAGAGTGATAATCCACACCCGGTCGTTCTGTAAAACCCTTTGCAACCAGCCGAGCTTTGTACCTGTCCACACTTCCATATGGTTTAGTTTTGATACGATAGAGCCATTTGCAATCAACGACATTTTGAGAAGAGGATGGCAGTATAAGCTCCCACGTCTTGTTGTTCATCAATGCCTCAAACTCAAGCTCCATGGCTTCCCTCCAGTGTGCACTCTTTTGGCTTGGTTATAAGTGGTGGGAAGTGGTTTGGTGGACGCAACTGCAAGATAATCAAAATACTTGCTTGGGTTTGGTGATATTGTTTTGTGAACGAGTAATAGGTCAATGAATAGAGGGTTCTTGGGTATGTGGGATAGCTATGGTAGAGGAATGGTGAAAATTGGGTGATGGGATGGGCGTGGGGACAGGGTGGGTTGAGGAGGAGGGACGTGAGGTTGTTATAGATGAAGGGGTAGTAGTAGTAGTTTGGGTGGTCCATGTGTGCCGATTTTGGCGTTGATACTAGATAAGTGGTTGCGTTGTAGGTGGGACATCATTTGAATGTATTGGGTCAATTGATGGATATGTGGAGGAGTCTGAACAGCGGTAGGAGTTGGTGCTGCTGCTAGAGACGGACTTGAAGATGGACCCGTAGGAGAAGTCGCCAGCAATTTTGGAGCAACCTTGATTGGCGGTGGAATCTCATAATCTGTTGGAGGCACAAATTTGACATTGGAGTCGTTCGACTCTTTGTATAGGATATATCATTCTAACTTTGAAATTCTTTTATAAGTGTGAAAACATATGAGAAAAAGGAAATTTATTTTCATAAAAAACATCTCGTGAGATACAGTCAAACCTCTCTATAATTGTCATTCGTTATAACATCATTTCACTATAACGACTTGAATTTTTCCGGAACCAATTTTTCATGTTATATTTTACTTCTCTATAACAGCATTCTACCTATAACAGCAGTGACATTCATTTTAGCGGTACACTCTTTGTAAAATTGCATCTTTATAACAATCATTCAGATATTGTGTAATAATATTTTGTAAGAAATATGTTATGTGCAAAAGTAAAATATAAAATATTTATGATAATCATCGTTAATGTCATGCACATAGTGAGATAGAAGAGCTACCTATTAATCTCTTAGACAGCCTTCAAGGGAAAGCTATATATTAATTCCCTTTTTTGCTGAAAGTTTAGACAAAAAATTTTCGTCAATTCAAGCATTATCTTATCACTAAGAGACTGAAATTTACGAAAAAACCTACAATTATCGAATTCTTACATCAAACTTGAAATATTTAAATTCTCAATTAATTTTAAATGCATAGGTTCCTTAGCTTTTCAACTTTTATTAATAATTTATTAGTCTTTTCAACTTTTAGCTAATTAGATATGAAAATCAATTGAGATTTTAAAATTAACAAGTATATTATTTTTGTTCATAATATGAAAAGTACAAAAAAAAAATTTGCTTGCATACTTTTGTTTATAACAGCTAAATGAGATCTAAATATCAAATGATAGTATACATATATAACAACACCTCACTATAGCAATCATTAAATTTTCGGACAAACGCTGCCATTATAGAGAGGTTTCATTGTGTATATATCTTTTGTGAAACAGGATCATAACACTGATGGCTGTGATGGGCATTAGAATATCCCAAGTATACACAGGGAGTGGACCTAGGTTCTAACTTGTGTTTGGCATATGGTTTAAGCAATGGATAACATAGGAAACCAATAGTGCGAATGGATTGATAATTTGGAATTTCTCCAAATAATCGTTGGTATGGAGAATCATAATTAAGTGTGCGGCTAGATAGTCTGTTAATCAAGAATGTGGCTTGTTGACAGGCAAACGACCAAAAATTGGAGGCATGGATGCTTGGTGTAAAATGGTTTTTGCTGTTTCAATGATGTATCGGTGTCTACGTTCAACCATGGCTACTCGTTGTGGTGTGTATGATGGTGATACCAGGTGTTCAATGCCATTGGTTTGAAGAAATGACTTGAGGCCGTCAAATTCACCACCGCCATCGGTGTAAACCGAGAGTATTTTTGTATGAAAATAGTTTTTAACAAGGGTTTTAAATTTAGAAAAAATTGCTTGAACCTCATTTTTATTTTTAAGCATGTATAGCCAAATGTATTTTGTAAGTTGAACAACAAAAGTTACACAATATAATTTTTTGTCAATTGATAAAACAGGTGACGGCCCCCAAAGATCACTGAAAAGAATTTGTAGAGACTTTTTGCTCACTAGAGTGTTCTGAGAAAAAGGTTGTCGATGACTTTTATTAGAAGAGCAGGAATTACAATAATCAAAATTTGAAACTGGAACTGAAAACTTTTGTGAGAGTGTTTTAAGCACTCTTTTATTTGGATGTCCTAATTTTTTATGCCAAGATTGTTGAGATTCTGCCATATAAGTTTGTAGTTCAAATTGTGTTGGAATCCTCCAGCAGGCCACTCGTAACGTCCTTGTTGTTTCTGACCTTGCGCCAACACTGCATGTGTGCTCATATAATTCACAAGAAAATCAAAGGGAAAAAACTCGATGTATGTTAGATTATCTTTGCAAAATTGAGACACAGATATAAGGTTACCTTTAAATTCTGGTGCACACAAAGTATTAGAAAGCTGAAACTTTTTGTTTGAAGCATTTAATTGAACATGACCAGTGTGAGTTATAGGGATTTTGTTACCATTACCCATGGCAATATCCTCAGTACCAGTGAGTCATATGGACATTGAAGATTTTGAGCATCAGTGGTCACATGATGCGAAGCTCCTGAATCAACAATCCAAGGCATGGAAACAAAGTTTGCTCTGGCTTCTAGGTGATTGTGGGAGCATGTATGACATACACTGGCAGTATGCCCAATTCGACCACATAGCTATCAAACTAGACGATTTTGTTGAGAGACCGTTGGATGCCAATTTGGTGATGAGGCTGGTGCATTTTGGTACTTGGGATGTTGCGAACACCATGGTTGTCCTCGTTTATTATTGTGAGGTGCAAAATTGTTTGACGAATGTTTTTGTGCCACTACAGCTGTAATTGAGGATTGATTAGACTCTTTATGCTTGAGAAGAAGCTCTCTGTTCAGAAGCTTATTGTACAATTCGTCATACGAGATGGGCGTATCTCGCGCTTGGATAACTGCTGAAATTGAATCATACTCAGGTCCTAGACCGCTGAATATTTTGATTACAAGTTTGTCATCGAGTATAGGAGCTCCAGCCATTTTAGCAACATTTCTAATCTCGCGCAAGTACTTTGTCATACTGCGAGAATTTTTTGTGATTGTAGCCAAAGAGTTTCGGAGACTGAAGACCCTTGTATGTGATTTGTTCGCATACATGCTATGCTGAGTGTCCCACACTTGCTTGGAGGTGGAAGTTTTTGTGATTGCAGAGGTAATCGTCAGATCAACCGAGGCCATTAAGGCATTGCGAATCAACTGGTCTTGACGGAACCAGATCTTATACTTGGGATTGGGTACTGCTGAGTTGTTGACGGTAATAGTTTTTGATGGTGCTGTCATAGATCCGTCTAGATAGCAGTAGAGATCATGACCCAACATGAGAGACTCGACCTGCGCTTTCCAAATGATAAAATTCGTTAGACCATTAAGCTTTAGGGGGAGTTGGGAATTTGGGGTAAATTGGACCAGATGGTTGGTGTTATCAGCAGGAATGATAGAATCACTTGGATTCACCATTGGTGCCATAGAAATGATAAAAATGAATTGAAAGGAAGAGCAGACTCGTTGGAGTTTGCAAAAGTCCTGATACCATAAAGGTTCAAGAGACAAGAAGAATATTACTGCCTTGTATATTATTCACTATGTGCCAAGCACTTTATATACAATGGATAGACCAAGATTAACTCCTGAATTATAGGAGTATATTGCTGTACATGACAAGCTAATATACAGTTGTAAATAACCACTAATATACAGCTAGTTATGCACTAATAAAGGAAACAAAATCAACACAATATTCTACACAATCAGCCATGCTTCAATACAAGATCCTAAACAAAATGTGGCAAGCGATGATTCATAAATAGCCTGTTTCAGTTCTAGCCATATATATATGGGAGAAGTCTAAACTTACAATTGGTTTTCCAGTCACAATTGCAGGTGAGTGCCCATGAAACTTTGAATACTCATCCAAAATCCAGGCCATAGTCTGTTACATCAAGCATCATGTAGACTATTATTTGCATCTTATTCTAAAGCTCCAAAACAAAGAATATTTTGACAAACTTGCAAATAAAATGTGTTGGTGCCCAAATCAGGTGCAGGCACATCAATATTAATCCAATGAGATCATGAATTTTCTGTGTGAAAACATGAGTAAGTCGCTCTAACTTGCTCACGCTTAAATATTTTGGGGTACAACCAATTCCACCTTTAGCTCCCCCATATGGAATGTCGGCTACAGAGGTCTTCCAAGTCATCAGTTGAGCAAGGGCATTTACCTCATCAAGGGCAACCTTGTAAATTTTTTATATCATCTCAGTATAGAATAAAGACTGTTATAAGTTGGCTAGTACAACCATGAAGATTAAGGAGCCGTTTGGACATGATTTGAAACCACGAGATAGAAATCAAAACATGCAATTTGAAATTCTTAAGTTATATTTTTTCGTATAGACAGAAAAACTCCACAAGTTGTGAAAAACTATCAAAACTTTTCTAATTCTTATACAATCTTATCAAATGAGCAAGTCATAGTTCATACCAAAATTAATATGCTACTAGAAGGCCTTTCTAAAAAATACAACATCAATTGATTAAACTTTAGTTCAATAAAAATGAAATTTTAACATGAATAGTAATGTAACTACTTTTTTTTTTTAATCCTCCCACATGGTATGAACATAAATAACGTTTGGTAGAAGTTAATGAGGTAGGAAATGGTTTGTGGTAGTAATTGTTAAAAATATCTACAATTTTTTTTTTTTTTTTTTTTTTTTTTTACAAAATATAAACTTGTGGGTCAAATTTTACATTTAAAAATTTTGAAATCATGATTTGAAATCCCAAATCATCAAATCATGCCTTTTTGGCTGATTTGGGATTTCATCTCATGAGATAAAATCGCATGTCCAAATGTTGATTTCATCTCATGACTTGAAATCATGACATGAAATCACATGTCCAAATGCCTACTAAGTGTATGTATAAGTACCACCGATTTGAGTTTCATATTGAAATGCAAGAGCTGAGCTCTAAATCATAAAATGGTGAAGGACTTGCTTGATCAATTGATGGTGGAGGACTTGCATCACATGAGGTCATTGATATCATGATTTTTTTAAAGCAAATGCCTATGTGCATATTTGTAAATCTTATCAAAACTAGAATTCGAATAAATGATTAGTTCTAACTGCATTTGGTTTCACTAAAACCTAGCATCAATAACCAAACTATCTAGAAATCTTGATCTTCATAAGTCGAGATGGAAAGGTTATCGCCTACTAAAACACATGTACGCAAGAATTCACCTTCCCCTCAAAAACCAACATCCAGAGTAGTATGGCTAAGATTCTAAGATTCTCTTTGAACATGAACCAATATCATGCAAGAAAAGAAATTACACAATGGTAGACGAAAACTCCTCTTAAAATTTCCCTTAGACGAAGTCCCAAAGAGGTTCAAACCCCAAATATGAAATGTTTTACTATGCCCAGGTCATTCCCTATGCGAACGCAGGCCCCAAGTGCGGCCGTAGCCCCTTTTGGTCCAGGCCTCTTGCGGGAATGCATGCCTTATTGAGCGATTGCAGTGCCTCTTGTGCCAAGAACCTATGCGATCGCGGGGTTTGTTCGTGCGATCGCGATGCCTCATTTGCAACAACCCAATGTGATTGCCGCAGTCATGCCCATGATCGTGATATACATTTCCCTGCTGCACTAGAAAAAAAATCTATGGTATGTTCATTTCACGTTTTTGGTGCTCAAAACTCACTCGAACCCTTCGGAATGCAAAACAAACATGTGACCACCAGTGGCGGAGGCAGGAAATCCATTAAGGGGGTTCAAAAAAAAAAAGTAAGCATGCTAGTGTTGGCAAGTGAGCGGGTCGGATCAAATTTCAACTCAATTAGGCATTTGAGATTAAGTTCGGTATTTTCAAAGTTTGATTTTGGTAATTGAAAATAGATACCAAATACCAAATTTCTTAGTTTGGTCCGACATCGGTAAATCAAACTCAGTGTTTGTTAATTTGATACAGGAGGTTTTCTTTCTAAAACAATGTAGAATAGAAGATATTACCTTAATTAAATGGCTTTAGCTAATCTCCCTCGTAGACAGTAAATTTGAACAACATCAAGAGCTGTTGACTCGAAATGAATCCACCTATCAACAATGACCTTAACTGTATTATCAGGAGAAGACACAATTTTCTCTCCTTGATCGGCATCTGACGGATCCGCTTTAGTATTATCTTTCTCGCCATTGTCTTCATCAGCATCTTGGTAATCACTTTTACCATTATCATTGTCTTCATTTCCAGGAGCCACAATAATCTCTGTTGCCAGCAACAACAGTGGGAGAGGCCTAATGACACTACAGTTCCTTATATGCAAACCTCCATTACCACGAGTTATCTCATCATATACAATTAATGGTCGATCAAAGATTTTTTTTTTAATGAAAGCTAAACGTTAGTAGAATAAGGGTGTAATCGAACTTTATCACCACCTACAGTTTCTACAACAACCCTGTTACCACCTTTTAGAGGCGGGAGCAGTCTTCCAACCATGAAGTACAAACTAGCAACAAGAACAATATGTAATATGCCTCAATCCTGTGCGTTAAGTGCTAGCATGAAAATGATAAAAATACAGTAATTAATGTGGTTCGGATCGATGTGATCCTAGTCCACGAAGAATGGCTGGCACTTTTATTAATATCAAGGGAGGAAGTAAGTTACAAGATTGAATACTCTTAGATTCTATGTTTTTAGTCCTTAATAAATCCTGGCTAGCATGTATTTATACTACTAGCTCTAATCCTTTCCTAGAAAGGATCTAAATCCCGATCACACTCGAAAACCAATAAAGAAAAAAAAGTTTTTCTTTTATTTCTTTCCTCTTTTGAGTAGGAATTGACTTGAATATCTTCTCAACTTCACAATATCCACCTTGATATGAATTTCGAGCTTCTATATGAAAGTCATTCAGTCCAATGTCTCTAAGCCTACGTGAGCTAACTCCGTTTAGGAAATAAGAGACACTAACCGAAACCTTGTACATACTAGTAGCTCTACCTTGCCCTGACGTTCTCCATCCTGATGTATCAGTTGATGCGAACTCCTGCCAAATTCATACAATGACTGAACTTGACAAGAGGAACCACCTTGGTCAACATATCTGATGTGTTGTCCTTTGTGTCAACCTTCAAGACCTTAACTGTGTCTTGTTCAACAACATCACGAATAAAATGGAATCTAATATCAATGTATTTGGTGCAATCATGAAATCTCTGATTTTTTATCAAGTGGATAGCACTCTGGCTATTACATTTTAGAGTTGGTTCATGTTGAACCCTACTCAATTCTGACACCAAACCTTTCAACCATATAGCCTCTTTTACTGCTTCTGCTGCCTCCATATATTCAGCTTCTGTTGTGGACAAAGCAACTATAGACTGGAGAGTTGTCTTCCAACTTATGACACTACCTGCAAGAGTAAAGATATAGCCCGTTGTTGATCTCCTGTTATCAAGATCACCTGCAAAATCAGATCCACATAACTAAGGACCGAGAAACATTCATTTCTCATCCTATAAAAAGTTAGACCAACATTCGAAGAACCTTTAAGATATCTCAATATCCACTTAATTGCTTCCTAATGTGTCTTACCCGGATTAGACATGAATCGAATTACCACACTCACTGCTTGAGCAATATTAGGCCGAGTGAAAACCATAGCATACATAATGCTACCAATTGCTCTAGAATAAGGAACTTTTGACACGTACTCCACCTCTTCCTTTGATTGCGGTGCCATTAAAGAAGAAAGTTTGAACTGTGGTGCTAACGGTAGAGTAACGGGTTTACATTTATTCATACCAAACCTCGAACTACCTTCTCAATATACTTTTTCTGTGAGAGATGTACCTCACCGTTCTTCCTGTGAATCTCCTTTCTAAGGATTTCATGTCAAACTCCTTACTTAGCAGTTTCTTCAGATCATTTATCTCTGTCATACTATTAGCAGCAATAAGCATATCATCAACATATAATAGTAAATAAATATTTGAATTACCAGATACCGTCATGTGATATACGCAGCTATCAAATGCACTTCTCAAGAAACCTTTAGTAATCATGAACGTATCAAATCTCTTGTACCACTGTCGTGGTGATTGTTCCAAACCATGTAAAGATTTCTTCAATTAACAAACCTGGTCTTCTGTTCCTTCAATAAGGAAACCCTCGGGCTGATTCATGAAGATCACCTCTTCAAGTTCACCATGTAAGAATGCAGTCTTGACATCAAGCTGATGAAGCTTCAAGTCATAATGGGCAACCAAAGCTAGTAACAAACGAATTAAGCTATGCTTCATGACTGGTGAAAAAATCTCATTACAGTAGATTCCCTCCTTCTGACAAAAGCCCTTAGTAACCAATCTCGCTTTGTATCTAGCATCTTCTACACCCGGAATGCCATCTTTTTTTTTCTGAAGGTCCATTTGCAACCAATAGTTTTCTTCCCCTTTGGTAGACTCACCAAATCCTATATCTGGTTCTTGTGCAGAGACTCCATCTCTTCGATCATGGCTAAACTCCATTGATCAGCTTCACCACACATAGTATCTTCTGTATAGCTTCATGGTTCACCTTCAGGTACTACTATGTGAGCTTTTTCATTATCTGACTCCTCCTGAGTCACTCGATCCTCTTGCTAGGTGAGTTTCACATTTTCCTCTACCGTTTCTATTGTAAGAACTTTCTGTCCTGTAAACTCAATGGAAGTGTTTCCAGGATCAAGCATAGAGGCCTCATCAAAAGTAACATCTTTACTGATTACAAGGATCTAAACTCTATATTCTATATCCTTTTACCTCTATAGCATATCCCATAAATAAAACTTTTCGAGCTCTAGGTTCTAGTTTTCCATCACTTACATGATAATATGTAGGACATCCAAAGATTCTTAAGTACGAGTAATCAGACGGTTTACCTGACCATACCTCATTTGGAGTTTTGAAGTCAATCGCCAACGTTAGAGAACGATTAAAAACATAACAAACGGTATTTACTGCTTTTGCCCAGAACTCCTTAGGCACCTTGGCATTAGAGAGCATACATCGTGCTTTCTCAAGAAGAGTGTGGTTCATCCTTTCAGCTACTCCATTTTGTTGTGGTGTATGCCTAACAGTTCTATGTCTCCATACACCATGAATCTTGCAGAAATTATCAAACTTTTTATTGCAAAACTCCAAGTCATTATCTGTTCAAAGACACTTAATCTTTCTGTCACACTGATTTTCAATTAATGTTTTCTAGTTTTTGAAATTCTCAAAGACATCACTTTTAGCCTTTAAGAAGTATACCCAAACCTTGCGTGCAACATCATCAATGAAAGTAAGAAGATACCTCTTTCCACCCTTGGATGGAACCTGAGATGGACCCCATAAATCTGAATGAATGTAGTCAAATACCTCTTTGGTTTTGTGCTTGCCCGTACTAAAGCTGATTCGTTTCTGCTTTCCAAGGACACAATGCTCACAAAAATCAAGTGTACTAATCTTCTCACCTTCTAAAAGGTTTCGGTTGCTCAAACTTACCAACCCCCTCTCACTCATGTGACCTAATCTCATATGCCACATCTTATCCTTGTCATCATCTAATAACTGTGAGGTTACAACATTCACAGTACCTAGAATGGTGCTGCTCATAATTACAGAAAGACCACCATCCGTTTGGCCTTTAACATAACCAGAGAACCCTTAGTCACCTTGTAGATTCCACCTTCACTCGCATGCTTATATTCGAGCCTATCAAGAGTACCAAGAGAGATCAGATTCTTTTTCATATCAGGAACATATCAAACATTAGACAATATTCTTATGATGCCGTTGTGATACCGTATTTGGGCTGAACCAATGCTTAGGGCTGCTTATCGGGCGGATAACTACACTTAACGGTTCGGCTTAACAGTTATCGGCTTTTAAAATTACTAATCCTCTAGCCAACCAATAAGATATCGGTTGGTTCGGTATCGGGTTAGCAATTTTCGGGTGGTTATCGGACGGTGTATCGGTTAAATTATATATGTAACTATCTTTTTTGCCTTGAAAGACGAACATTTTATTCATAATTTAACAACTAGGAAGCCAAAATCATCATAGCCAGTTAACAACCCACAAGTTTAATCTCAACACTTCCGATGGTGATCACTTCGACGTCTTTCTTTGGAACCACAGTTATTGCTATAGTAACTTCATCTTCCAACACAAAAAAACATAGACATTATGGTTGCCTTACAAAAAAAGGACATCTTGAAATCCTGAAAATTGAAATAAGGATTGCTATGTGCTTAGTACTATTTAATCGATTAATCGGAAAAATGAATCGATCACACAAGATCTAGATCATAAATCAAACCCAAGACTAACCTAACCCATAAATTCAAACAAGTAAATTTCATCAAGTCATAAACAGAAACCCCAAATAAGTATGATTATAGGATTCTAAAACAATAAGAATTTACTCTAAAGGACAAAATTGAAGAAAATCACACGAATCAAAAACACCAATAAAATGCAAGAGGGGAAAAGGGGAAATTCTAAAAACTGTAAAATAGAAGAAACCCCTTTAATCAGGAAAAAAAAAACCCATTATGATTATAAGGCAAAAAAAAAAAAACTCCAAATTTACCTTGCAGAACAGTACATGCACGCAGTTGTTGTGCTTTAGGTAAATTAAGGTTATTTAACTAATTAAGAGAATAATAATAGTTACTGTCTTCTGACTTACTGAATGGGCCTAGCCAATTAGGGCTTAGCTTTAGGTTTGCAAATTACAATTACAATACATATTATATATGTTTAGGAGTAAAATTATAAATATGATAAATCCTTAACGGTTTAACGGTTTACCCAATAACAAAATTGAGTAATCCGTCCCCCAACCGATAAGTCGTTAATTATAAAATTTTAATCCATTCCCCAACCGCTAATCCGATAATCCAATACCAATAACCCAATAAGCCAATTTTGCGGTTGGGTTATTGGTAACGGACGGTTTTGAACAGCCCTACCAATGCCTGCTATTTCACATATTACATCGTTACCCATAAGTACAGTCTCACTCGTCTGCTCGTAGCTAGTAAACCAATCTTTTCTGAAGCACATGTGAAAGGTACAATCTAAGTCAAAATCCACTCGTGTGTCTGAATGTTATCTGTTGAAGCAGTGAGCACATAATCTTCTCCAGATGTCTGAACTACCTAAACTGTAGATGCAATGGATGTTGTTTTATCAATCTTCTTATTCGAGCAATCCTTCTCAAAGTGACCCTTTTGATGACAACCCCAATATTCAGCATCCTTCCCACTCACCTTTTTCCTAGACTTTGACCTAGCTACTGATTTTCCTCTCCCTCTTTGGCTCGAGCGAACTCTAACCATCAAACCCTCACCATGGTCCTCTCTCTCACCATTGTTGATATGGTTTCTTAATTCATCTGAATTCAATGCATGTCTTACTATCTGTAATGTGAACACCTCCTTACTATACATCATTGAATTAACTACGCCTTTTGTTATATCCCGTATTTTTAAACATTGGGATATTCTAAAGCTAATCGCGACAAGTTAAGGACAAGACAATTTTGGGATACGAGGTAGAGACTTTTAACCTCCGGTTTTGTTTTAATGCACAAGTTGCTTATAAATTTTATTTGGTATAGAAATATTATTGGAGATTAGGGATTAATTAACCATGATTAGATTATTAAGTGGGATTAATAACTTAATTACTTCATTAATAGGCCATTAGTGGCCGTGTGGGCCCCACACATGGCTTGGCCAAATTTGATTGGCTCAAGCCATGAGTGGGACATGTGTCCACCTTATATGAATCATATATAAGGATAATTGATGACAAAGCAAGCCATTTTCATCATCTTTACAAACATAGAAATTTAGAAAGAGAGAGAGAAGCTCTCGGCCATGGCTGGCCGAGATTGAGCTTGTGAATTAGTGATCAAAATTTAATTTTCTCCAAGCAATTCAACTCCTTAGAAGATGTGTAATAGTGTGGAATTGATCCTAGGGCAACAAGAACAAGTATAAATTCAAGGCACAAGTTGGAGCCAAGTTGAGAAGCCAAGTGTTAAAGGTAAGGTTCAATCTTCTTGGCATGTATTATGGATGGTTTGTGCGTGTTGTAGTGTGTAGAAATGAATGAAATTTATGGAACCATATGTGTTGGTGTTGAAGCCGTGTAGGGCTGTTTTGTGTAGGAATGATGAACTAAATTTACTTAGTGTTTTTGGTTGTTGTTGTTGTGGATTCTATGATAAAAATGAAGGTTTAATGGTTCAAGTTGGAGTTGTAATTGTTTGTGGGCTGTTGTAGAAGCTAATATGATGTTAATATAGTTTCTTGCATTTGTGTGAATGATGTTGTTAACGTGTGGTTGTTGGTATAGTTCACGAATTTGGAAGAGAGGAATGTGTTGTTGTTGTTCTTGTTGAGTTGGGAAGATTGCGGGTTGTATTGTATGTTGGTTGGGCTGTTTTGAATATTATGCGGGTTGTCCGAAGTGTTCTCGAGTCTTGTTTGAATGGTCTCGGGTTAGCACTTGAACGCATGATCATTGGTGTTGGCTTGATTGTATGAGGTTGATTTGAATGTAAAGGAAATGTCATCAAATTATTTAGAAAGGAGTTACTAACGTTAGAATACGTTTTGAATTCCCTCGTAGCCTAATCGTAGTTCTTGACATCTTAATATAGGTTAAAGTACTATTGGGTAGCGTATACGTGTTGTGTTGCGAGTAAACGCTAAAGGTATGTAAAGCCTATCCCTTCTTTCTTTTGGCATGTCCTAGATGTAAGTAAGATAAGATGTGAGCTTGGGGGTAACTCTATTCATAAGTTCCGAGTATGATTTATGATTCTTATTCACTTCTTGATATTAAAATTCTTAATGTAGTCAAGCTATTGCCCTCGAGTCTTCATATGATTGGATAGTAAATGATGCATAAAGAGTTCCTATTCTTTAGGGATTCTATAATGAATAACGTCCTTAACTTTCATACGCTGTCTCGTATTGGTTTGATACATGACTATGACCCCGAGACTTTCCTTAATATAGTTCGTAGTGATATTTAGAGAGAACTTAATATGGCTATCATCCCGATACTCGAGTGTTGTTAGTCTACTTATCTATTGAGTCTCAAAAGATGATTTATATGCATATGGTTACGCACTACTCTGTTTGTGCATTCTGTTATTACATCTTTCACCGAGTCCCTCACTATAGGGCCGGGTACGGTATATATATATTATGGTGTTATGGTGTTATGTTGTGTTATGGTGCTATGCTGTGATACGGAGCTATGCTATAATACGGAGTTATGCTGTGATACGGAGTTATGCTGTGTTCTGGAGTATGCCGTGTCATGGGGCCAAATACGGGGTGGCGACCATGTTCACCGAGTCCTATAATGGGCCGGATATGATATATGATATTGACATACATGATTTGTGTTTAAAAAGCAAGCATCATGGTATTAAAGTTATTGTACTTGTTTTACGTACTTCTTATTTCGGTTATAATCTCGTTTCTTGAATTTCATGCTTTATATACTCGGACATATTTCGTACCGACCCCGCTTTCTTCGAGGGGCTGCGTTTCATGCCGCAGTACGGACGCTCGTTTTGGTGATCCGCCACTTAGGATATCTATTACTGCTATCTTGGAGTGCTCCCTTGTTCCGGAGCCTATATTTTTGGTACAGATCCTTTTGTTGTATATATATGCTTAGCCAGGGGTACGGCGGGGCCCTGTCCCGTCATATGATACTGTTGTCACTCTTAGAGGTCTGTAGACATATGTGTGGGTTTGTATATAGTTATTGTTCAGTTCTGTCTGTATGACTTATGTTTTGGGGTGTTCCCATTCATAGTGGCAGCCTTGTCGGCTTGCGTATATATATATGTGTGTTTTAAGATGTTGTGTGTAGTGGCAGCCTTGTCGGCTTGCGTAGATATATATATATATATTTTGGAAGCCGTGTGTTATGGTAGCCTTGTTGACTCGTATATGGCTGGGACGTTCCCCCATATTATAACAGCCTTGCCGGCCTATGTGTAATATCATCTGTTGAAAGTTGTAACTCCTCAGGAGACAGGTTGCTATGATGTGTCTATATATGCGACAGTTTTGAGACGACGTCTTGCCTTTTTATATATAAGTGCCTTATTATGCTAATTGTGAGCTGATTATAGTTAACAGGTGTGTACGAGTGTCCAGCTCGGGCACTAGTCACGGCCTACGGGGTTGGGTCGTGACACCTTTGTACGTCGGTGATAATGAAAATAGTAGAGTGCACGCTAGTTCTTCATCTCCCACTTTAATATCAGCATGAGTAAGATCCATAGCCAATTTATTAAAAGCATTAAGATGATCCTGTAAAGTTGTACATGTCTTTATCTTGAAGGTGTGTAAACACTGCCTTAACAACATTCTAGTTGTTACTGATTTCTTCTGGCAGAGATCTTTAAGTTTCTTCCACAAATTCGCAGCTATTTTCTCGGTACTGACTTCACATAGTATGCTTTCTGATAAGGATAATTGAATTGCGCTAAACACATCCATCTCGATCTTCTGCTTTTCGGCCTCTTTCGTATTTTCTAGATACGAGTCGTCCAAAGCATAGACTGATCCTTCTCTCCGTAATAACGCCATGATCTTGATCTTCCAGATGTTGAAGTTATTACTTCGCCCATCAAATTTGCTACCTCAAACTTTATAGATGCCATAGTCTTTTTGTCTTCTAAATCTCATGACCTATAGGCTCTTGATACAAATTGTTAGCATGAAAACGATAAAAACACAGTAATTAACTTGGTTTGGATCGGTGTGATCCTAGTTCACGGAGAACGACCGACACTTTTATTAATATCAAAGGAGAAAGTAAGTTACTAGATTGAATACTCTTACGTTCTATGTTCTGTCCTTAATAAATCCGAACTAGCATGTATTTATATTACTAGGTCTAATCCTTTTCTAGAAAGGATCTAAATCCCGATCACACTAAAAAACCAATAAAGAAAAAAAAAGTTTCCTTTTATTTCTTTCCTCCTTTGAGTAGGAATTGACTTGAATATCTTCTCAATTTCATATTAAGGCTACACGGAGATCCATCTCCTGGATTATGGAATAAACTCATTCCTCAATAGTTCAGATAAATATACATAGATAACCTGCATTAGATCAGTCATCCTCAGTAAGGATAAACCATCACAACAAAAGAATTAATAGCTTCACAATCACAAGTCATAATAAAATGCCACAATAAAGGCTAATAAACTAAGCAAAAGCTAATGAAGTAAGAAGTTTCCATTAACAAAGGCAACAGGAAGATGCCATATTACAAAAGCAAGAGCTTGGGAGCTTTTGAAGCAAAAACAAAAGCTAGTAAGCTTTTAGAGTGGAAACTAGGTTAGACTAACCAAGAACCAGGAGTTTTACAATTGTACTCTACGAGGTTTCATATCTTGAAATGTCTTAATAATAGTATCATTAGAAATATTATCAAATATAACTTTTTCTAGATAAGACACCAAACAACCGCTAAAAAAATCGTCACTCATTTGACTCCACAAGTCATTTTTGATAAACTTCATTGTCAAAAAAGCTCTTTCAAGGGATGCAGTGGAAAATGGCAGAAGCAAAGCAAGTTTCACCAAGCAGAATACAAGAGGATAATTTGAATGTTTCTTTGTCTGAACTAATCTTTTCGAAAGAACACAAAGCCCTTTTATATTGAAGAACCTTTCATCAACATCACCAACATCAATAATGTAACTTGCAAGTTGATTCTCAAGAGTACCCATATTGAATCATTAAAGTCATCAGGATAAAATTTAGCCATTTTCATTATCTTTCTAATGTCAAAACTGGAAAATGAGTCAATTGGATTCAAACAAGTAATTCCATGAAGCAAATCAGTCGTCGCTTCGCCAAAACAATCTTTAAGTTCTTGAAGTTGCCAATCAATAATATTGCAAAACACTTCAACATGAAAATGATGTGAGACTTTATTGTAACGAAGTCTCCATCGTGATCTTAAAGAGCTAACATATGGCTCTTCAAAGTTAGGTACGAAAATGCCATGCTTGATACAAAACAAAGATACCTTAGAAATAAGAGAATTCCATCTATCATCCCTATACGCTTGCAACCTTCTTTTTGCTACTTCAACAAGTAGCATGGCATTTGCCAAATCTTGCTCCTTTTTTTGTAAGCATTTATTAAGCTCATTTGTTATTCCTAAAACATCACTCATCAAATGCAACATGAACACAACCTCATATGTTCGACAAGTTTTGAGATATCCCATTGCCTTGGCTCTTTCATCCAATAGTCGTGCATCAAGAACAAGTGATTCAAGAACATTAAGAATAGAGCCAAACATAAGAATAAAATCATTAAAAGATTTAAAATGAGATCCCCAACGAGTATCACAAGCTCTTGAAAGATCAAGTTCTTGATTCAAGCCCCTACCGGTTGTGAGCTTACCCAAATCTAATGCCTCTTGAATTCTTTCTTTTTGAGAATCTTGAAACTCATCCATACGCTTAAAAGAAGATTCCAATACATTCAAAATATTTGAAACCAATACTACAAGTTTTCCTACTTCAATATATTTTTTTGAGATCGCAACAAGAGTTAGTTGAAGTTGATGAGCAAAACAATGAATGGAATGGGCCGATCTACTTTCTTGCCAAATCAACATTTTAAGGCCATTGATCTCACCTTGCATATTTCTTGCTCCGTCGTAAAATTGTCCACGCACATCTGATAGAGGCGAAGGAATGTTGAGCAAGTAAATTAATAATTGCCCTCTTTAGAGACAAAGCACTAGTATCTTGAACATGAACAATGTCAAGAATTCGCTCCATCACAAATCCATTTTTTTCAATATATCGTAAGACAATAGTCATTTTCTCCTTGCGTGACACATCAAAAGACTCATCAACTAGTAAGGCAAAGTAGTCACCATTTAATTCCTCAAGACTAGCTTTAATTGTTTCTATCTTACAAGCACTCACAGTATCTTTCTGAATCATTGGAGAAGTCATTTGATCATTTTGAGGATCCTATTCCAGTACATAATCACAAAATTTATCACACTTTTTCTCATACCATGAGAGAATTTGAAGAAAATTACCCATACCAAGTGATGATTTAGATCCATTGTGACCTCGAAACGCCAATCGTGAGTTATAATAAGTCTTATTACATCAACTGAAGCACTTAAGCGAACCCAATACGCATGCTTAAATTGATCAAATTGCCTTCCAAGTGCAAATTGAATAGACTGTTGTAGCCGCAACAAATCTTGACATTTCTTTTTTGACTGGTTATGTGGGCTATTCGGTAGACCAATATGTTTTCCAAGACTTCTTTTTCTGCCAACTCTTAAACCTAATAGTTGAAACTACTTCACCTCCAGCTTGATTAGTGTTATGGCCTTTAAATAGATAAAAAATACAAACAATAGACTGCATCTTTACTAACACTATACTCCAACCAATCATGATATATATCATCAAACCATTCAGACTTAAAACGACGCATTGATCCAGAAATATTCGTTTGAGGATACTCATGTTTTAGCAACATGTCATGCCCCGAACCATGGCATGGGCGAAACACGGCACTCGGTGCCTTACTGCATGTGACCGAACGAACCACATAACTTGTTGAATCATCATGAGGCATAACATGAGCAGAATATAGCAGGTAATGTGATGAGCATTTAAAAAACATGATATGTCATAATATTTAATAAAATACTTGTTTAAAACATTAATGCGGAAATATCATAAATTGAGCCAAAGATGGATACACGACTCTGAGTATCTGACATGACACACTGACTAGTTTATGAAACCTTTAACATGAGTCTGAAATGCTAAACATACTTACTGGGACAAGGCCAGCATACCTTAAATGCATAACTATCATAAAAGTAAATAATGACTAAACCCCGAAGAAGATGGGGCTCACCAAAAGCTGATACGTGGATGATCCTATAGAGTACATCTGTCGTCCTGTAAGTCCGTACCAAAGATCGTGAAATGCAGGCCCCCAGGCAATAGAAAGGGAACATCAACACTTTGAATGTACTAGTATGTAAAGCAACTGAATGAAATAACATGGGACATGAAATAATAATGATAAGAACTGAAAGTGAAACTGAAACCTGGTCATGAACAAGAATAAATAAATATAACATGGTAAAAATATCATAAGTAGGGAGAACAATAACTTATAAAACGATACATGTCCGGCGCATGCATCATGCCGGAACACTCAGTCCTTGACAGGAAACATGAGATTTAATAAAATATGAAAGGATCCAGTCATTATGAGAGATCGTCCAGGACATGGGTGGAGTGATCCTCATCCCACGGTGGCTACATAGTTTCAGGCTATCTGAAGCCTTCCTCGGTAATTAAAGCAACTCCCAAAAACATGAACATGTAAAACAAGTGGCACTTGCTGCCCATGGTTTTCATGAATATAACTTGCTTGTACATGGATATATGAATTATAGCTTGCTTGCATGAACTTGTAGAACATGTATAGTATTTTGTTGAAAATAACATAATATATCATAAACTAGCATGCATGAACCCATGGAATGAGATATATGGGTTTTCCATAGATTACGGACAGATTCTTAATAATCATAAAGAAATATTAAAAACTCAATGATGGAATTATAACAATTCATACATAATATAATCATGGACATGGACCTAGGGTTATCATGAGCATGGTATAGAAACCCTAATTTTCGTAAAGAATCATAATTTATGGATTATGAGGCGTGGGGAAGAACAATGATGTTTCCATACGTAGATAGTAACTCTACATACCTTAATTGCTCCAAAACTTGAAGAAAAGTCCGAATCTTTGAAGAAGAATTCCAAAAGCTTTGAATTTGAAACCTTGAGAAGAGTTTTCACTGATTTTCATAGCTACTGTTCGTGGCTCAAAGGGTACTACTCTGGACCTCCAAATCGAATCTTCACCATTCGTATTTTAGAATTATGTGTTATGAACACTCAGTTAAAATATGGGCTCGATCCAACGGTTAGATTATCGGAAACACCAAATTAATATGGCTGGTCAGAATAAAACTCAACAGAAAAATACTAGAGTTTTCTCCAACTTTTTACAACTCTTGATTTTTATAGGGTAACGGGATGGATAGATTTATTCTAGTCTTTATAAATGATAATCTTGTAGAATACAAAGGTTCTTGATTAAAATATTTACCTTGGAGGAAACCTTAGGAAACTAGATTGCAACCTTAGGAAACTAGATTGCCAAACCAAATTCTTAAAGATTTCTTGATTTTTCTTGATTGCAAGAATGAGTTTCTTGAAAGATTGAAGTGTCTAGGTTCTTTAGGGATGAAGGTAGAGAGAAAAAGAATAGTCTCTTAGGGTTTATAATAGTGTTATGGACGTTTTTGCTTCATAAAATAGGGAGTCCCAATTCAAGTAGGAAAAGGCTAAAAAACGTAACCCAAAATCTGAAAATTCTGCTCTAACTAGTGTTAGTAAAATAGGCATAACCCTTAGTACAAAGCTCTGTTTGAGCTCCACAAGATACCTTTGGAAAGCTATTCCAAAGGGCCACAACTTTTATGTTTAAGTTTTCTCAAATTATCAACTAATCAAGGAGTTACGGGTGCCCGAAGTAGGTTGGTCAACCACTTTCGTAATACGTACAAACTTTCAATTTTTTTGCTAAAACTCTAATGATACAAGTCTAATATGAGTTCTAAGATACGGGATGTTACACAACCGAGGTTGACAAGGACCATTCTGAAGGTATGCTCTTCTAATAACATCATGATGAGTTGGATGATAGTCCAAGATTGGAGTTCTTTCACCCGGATCATACTTTAAAGAACTCAAATGAAATTCTTGAGAAGAATGTAATTGTACTTTTGAATGGTTGGCATTTGCTTCCTGGTTAGGTTGACTATGAGACGCCAAAGTTAATTTTGGAACTTCGGTAAAATACTTCTTCTGAATGTTGAGATTGAATAGTAAAGTAAGAATTCCGTTAGAACTTGATAGAATTAAACAGGTATGTAGACAAGTTACCAGCAAAATACTTAAGCTCCATGTTTGCCAATGATAAATATATGTATCCAGTTGTTAGATTGGTTAAAGCACATCAATGGACAAAGACAGTTCTATCAAGACAGTTTGAGAATTGGTCTAATTAGGTTTACGATGACTTTGTTTGTCACTTTAATTAGGGTTAATCTTGAAAAGAAAATTGAGCAGTGATATGTAGGATTTGTTAGTTTTTCTTTAACATAAAGTTGTATTCCCTAATTACAACTTAAAACAATAATCTAGAAGTAACGAATGTGGTATATATTGCCTTATGTGTTTGGTATGATACATGACTTAGTTTTTCAGAAAATGTATATTGTGGCAATATGACCTTGCCATGTGAATATGTTGTATGAGTTTGCTTGCAATTTCTATGTTCAGCTCAGATTCGTTATTGATGTGCTCCCTTACAGTTTGGAAAAAGTAGTAAACCTCCCTGAGCATGAGAGCCACACAGGCCAGGGTTAACTACCATATACTTGCAAGTTTTAATTATTTGTCAGCGGGAGATGGCCCGCACTCCCCGCCCGGAATGGCAGTTCTGCGCATGTAGGGCCCTTGCTTGTACTTTTCAAGAAAATATTTACCTGTTAAACCAATTTTAAAAGGATTTCCTGTATGTTTAGGCTCTCAGTTTATCGGTCATTTTGATTGTCAGTTTATCAGTTAACCAGCTTTGGTATCAGTTCAGATTCTCAGTTAGTATTTGCAAATAATTATATCTTCTGAAATACATATTTTCCTCAGTGAGTTTTACACCAGCAGTTAGGGGTGGTCAATGAGACATATTGAGTTTTCTATCGGTGATAGTCTGAGAGGTCGTGCTTCAATATTTACTAAATATGTTCTTGTTATTGTTGCAGGGGTGAGGGGAGTGGGGAATGCCTCTGTTTGTTTAAGTTGTGGTGAAATTTTTATGCGATGATAGTTTTAATATAAATTCAAATGGATTAAATAAATCTTTACTATTTTACACATGTATTGTCACCACATCCATGCAACTGCAGAATAGAAAAAAAAAATGCTAAAATCTAAATGCTGCTTCCATGGTTACAAGCCCTAAAAACAATTCACATCATCTGCAATAGGCAGTTGCATTATAAGACATTGTATTTGCCAAGTTTTTCCAAGAAGGTTTCTCCAACAGGAGATCCTTGTTTAACAAAAATGGCTGGATATCCAATTGGAGCTTCCACCCAAGCTTCAGAACCTTGTGTTGAATACAATTTTCCTGTCCAAATATGCTTCCATGAAGAGCTTTCTCCTATCGGGAAATAGGCCTTGACAGTTTCCTTGCCTTTGTCTAACACAGGTACCACTAGTATCTCTGTGCCAACTAGGAATTGCTCATATGTTAAACTTTGTACACGTTCATCTTCAGGATAGTGAAGGAAGAGATGTCGACAAATTGGGAGCCCTTTCTGAGAGGCTTCCTGAGTAATCCAAGTAAGTACGAACTCTTAGATGTTTTGATTTAAAATTCTAATTTTGAAATACCAATTCTATAGATATTGTATATTACCTTAACTAGTTGAATCCTGTAAAATTTCCATGCTTTGTAGACCTTGGCAAGACGTGCGAAATGTGACAGAGTCCTATTATTAGAGTAGAACTGGCTGTTGCAAGATGGCTTGTTACCCTGAATGAATGTTCAGAAATGGCAAAACGTGTCAAATCTTTCAGCATCAAGTGAAAAGAAAAGATAAAAAAACCAGGGAAATCTTGAAACTCACTTCATGTGTTCGAAACACGGTGGTAAAGGCAGCCAGTTCCATCCATCGCAATAGAAGCTCTTCACTTCTTCGATACTTAAAAAATGGTAAGTTTACTGCACAGTAGCCTCCAATGTCACTGTGATTAAGAGCGTATCCTGAAAGTCCTCCGCTAAGCAAGCCAATGACTGCACTCTTGATGCCATCATTTTTTTGCCAACTCACCATTTGGTCTCCCTCCCAAAATAGCATTGCCCATTTAGGAGTATCCCTATAACCAGCCCTCATAAAGAAGACCAAATTCTCCTCCGGATCTTCTCCCTCTTTACCTACATGCGAGCTTTTCCATTCGTCTACGAATTCCCTGTTGATTTTTGCCCATAATTCTGGATATCTATTATGTGCTGCAATTGGATCTTCACCTGGATAATTAAAAGGACTATATATTAGTACTTTCTTGGACATAAATGGTGGAGAAGTAGTAAACGACGTTGTACAACTAATTCGAGTGTTTTTCATTGGTGGCCGACCTGAATACAAGCAGGCATCGACAGGAAGGCCTTCGCCAAAATCTGCCATCCATCCTCTTACTCCATCATCTACCATTTCTTGGAGAATCTGCTTGAACCAATTTGCGGTCTGTGGATGTGTCAAATCCAACATCCCTACGTCAAATGCTGTATTGGGAACCATATACGGTTCCCCATTCTTGTCTTTTACTAAGATATCCAGCTTCTTTGCCTCCTCAAAATGGTGTCTTCGTACATTTGGCTTTTTATCTACCTGCAGTTTTGAAACCAAAACTTGTAAAGGTTGTGTACTAGAATTTCCACACAATAAATGATACTACTATAATTTATGATAAATACCGGAGCTAGACAAGGATTGCAATATGTCATCACTTTGATATGTTGCATATTAAGGTCTCGAATTAGTTGTTTCCACCTTGAGTATCTCGTTTCATCTGCTTCCCAATTCCACCAAAGTTGTGATCCAATGACTGTCTCTCTCTGCCCTACCCAATCCTGAATAAAGAGTATATGGAAAACATCTTACATACCTGGATAAATCATCTAATTATTGAATCAATTTGAGTATTCTTTCATTAAAATGATCTTTTGGTGTTAAACCAGGTAGGCTTACCTGCAACCAGAATGCTGATACTGGTACTTCATATCTTTGCATTTCATTCCAAATACTGCGGACGGTGTCCGTGCCACCTTGCATTCCCACCACTGCACCAGAAATAATCCACTCCGGAAGAAGTGGGGGTCTACCAGTGCTTCCTGTGAAACATTCAATAATCTCTGAAGGTGAGTTCCCGTGCAGTATCTGTCCTTCAAATGAGTCCCCATGTAACTGCAACAATATTTTAAAGAGCACAAAAATATGAGCGCAAGTGATCATTATGAAATGTGAACAAAATCTACATTTGAACATGAGTTTCTAGATTCTTCCTTTCATATTATCTGCTTTAACACAACATGTAGTGAGATTATTTTTCTGCTGCTCTTAATGTTCTTTTTTATATGGTATGAGATAAGATTGTCTACACTTGTGTGTTTAAGAGAAAATACAAGTTTTGTGCAGCAGATAATTCAGATAATGCCTAGTTAACATTATCTGAAAGTGTGCCACCAAGATTTAAGCTTGAAGTACACTATAAATATTTGAGAGGCAGGAATTGTGGAAAGTCACCTGTATCTGGATTCTATCATCTTTTGTTAGATCAAACACTGAATAGTTGTAACCCTCCAAGTACATTGACCTCATCTTTGATGTCATGTAGAATGGTGAAGGAGCATAAGTTGTGCTCCAGTCACCCCCTGCCCTACATGACACAATGGTTTATTTGAGTCTTTTGATTAGAAAAGAACTGGGTAACTATACCATTGATGTAGTTTTCACAATGGGTAGAGTCAGAAAGGTTTTCAACATAAATGGTGAATACATCGACAACCCCTTAAACAAGCTAGTAATTTTCATTTGGACACTCGAACTACCGCATATTCCAATTTACTGAACAAATGATAAAGTGTTTTCTATTAGACATTTTTTACTCAAATACAAGAACCCTTTATCATGTGTTCAGGTGCTCAATCATAAGATGTCGTAGTTCGGGCATTAAATGAAATGTGCTAACAAGTTTAAGGAGTTGTCGATGTACGTAACCTAAGTTTAATGCAGTGTCGATGGGAAAAATAAAAAATACCTGTAGCTAACTAAGTTGGCTGCAAAGGTAATAGGTTGATCACCTCTTCCAATCCCTTGTTCTTGAACAAAAATGGGGACCCTCTTTCCTTTGAAGTTCATATGAGAAAATTGCTCTCCAAAACCAAAGATTTTCTCATTTCTTTCACTTGAATATGTTACACAAATCCTATTATACCCATTCACTCCTGCACTACTTTTCATCACCAAGTTCTCCTCAGGTGATGAAACAATGACAGATTTTTTTCTTGATAGAAATCCACCAAACCACCCAGCTCTGCGTCTCCGAATTCGACTAAATTTTAGAGAAAAGCTTCGGTAACTTCTTGGAGAAACTCTTTGTGGAAGTTCTAAATCTGGTTTCCCAATTCTCACCTGGAAACCAACTTGGTTACATTCTTTCTGATCAAAGAGAAGCCAATATCTTGCACGAGTGGAAGTTTCTTTCTCTGAATCTTTTCTTCTTGTAAATCTAACCTTTTTCTTTCTTTTATTGACACCAAAAACTTTCCCTGTGATCATTAAAACAGGAAACAAGGGATTCTTTGACAGGGAAAATGATGGAAAAACTTGATCTTGATCATATTCGTGTATGATCTTAATGTCTTCAATGGTTTGATGATTAGTTATTGAATGAACATGTTTATCTTTAATGAGGAATGAACCTCTACTTTCTTCCACTTCAGTTTCAGCAATGGCTGCAGAAATGAAAGCTTCTCCAGGTATGGTGGACCATAAGGGCCTTGCAGGTTTAGACTTGTGAGATATTGAAAGAAATCCACCATCTTTTGATGACCAATTCAACTGGAAATCTATTCCAATGGCGTAGATCTGATGAGGAGGGAGTTTCTGAGAATTCAAGAATAAAGTTCCATATATTAATGGGAGTGACTTTGGGTTGGCAGGGAAAGGATTATTGAAATGTTTGTGATGCTTTTTTGTGATTTTCAAAGTTGCCATGTTGGGAAATAAAGTTCTATTCTAAATGCAATTATTTATACACATGTACATTGGTGTGTTTGGGGGGTTGTGGTATGTTGGCCCAAATTTTTCATTGGCTTATGAGATTCTGGTAGCTTTCTTGGTTGGAATATAGAAGTAATAGTTTTACCTTTCGGACATAAAATAGTCAAATTTCCTTTTTGAGCTAGCACATGTTTGGAAATGCTCCAAGTCTTATGAATGTGAACTGAGAAACTTTGACCGAATCCTCTCGTCTCTCTCTCTCTTGAGTGTTTTGTAGCTGGCACCTCTATAGTTTGGTAAAGACTTACCAGCAGCAGATCAGATCAGATCACCTTATTATGATTAAGTAATTTAATATAATAATTATTATATTAATTAACTATGGTTAATCGAAAAAGGTGTATGTGCAAACATTAACATGCATTTATTGATTTGGTGTAAATATCTAACACGTATAAGTTTTAACCTCTATAATTTCATTACAGGATTCACCCACTAACATTGTTTCTAAAAAGGAATGGATTTGTTGGAGTTTAAGTAGGCATGCTCTAATAAAGGCTAATTAAATAAGTGTTTGCTATACCCCCTTACTTGTCTACTATACTAAAATATATTTTCATTTTTTCAATATTAAAATAAAAACATATTCTTTTTCATGTTTTATTCTTACCACTAATTACTTATTCCCCAAGTCATTTCAAGACCGATGACTAAACATCAATTAACATGGATATTGTGGTAAAATACTCTTATATATTAACTATTAAGTATTTCTTAAAGGATATGCAAAGTTCAAAATACACAAGTAAAAGTGAATGGAGGGAGTACAATTAGACTTCTATATAGCAGTCATCTTCAATAATAACATTTCTTTGGAATTGATTTTTCATAGTATGTTATATTATATGCTGTCTATAATACTCCTTCCGTCCCAATTATGTCGCATCTATATGATTGTGAGAGTCAAATGAGTTTTCTTTGACCATGATCTTTTTATATGCCTTTTAAATATTCTAAGTTATCTATTATTGTGATTTATAATATTTTTTACATAGTTTTCAAATATGCAAATTTTATTTCAAAAAACTTAAAGATTTTATGTCCGAACTCACGATCAAAATTGAAAAGTTTGACTCTCGAAAACTGATATGTGACACATAAATTGGGACAGAGGAAATAATATTTTGCTGTTGCAACCAAATACTCCCTCCGTTTCTAAATAAATAGTATTTTAGGCTTTTCATTTTGCTTCAAAATAAGTGGTGCTTTAGGATTTTAAGAAGAAATTGATCTGATTATTCCAAAATTACCCTTATTTACATAATTAAGAATCATTAAGTAGCTTTTCTACGAAAGAGGTAACTTAGAAAGAGGTAAAATTTAATTCGGGGTAAGTTAGTAAAAATAATCCTAATTTTTTAGGAGTAAGTAATTTCTTAAGGAATGTGTATCATAGAGAGATTCGATTGTATGTGTCCATTCTTTCTCAGTATTAATCACCAAATATTTACATCATAAAAGGGGTAGTTTTTCGAGAGTAAATATCTTCTTTAATTGTTTTCTAGAAAAAGGACAGGAAAATAATTCTCCAATAGAAACAAGGAAAAGAAAAGAGAAAAGGAATACTGTGTTAATTGCCAAGTTGCTTTAAATTTTTCTTCCCCGCCACCATAGCAAGACAATATTTTCTCTCTTTTTATCTTTTAATTTTAATTTTAGTGTTATTTTTTTTTTTTTTGAAGATTCAAAGACGTACTTGGCCAGCTATCTGTGGAAGATTCACTTTTGTACTTGATGGGGTTTTTGGAAGATGCATGGAGACGCAATCATGGCTAGAATTAAACTATATGAACGGTTCACTTGGTACATTTTAACTATATAGAAGCAAACACATGCTTCATCGTACGCCCTTCATTGAAAAAAAAAGTGTGAGCCCCATACTAAACACCAATCAATATTAAAAAAAAAAAAAAAAACATCAACCAATATTTAAAAAAAAAAAAAAAAAAAAAAAAGTGAAACCCACCTTCTCCAAACTCATTGAAAAAAAAAAAGTAGACCCCATAATAACAAAATCAAGCAATATAAAAAAAAAATGAATCCCATATTAAAAAAACAAACAATGTAAAAAAAAAAAAAAAAGTGCATCCCATATTAAAAAATCAAACAATATTCATGTAATTTCCAAAGTATCTCATTAAATCAATAATGATGGATTCATTGCCACATGCGTATCAACCCATTAGTGGGAGAAATGAAATTATTGTAGACAAAGAAAAAGCATGGACCTCATATTATTGCTTTTCTTCAAAAGGTTAAGTAGTCAAACCATACAATTTTCTTTTTTTATATTAGCTTGAGATGTAATCTAAATATTGTTTCATTTAGATATTCCGCCATGTTATTTATTTGTTATGTTTACTAAAATAAATATACTTAAAATACTTATATTTTAAAATAAGATAGAATTTAATTAATTACTTTTTCATTTTTTTACTTACTCTAATAAATGTGAAAAGAGATTAATATCATAAAAGAAAAAATAATATTAAATGGAAATCAAATAATTAATAAGGTAAATTAGTGAAATTCTAATTCTAATTGACGTTTCCTCAAAAAACCGTGCAAAAGACAACATGACAAGTAAAATGAGCTAAACTAAAAATATTTACCAAAAATTAAAAAATAGTAGTTCTTCATTTAAATAGAAAATCAAATTTCTTCTTTGTTTCATTTTAAACATGTAAAATTAATATAATAATTTGAATTAGAATTATCCAAATCAAAATTTGATAAAAAAATACGTAATAGGCGTTGTTTAGGCCCAATCTACATACATTAACAATAGAACATTTTACACCTTTAAATTAATCGAATTGAAATTCAAAGTACCAACTGATGCTTAAATATTGCTATTGTTTTATCTCAAAAAGATGAAAATAGTTTCCTTTTAAATAAGTCTTCTCTTTTAAAAAGTATTAATAAATTTTTGTCAACTTTGTATTCGTAGCAAACACTAATATAATAAAGTCTTGGATACGGAGCACAAACTACAATGTTATATTAATCATGTTTTAGAGATTAATGTCATAAAAGAAAAAATAATATTAAATAGAGATCAAATAATTAATAAGGTAAATTAATGAAATTCTAATTCTAATTGACGTTTCAAAAAAGCGTCAAAAAGACAACATGACAAGTAAAATGAGCTAAACCAAAAATATTTACCAAAAATTAAAAAATAGTAGTTCTTCATTTAAATAGAAAATCAAATTTCTACTTTGTTTCATTTTAAACATGTAAAATTAATATAATAATTTGAATTAGAATTATCCAAATCAAAGTTTGATAACAAAAAATAATAGGTATTGTTTAGGCCCAATCTACATATATTAACAATAGAATATTTTACACCTTTAAATTAATCGAATTAAAATTCAAAGTATCAAGCGATGCGCTTTAAATATCATTGTTTTATCATCAAAAGAAAAATAGTTTCCTTTTAAATAAGTCTTCTCTTTTTAAAAAGTATTAATAAATTTTTGCCAACTTTGTATTCGTAGCAAACACAAATATAATAAAGTTTTGGATACGGAGCACAAATTACAATGTTATATTAATCGTGTTTTGAACATAATATATATATATATATATATATATATATATATATATATATATATATATATATATATATATATATATATATATATACATACATATATATACATACACATATACATATATATATACATACATATATATATATACATATATACATACATATATATACATATATATATATATATATATATACATATATATATAAGCAAGATCGTCATTCATCTTTTGGTCCCACTTTTTATTTAAGGGCAAAAAAATGACATTTTAAATATTTATATTACCAACACTATATCTAAAAATAGATACAATAAAATTATTATATTTCTATTTTTCTAACTATATATAACATCACATTACCCATGCTTCGTCATCAAAACCAAAAAAAAAAAAAAAATAAAGGTACAAAACCCATACTAAAAACGCCAAGCAATATTAAAAAAAAAAAAAAAAGGAAAAAAGTAGACCCCACCCTCTCCATATACTCATGAAAAAAAAAGTGGATAAAAAGTATTAAAAAAGACAAGCAATGTCAAAAAAAAAAAAAAAACGCGTGGAAAATATTAACTATATAGAAGCATGGGTTTAGACCCATTGTCAACGATGCCTTATATATACATGAAGAATTAAAAAAAAAAAAAAAATGTGTGGGCCCCATACAAAACACCAACCAATATTTAAAAAAAAAAAAAAAAAAAAAAAAATGGAACCATCTTCTCCAAACTCACGGAAAAAAAAAAAAGTGAGATCAATAACAAAATCAAGCAATATCAAAAAAAATAAATGAATCTCATATTAAAAAAACAAACAATGTAAAAAAAAAAGTGCATCCCATATTAAAAAATCAAATAATATTCATGTAATTTCCAAAGTATCTCATTAAATCAATAATGATGGATTCATTACCACATGCGTATCAACCAATTAGCTTTTGAAAATAAATTATTATGGAAATGAAAAAAAAATCATACCATATATTATTGCCTTTCTTCAAAAGGCTAAGTATCCAAACTATATAATTTTCTTTCTTTTTTTCAATTAGCTTGAGATGTAATCTAAATATTGAACTTGTATTTCACTGTTAAGACTCATCATTATTTATTTGTTATGTTTACTAAAATAAATATACTTAAAATACTTATATTTTAAAATAAGATAGAATTTAATTACTTTTTCATTTTTTCCTTACTCTAATAAATGTGAAAAGAGATTAAGGTCATAAAAGAAAAAATAATATTAAATGGAGATCAAATAATTAATAAGGTAAATTAGTGAAATTCTAATTCTAATTGACGTTTCCTCAAAAAAACCGTGCAAAAGACAACATGACAAGTAAAATGAGCTAAACTAAAAATATTTACCAAAAATTAAAAAATAGTAGTTCTTCATTTAAATAGAAAATCAAATTTCTACTTTGTTTCATTTTAAACATGTAAAATTAATATAATAATTTGAATTAGAATTATCCAAATCAAAATTTGATAAAAAAAAAATACGTAATAGGTGTTGTTTAGGCCCAATCTACTTACATTAACAATAGAACATTTTACACCTTTAAATTAATCGAATTAAAATTTAAAGTATCAACTGATGCTTAAATATTGCTATTGTTTTATTTCAAAAAGAGGAAAATAGTTTCCTTTTAAATAAGTCTTCTCTTTTAAAAAGTATTAATAAATTTTTGTCAACTTTGTATTCGTAGCAAACACTAAATATAATAAAGTCTTGCATACGGAGCACAAACTACAATGTTATATTAATCGTGTTTTAGAGATTAATGTTATAAAAGAAAAAATAATATTAAATGGAGATCAAATAATTAATAAGGTAAATTAGTGAAATTATAATTCTAATTGACGTTTCCTTAAAAAACTATGCAAAAGACAACATGACAAGTAAAATGAGCTAAACCAAAAATATTTACCAAAAATTTAAAAATAGTAGTTCTTCAATTAAATAGAAAATCAAATTTCTACTTTGTTTCATTTTAAACATGTAAAATTAATATAATAATTTGAATTAGAATTATCCAAATCAAAGTTTGATAAAAAAAAAAAAATAGGTATTGTTTAGGCCCAATCTATATATATTAACAATAGAATATTTTACACCTTTAAATTAATCGAATTAAAATTCAAAGTACCAACTGATGCTTAAATATTGTTATTGTTTTATCTCAAAAAGAGGAAAATAGTTTCCTTTTAAATAAGTCTTCTCTTTTAAAAAGTATTAATAAATTTTTGCTAACTTTGTATTCGTAGCAAACACTAATATAATAAAGTTTTGAATACGGAAAGACAAAAACTACAATGTTATATTAATCGTATATATATATATATATATATATATATATATATATATATATATATATATATATATATATTACTTTACTACTATATATAAGAGCCGGTTTATAAGCAAGGTCATCGTCCGTCCTTTGGTCCCACTTTTTTATTTACGAGGAAAAAAAATCCTTTGTGGTCCCACCCACTTTTTTATTTAAGGGCAAAAAAATGACATTTTATACTTTATATTACCAACTCTTCTAAAAAGTAGATAGAAATACTTTGTTATATTTCTATTTTTCTACTATATAAAAGCATCGGTTTACCCATGCTTCATCGACAGTCACTCTTAAAAAAAAAAAAATAAGGTGGACCCCATACTAAAAAAGCCAAGCAATATTTAAAAAAAAAAAGGAAAAAAAGTGGACCCCACCCTCTCCAAACTCATGAAAAAAAAGTGGACCCCAAAAAAAAAGACAAGCATATTAAAAAAAAAAAAAAAAAAAAACACACACACACCATATATTAAAAAATCAAATAATATTCATGTATATATAAAATATCCCCCATATAAGTCATATAGTATATTCATATATATATATATCAACCCATATATATATGGGATGTAAACATGAATTATTGCACGTATAAAATATGGACCCCATATTATTGTTTTTCTTCAAAAGATTACGTAGGCAAATACATACAATTTCCTTTCTTTTCTTATGTTAGCCTGAGATCTAATCTAGATATTTAATTGCTGTATTTGCTATTCCACCATGTCATTTATTTGTTATGTTTACTAAAATAAATATACTTAAAATATTTATATTTTAAAACAAGATAGAATTTAATTAATTTTTCATTTTTATTCTTGCTCTAATAAATGTGAAAAGAGATTAATATCAAATGGAGATCAAATAATGAATAAGGTAAATTAGTCAAATTATAATTCTAACTCACGTTTCCTTAAAAAACCATGCAAAAGACAACATGACAAGTAAAATGAGCTAAACCAAGAATATTTACCAAAAATTAAAAAATCGTATTTCTTCGTTTAAAAAGAAAATCAATTTCTACTTTGTTTCATTTTAAACATGTAAAATTAATTTAATAATTTGAATTAAAATTATCCAAATCAAAATTTGATAAAAAATAATAAGTATTTTACACTTTTAAATTAATCGAATTAAAATTGAAAGTATCAACTGATGCTTAAATATTGCTATTGTTTTATCTCAAAGAGAGGAAAATAGTTTCCTTTTAAACAAGTCTTCTCTTTTAAAAAGTATTAATAAATTTTTGCCGACTTTGTATTCATAGCAAACACGAATATAATAAAGTTTTAGATACAGAGCACAAACTACAATGTTATATTAATCGTGTTTTGAACATAGTATATATATATATATATATATATATATATATATATATATATATATATATATTATCACTATCCAAACATAACTACATACACATAGATACACTATAATCCAAAAGTTTTAAGTATTGGGCAGTGCAACAATTCCTTGCCATCTAGTTAAGTTAGATGCGTGACAGCGTGAGCACTGTTGTTACCAATAGGAACTTGAGGATTGATGTACAAGTAAAGTTCCTATATTAGATATAAACAGGATTCTATTTTCAAGGTTGAATATTTATACGTGGCTTTTTAAACTTATTCGAAATTTTAATTTTATCCAGACACCTAAATTAAGCTCATGACCTATTGTACACCCGGCTGATCATAATGCTCAAATGGTATCAATTGAACACATATTCTGCATCATGTGAAAGAAAAAAAACTTAGTAATATATAATAAAAGATTGTTCCTAAATTCCAAACAAGTTTGTAAAAGGATTATTCATTTCCTCACGTGGACAGCGCAAATTACAATATTAAACTGTCAGGATGTAGAATATATGATTTCAGAATCTTCAGAATCTTCCCTACTTTTGGGAAAGATACAGAATCCAGTGTGGAAGCTTTCCACATAGAGCCTTTCAGTTTAGTAAATTAAACGAGGTACAAAGCCTCACAGTGCAAAGGAGATGCACAAATGCTCCAGTGATGAAGTGTGAGAGGGTGGTAATGGTGGGTCTGAGGAGAGGGAGGCAGAGGCGTATCTAGCCTACAAGGTAGGGGTTCAACTGAACCCCAGACTTTCATCGCGGAGCCTAAATTTATGTGGAAAAAATTATTAAAATTGCAATAAATAGTAGATATGAACCCCTAACTTTAAAAATATAATGGGTTCAATGCTAAAAATCTTAAGATTGAACTCATAAAATTTAAATCCTGGATCCGCCTCTGGAGGGAGGAGTATGACAAAGAAGTCTAGGAGAGAGGTTGATTAGACAGGATATGATGCAGCTTCAGCCTGCCGAGGACATGACCGTTGGTAGGAGGGTGTGGAGGTAGAGTATTAGAGTAGAGAGATAGTAGGTTGCGTGCTAGATCTTTTCCGTACTAGGAATATTAGTATCTTTTTACGTTTGCCTATTCTTAGATCTTTAGCACAAACCTGAATATTTCTTTCACTTCGTTTATCTTATTATCTTGTTGTTGTTACTGCTGCCTTTTCATTTCTTCTTGAGCCGAGTGTCTATTGGAGACAGTCTCCTTACCTTCACAAGGTAGGGGCAAGATCTACGTACACTCTACCCTCTTCAGGCCCCACTAGGATTATACTGGGCATGTTAGCTGTTGCGATAAAGTTACTGTGGTAATATGAGTACACTCTTCATCTCATATTTCCATGTCTAGTAGTACCACTTATTTTCATCATTTTCACTATTAGGTACCGCTTTAATTTACCAATATTAGCTTAACCATTTCTTTAAGCTGTGAATTTTTTTGTGAATTTTTTTTATCAAACCAGAAATAATGAAACAACATATGGAAAACTAGCATAGCAGATAATATTTTGGCGTACGGTTCTTTCAACGTTCAAGGAAACTTGGAGCAGTGTTGCTAAGAGTGGATTGTATCTGGGTGGTATTTAGGGGAGATACATTATGAACCTAGACCTAATTAAGTCTATTCTACCAATTATTGAACTCAAGAAGAAGCAGTTTTACCTGTGGACCTTAGAATTACTTATATATAATTACTACTTAATATAAGTGAGGATAGTGAGGGTTTTGTCGTCCTCACATCCTCACTTCATCTTATAGAATTCTTACACGTGGTTACTTTCAGTGGTCCATACATATTTTCATTTGCTTATTTTTGTCTCATTTATCAATGGGCAATTCGCATGAATGCCCTTATTTTGGGGTGGTATTTAATTTTTGCCCATTAAATTGGTGGTCTTTAATTTTTGCCATTCGTTAGAATCCCTTGATTTCGGGTTCGAACTCCCACTCAGTCAAAAATTTTAAAAAAAAATTGAAAGGTAGAGTTTGGATTCGCAAGGCAAAGTTTTGCATGCAAATCTCTGCCTCGTTAGAATCCCTTGATTTCGGGTTCGAACTCCCACTCAGTCAAAAATTTTAAAAAAAAATTGAAAGGTAGAGTTTGGATTCGCAAGGCAAAGTTTTGCATGCAAATCTCTGCCTCAGGCAAAATTTTGCTACCTTCAGGGGACGAGTTTGAAACTCTACCTTAAGGTAGAGTTTGCAATCAAACTCTACCGATAGAGTTTGACTGCGATGAGTCAAACTACTGCCATGATCAGGTAGGTTGCCTTATACACGAAGGCAAAACTACAGCGGAAGGCCTAATTTTGGCCCGAACAGGCCTAACTTTGCTACAAAACTCTACCTTGCAAAATTATCTTTTTTTTTTTTTTTTTTTTTTTAACACTGAGCCGGGGTCAAACCCCAGACCTCATGGTATTAGGCGAAAGGGCCAAAAATTAAAGACCACAAATTTGAGGGACAAAAATTAGAGACCAGTGCATTTGAAGGGCACTCCGCACAAAAAAATGCTTATAAATGAAGACCATTTCCACATGGGCTTTTATATTGGTGTGTTGTAACTTTTTCAAAATCTCTTCTTGCTGCTTATTAGGGATAACTCTGCCTGATCAGGTAGAGTTTTGAGGCCTTCAGGCATGCCAAAACTCTCCGCAAGGCGAGTTTTTGCTATATAATTGATAAAGGCAAAACTCTGCATTAAGGCCTAATTTTGGCCCGAACAGGCCTAACTTTACTACAAAACTCTACCTTGCAAAATTATCTTTTTTTTTTTTTTTTTTTTTTTTAATGAGCCGGGGTTCAAACCCCAGACCTCATGGTATTAGGAGAAAGGGCCAAAAATTAAAGACCACCAATTTGAGGGACAAAAATTAGAGACCAGTGCATTTGAAGGGCACTCCGCACAAAAAAATGTTCATAAATGAAGACCATTTCCACATGGGCTTTTATATTGGTGTGTTGTAACTTTTTCAAAATCTCTTCTTACTGCTTATTAGTTTATCCCTTTGATTCATATTATATACGGTGTTTTAACTTTTATATTTAGTTTAAAATAAATAATTATTTATGTAATCAAGCATGTATTATTACTTTTTTCAAATTTACCTTTATTTCGATAAGTGAATTATTACAAAAGCAAAAAATAATATTAAATTGATAGTATTTAATTAAGGATTAATTTAGTAAAAATACTTCTTACCTTTTAGAGGTGAGTGATTTCTTAAAGGGTGTACCCAAGCTAAAAACACCATAAAATATGAACCGGGGGAAATACCTTTTAAATTATTTGTCCTTAGACGGGTAAAACACCATATCATATGTTCCTCTAAAATTTTGCTTTTTAAGCGAGATTGCATGTGCTTATAACTACAAATAGTAAAAATTATTGGATGGTGTTGTATAGTGTTGAAGATGAAGGTAGCATTACCATTCAAACTCATAATCTCTTGTTTGATTAACTAAAAACTAATCCTTTCAAGCATAAAGTATATATGAAGAACTAAATTGATTCTTGAGTCTCATTTTAATGAATTTAGGTCATTTTTTTGAATTTTGTCTAAAAGTAAGGTTAAAACCCACATTTAACTTAGCATAAAGCCCCGAAACATAAAATAAATGAGTGAATATTTAATAAATATTAAAATATATTTATTTCTATCTATAAATAAAAATTGCATTCTCACAAAATCATAAAAATACGAATGATCTTTGCCCGGTTGTAATTATCATGTTTATAGAATATCGAATCACTTGCGTTCCTTTGGTAGTGCTAAGTTTTCTACCAAATTTGCTTCCTCATAAATATTTTTTTCTTTAAAATTTTTTCCAATTTTATGACAAAGAAACTTTAATAATTATGAAAACTTATCAATAAGATATATTTAACTTATAATTACATTAAATTAATTATATAATAGACAAATGTGACCTTAATTATACTGATTTGATAAACTTTACGTACTATTTTTATATCTTGAATTTGGTAAAAACAATAATCTACTATGACTGACAAGATATATATAAGTTTCAAAGAAAAGATTTTGCGGTCCTTAGTCAAGGTCTAACTATCTGGTTGTGAAGTTTGACAACCAAAAGGATTTGTTTTTCCACATATGCCCTTACATTTTCTTTTTCTTACTTTGCATACCAAAGTGTCTTTCCAGTAAATAAAAATACTTCCAAACCCTTTTCACATCACATAGCCCCTAATATCAACTTTTTGTAGATAAAGTATGTACTATTAACTCTTTTTATGTCTTATTTTTATCCCTGCTTTATTCCTCTTTTACTTAAATGGTCACAAATAATATGAGAAAAGGACTAAAATAGTACATTATCTTTAGGTTTGGACTTAAAACCATATATGATCTTTTACATGGAGTATTAATAGTCCATTATGTTTGCATAAGTGGTGCACTTTTAGTCAAATCCCAGATATTTTGTTAAAAATTTAACGGAAAAGAGCAAAAATGCCCTTGAACTATTAGAAACGACCTAAAAATACTATTCATTCATCTATTTTGCTAAAAATACCTCTCAATTATACTTTTTGGCTCATTTATGCCCTTTGACTAACGGTCAACACTAAATTTTAAAAATAAATTACACATGGCATTTTATTATTGGAAAATTGATAAAATGGTTTTTTAGAGAATTAGGAAAACTGGATTTTTTTAGAAAAAAAAAAACTGCAAAACTGGATTTTTGTTAATTAAAATATCTGGAAAAATGGTTCTTTTTTAAATCAGGAAAATTGTTTTTTTTTTTGTCCTAAAATTTTTAGATTTTCATGATTTTATTTTTAGGATACTTTAAAAAAATGGAAAAAGTGGATTTTATAAAAATTTGGAAAAAATAATTTTTTTTACAAAAAGTGTGGAAAACCCATGTTTAAAAAAAATAAATCTAATAAACTAATTTATTTTTTTAAAATCTAGAAGAAAATTATGGAGTATTAGTTCTTCACATTTACTTAAAAAATTCAGCTTTTCAAATTTAAAATTTTTAATAAACAATTCAATGTTCCATATTTAAAAAAAAAAAAAAAGTTTTCCAGATTTAAAAAATTCCACATTTTTTAAGAAAAATCCAATCAGTATTTATTTATTTTTTTTAAAAAAGGGGGCTTACCATATTTTTTTTTTTTTTAAAAAATAGTTATTCCAGATTTTATAAAAATTCAATTTTTTCAGATTTAAAAAATCGGACTAGTAATAAAATGCCATGTATAATTTAAATAATTTTTTTTTAATTTAGTGTTGACCGTCAAAGAGCATGAATGAGCCAAAAAGTTGAACTGAGGGGTATTTTTAGCAAAATAGATGGATGAAGGATATTTTTAGACCTTTTCTAATAGTTCAAGGGCATTTTTGCTCCAGTGCTTCAGCCTCTCTAGCACGCCAATTCCACTCCTCTCTCATTGTTTTATTGTATTCTCAACTGAATCTTTTGTTAGGGTTATTTGAGTAATGAAAATCATCATCATCTAGTTCACATGTCCTACCCATTGCTTCAAATATGTTTGCTGGGGTAAAACATGTAATAGAATCAAGATTACCAAATTAGGTGTATAATGTCATGATAACTCGTTTTAAAGTGAATACTAGTTATTTGTCAATTATGTTATATATAGTACTGCATTTTTTGACCGTTTTATTTGAATTTAATTCATATTGCACAACATTTCAATGCGCAATATAACATGATTTGACAACACATCATGGTTGAAATTACAGCTTTTTTATGACACATAAAGGACCGATTTGACAATACAATGATGCATTTTTTGACCGTTTTATTTGAATTTAATTCATATTGCGTAACATTTCAATGCGCAATATAACATGATTTGACAACACATCATGGTTGAAAATTATAGTTTTTTTATCACACATAAAGGACCGATTTGACAACACATCATGCATGCCAAATTCAACTTTTTTATGACACCCATGCTTGGTTTGACAATACATCATGCATGCCAATTTCAGCTCTTTTATGACACATAAAGGAAGTTCGATTTAACAATACAACGCTGCATTTTTTACCGTTTTATTTAAATTTAATTCATATTGTGCAACATTTCAATGCACAATATAACATGATTTGACAACACATCATGGTTGAAAATTATAGCTTTTTTATCACACATAAAGGACCGATTTGACAACACATCATTGATTTGACAATACATCATGCATGCCAATTTCAGCTTTTTTATCACACATAAAGGACTGATTTGACAATACAATGCATCAAATGACGAAAATAGTGGCTATTTATAATGAGAACATTTCAATGCGCAATAGGGTTCATATATGAATCTATTTAATAAGAATGTTGGACGAGGTAAAAACTCATCCATTTCATAAGTTTAAGTCTCTTAAGTCATTCAAAAAAACCTCTCTTAAGTCATCCAAAAAAAAAAAAAATCAAACTTCATACAAAAAATGGCTCAAGATATTCCATCAATTAGGGTTTCACTACATTGGGATGGTATTATCCTTGATCACAATAGTGCAGTTCGTTACAATAAAATACCAAACGTTCATGTTAAATGTCTACTTGAAATGTCTTATGAATCACTAGTCACTTACATACATGAAAAAATGAACATTAGTCCGTTAGTATGAAATCTCTATAACGAAAGTAGATATTCACAATCAGTTTCCCATGGTATAGTGTTTTATGTTATGCATTATATCAATAATGATGATTCTTTGAGGGATTATTTGAATGCGCCAGAAGAATATAAACATTTAGTCTCCATTAATGTTCTTCAGATGGCATCCTCCACATGCTTACCATCGATATTGTTTAAGGCACTTAAAGTCTAATTTGCAAACAAAGTTTGGAAATGTCACTGTAAACAAATTGATGTGGGGGGCTGCGATGCAGCATCAACAAAGAAAATGGGTTGCAAAAATGGAGCTGCTAAGAGAAGTGAGTGAAGAGGCATATGTTTGGTTGATGAAATTAGAAGTTGAAAAATGGACGCTTTATGCTGATGGAGGAAGGAGATGGGGCATGCTCACAACGAACAGCTCGGAGTCTTTCAATAGACTCCTCATATCTACTCGAGGACTACCTGTCACCGCAATGATAAGACTAACTTTCAAGCAGGTCGTGGAGCGATTTGCGGATAGGATAAGGCAGGTCAGAGCCATATTAGCCGAGGACGGAACATGGATGTCAAAGCCCTACAAAAAGATGGAGCACCATAGAAGAAAGGCAGAGGGTCACCAAATGACCGAGTGTGACGTTATTCAACGAGTGTATGCAGTTAGAACCGGTTATTACGACGGTAAAGGAGGAAATAAACATATCATTACTTAGCGTACAAAATCATGCACTTGTGGCAAGTGGCAAACATCCCACATGCCATGTTCTCATGCAGTCAAGTGCTTTGAGAGAATGGCCAGAAATGTAACTGATTATGTGGTGGGGGAATATAAGGTCGTAAATTACCTTAAAGCATATTCCGGCCACTTCCATCCCCTTGGTAATCAAGCTTATTGGTTAGCCGCGCCATTTTCTATGGTTGCGAACAAGAAGCATATCCGTAAATTGGGAAAAAAATAAGCTAACCCGTTATCACAATTAAATGGATGTTAGCGAAAAGACTTACTCTCGCAAGTGCTCAACATGTAAGCAATTTGGGCATGATAAGCGTTCATGTGGCCAAAACTTCCGTGGTGGCAGCATATCTGGAAGTAGAAGAGTGTCTGGAACTTGATTTTTTTTTTTTTAAGTCTATTGTAATTTAATGATGTATTTCATTGCTAATGGAATGAAATATTTTTCAATTATTATAAACCTCTCGTATTAGATGAATTATTTTTAAATGTTATATTTATTTTTGCACATTCAAAAGGTGCGGATTACACAATACAATAACAAAATAAAAAAGACATAAAAGAAAAAAAACCTAATACAAAGCAGAGTAATTTTTTCTTTTCTATCTTTCTTGAACCGAAAAAGTATTTTCATAGCTTTGGGAGTAAAACAAAAGAGATTAATCAAAACCCTATAAAATATGACACTTAGACCTAAATATAACAAGTTTTCAAACTTACTTCGGAGCATTTTACAACCCCTAAAAGGACGATCCAAATGTATATGTATACTTGATGTAATGAGCCGATATTATTGTACGCTAAAAAATAATATTAAGTTTTATATAAAATATTTATATTCCGGTGTTTTGAAACGTGACTAATCTTCGGTCAAAGTACGAAAAAAAAAGCTTAATTTTGAGTTTGATTTCCAAAGAATAAAGATTGGGGTAGGGGGGAAGAGGATTTCATGCACAGATTCTGTGCGTGAAGCCTAGTTTGGTTTTTTTTTTTTTTTTTAAGGGTTAGTTTGGTTCCAAAAGTTAATTTTTGGGTTAAAAAAGTTCCGAGTCCTGGAAAAAAGGAAAGGGAAAAGGATGTAACTGTGTTACCAAGTGATCAGGTCCTCAATCCCACTTTTACATTTGCTTTTTTATAACGCTTAGTAACTTTTTTTAATAATTAGATAACTTAGTAATAATTAGAGGTGATATAGTAAAGTTGTTATTTTATTTATGGCTCCTTAAGGGGTGTGTCAAGTCAATACAGGAAAAGTAAAAATAGACGGATGGTGTACTATATTATTAGTGTTGAACCAGTGATATTGTTCTTCTTCTTCTTTTTTTTTTTTTTTTTTTTTAACCAAGTGATATTGTTCGCAAGATCAATTTGCCTCTTTTTTTCTAAGTTAGATTGTCCCCTGTCGAAAAACATCAATCACGTACCTTATTTGCGGACGACTTATTACCCCTATTTTTATTTGAACTGGAACTATTACCTCCCTATTAGATCCAGACTAAACATAAATTAGGAAATGGACTACGCGCTCTGCATCACTTTAACCTAAGAAATTCAAGAAAAGATGTTAAGAACATCGTATTAATAATAATGTGTTGTAAAATAAAAGAATAGGATTAACACAGAGAATTGGCAAAACACGAGGGAAAGAGAGATACTAAAACTTTTTATATTTCCTCAAAAGGTAGAACACCTTTACGGAATGAAAAATCATACATGAGTTGCAAAGGTTGAGCCTAAGTGAACCGTTTATTGAATCGACATCCAAATGCATCGATGTATAACACCTTTTTTCTTTGAGAACCTTTTTTGGTTTCTAAAAGAAAACGAATCATTCATCTGTTTCAGTATTATTAGATGAACTTGAAAAGGAAGAAAACAAGAAAGATCAAACCAACTGTTATGCCCTGTACGCTTTAGTCGAGTCCACTTTCATGTTTTTAGTTGTGCAAAAAATGTGTTTGAGCTATTCGAAGATTTTGAATGCTTGAATGGTTTTATGGATGCTGAGGAGTGAAAATAAATCGTTTGGAGTTGGTTCAAAAGGAAAATGGGGATGATGCTAAAAAGCGAAACATATTTAAAAATCCACAACTTGTAATATTGAAATAATTTAGCTATAGCTCCTAAAGAAAAATTCTTACTTTTGAAATCAAGTTTCATTGTAAAAGATTCATCATCAAAACTTTCCTAGGAAAGTTGAGACTATTTTACTAAAGCTGCACAAATATGCAAAACGATGCGTGATATCAACAAGCTATTCTTAAGTATAAATAATTGACATTATCCAGATAATGGAAGAAACACATCATGTGCTCAATTGGAGTATACCCATTTTTCCACTTGAGCAGATATATGTTTAATGACTTGTCACGCAGTCGCAAGTAGGTCAATCTGAGCAACCAGAATTAAGTATAAGCAGAACGCTTAATTTTACATTGATGAACTGTGTGTTAAATATACAGGAAAGAGTACATCTTGTTGAGAGAAGGGAAACAAGTCATAAATTTTAACTGAAATTCATAAATAAAAATGGGGAAGCACTTCACTTGATCAAAAAGGGAGAAGAGATGAGTGATAACATGGAAATCCTTGGAATTCTGCCTGTGGAAGAGCTACAGCCAGTACAAATTTGCATGCTGCACTTAATTTCAGGTTGACAGATCTAGGTTATACCGATTCTGAACTTTGACAAGTTCTTTCGCATAGTTCTCTGGAAAGACAATAGGCCCTTGACAGTCAGTAACTGTAACTTTCAGAAGAAGAAGTTGGAAGAGTCAAAGGGAAAAGAATAACTAACAGTCCAAAAGCTATTATCAACGTTTTTTTCCTTTACAAGATTTATGATTCAGATACCATTAGTGCGATGCGAGAGTTGCACAGGAGGTGCATAAAGAATGCAAAGATAGATTAAGCTGCACTTCAGTCATCAGGCATGCTTGATTTTGAGTTGTTAAATTATTACTAATTCAACAATTAGGAGTTTCACCAAGTTAATAGACTGGTGCTCCCAAATTTCTTGGGCCAAGTTAACTGTGCTCCTTTCTTTTTTGATTTCTAAACACGATAAACTTTCCCTCTATTCCATACTTCAATGCCGTGACACCAACCCAATCAATATCAGACCCATTTCTATACCAATAGAAGGTCGAAATTTTGCAGCGATCTTGGACCTAGTTTAAGAAAGTAGCAAACTTCAAATCTACTGCAGTGCGCTAGGCAGATCATTATAGGATGTTTAACCTGGACATGTAGGATAGAAACAACTAGGTTACAACTTAGGCCATGTTGCATTGGTAGACTCAAAAACTGATATGTAATATATGAGTAACATAACTGACAATGAATGTTTGGTTATGGTGGAAATACTCTTCCCATTTACCATAGATGATAGGAACAGGTTCGTAAATTGGGACCACACTCAAGAAGCTGATCTTTCTTTTAGCATCAAAATCTGAAGTTCACAAGCTCTATGTTGGGTGGACTCTTCAAATCCTTGCCGCACCTGTGTCAACGCGACATGGGTGAGGATGTGGGATCCACACCGGATTTGGTCAACTCAACTTGGGTGCTTTGACTACATCTCTAACCGAGAAGTATAGATTGAGTGGTATTTTGTTTGATTTTGGAGGTTTACGTCATATATATAGAGAGATAATTTTATAAAGTATGATAATGCTATGCTATTATACGAGATATATTATGAATAAAATATTAGGCTTTTATAAAGAATTAAATTTTATTAGCTTTAGTTCAATAACTTTAGTGAATCTATATATACACTTTATATATGTCATAACTCATAATATACATTAATTGGTTGTATCCCAGCATCCATTCCTCATACGGATCCATACCCCCGAATCCTATAAGTTATGTGATGAAGAGTCCGACCTCTAGATCCGCACCTGTATTGGGTACCCGCACCCCGAGCAACATAGTACAGGTTAATATGGTGATTATAATACTTCTTCACTCCATTGATAACCCATTATTAATATAAGTGTGCATTGACAATCTTCCTGTTACCTATCACCAGATGTCTGAACTAAAAGCCTAAGAAATTAAACAATTGAAACTGCAATCAGCACCTCCCAGAAGAGTAACGCAGGCTGTTTCCTTTATGTTTTGGTTAATTGGGTTGGAAAAAACAAGGCATAAAGTTATGGATCCCAGAGAACCCAACAGAAACGTGTGGTTGATCTTTCTAGCAGAACTCTAGTACTATGTTTTTCTGACACGAGAACAAAATCATAGGCCATTTGGTCGTGCTTGAGACTTGGCCAGGACTCTAAACATTGATAAACAACAAATCACACTCTTAATAGGCTTTCATAAATGTGTTTGCCAATGAGGGAACTGCATCACTAATTCTAAAAATTAAATCAAGGGGTGCAAAATGTATTACCTTATCTTGAATTCATTCGTTGGATGTCGGTGTCACGAATAAAAGAAAATCACCCTTCTTTCCTGCTAAAACCAAATTAGCCAAATCATTTACTAAGTTAGAAACATTAAGTCAAACGATCTAACCCTAAAAATATGAAAACAGAACAAGAGGGAGCATGCAGCAACAAGCTTTGACAACTTTTTCACAGTAAGAGAAAAGTAAAAGATGAGAGGAAATACTTTCTCTTTCTTCGATCAACAGAAGCATTTCTTGGGTCACTTTTAGCAAGACCAGATCCAGGAGGGATGGCATATTGCATCGGAGAAAGAGCTGCAGCCGTAACAGGTGAAGGAGCAGGAGGTGGAGCCGCTACACTTGCTGGTGGCAATGCAGGTGGAGCAGAAGTTGGTGGCTCAGGAAGTGGCCGTGGCAAAATATGCTTCAACCGGTTGTTTCTATAGTTCTTCCAGAAATAAAATTGCTGCCTATGTGCCACTTCCTAATAGTTGTTACAAACATGTAAATCAGATCCTATCACAGATTTATGTGCCAGAATTTAGGTTGGCAAACAAAGTTAAATAAAACAATAAGAAGTGAAATGAGATGAGCAGTCCTCGGGGACAAGGATTAACTTAGACAACCTGACTAAATAATTACTCCCTCCGTCCCAATTTAAGTGTCTCATTTTCCTTTCTGATTTGTCCCAAAAAGAGCGCCTCTTTCTATATTTAGTAAGTTGACAATTCAAACACCATATATAGCAACTTTAAAACTACAAAATTCAAAGGACATTTTAGTACATTACACACATCTTTAATTTAGAACCACAAGATTGAAAAATCTCCCTATATTTCCTAAACTCAGTGTCCCTGTAAAACTAAGACACTTAAATTGGGACAAAGGGAGTATAAATTTTATAGAGGGAGTATATATTTCATATCGAGAAGCTACGAGAAATTTAGAAAATGAAATAAGGAAACTACTAAGACGATGAACTGACATGTATTATAAAGTGCTTTGGCTGCATTTTTTTTTTACCGTGGAAACTGTTTGGCTGACAGTCTTAACTAACTAAAGGGAATGGCAAAAGTGAAGGAAACTACAATAACACATGATATAACTTTTTACCTTGTTGGCAGGATGCGCCATTGCATTACGAAATGTTGGATTTTGGAGGAGCTCGAGAAAGAATAGGCAGTGCGGATACCTGTGTTAACATCAAGAAAGGAAAGAAAGACACCAGTAATTGATGATAACCATAGTAACAAAAAAAGGAACACAGACCAGTGAACTGTGTCTAAAAAGTTGCAGAAGTAGCAAGAGGATACAACTATTATCATTTACGAATACTACAAACTGACTTACATTATAAACTTTATGTACTCAGGCCGTTGCCAGTATTGAAGGTATTTCAAGTACCCAATAAAAGCTTCATCTTCAAAATATCTATTCTGAGCCAAATCTGCAACAGAATCAATACAAACTTAAGCACAATAAGTCAAAAAGGGGATAGAAAAATTGAATCTTTTGCAGCCAAATTTTACTTGTCCTATAGAACCACAATGCATTTCACACACTTAAAACACAAGCAAGAAGAATCAATCATCCAACAGCACATACCACATGAACTCACACAAAGATTACAAACTAATATAATTGGTCAAATCCCCAATCATTCTCCAGCCCTTAGAGAAATACCCACAAATTCTCATGCTTTTACCCAATACCGAGGATAATATCTTTAAATACCCCCTCCGTCCATTTTTAACTGTACAGGTTCGACTTGGCACACCTAGGAACAACAACAACAACAACAACAAGCCCAGTATAATCCCACCATGTGGGGTCTGGGGAGGGTAGAGTGTACGCAGACCTAACCCCCACCTTGAAAGGTAGGGCGACTGGTTCCGAAAGACCCTCGGCTCAAGAGAGGAAAACAAGACAAAAGGTCAGATAGGGCCAAGCATATCGAAAACAATATGAAAACAAGGAATAACAAAAGCGAGAAAATCATGGTAGAACAGTCCGGAAAGAAAGGAGCATTAACTACTATAGATAAATAAGGTAATTAAAGTACAACTACTCAACAAATATAAGCAAAGAATCAAATGCGTAAAATCAAATGGCAATAAACAAATGAGCAAAACTACAACTACTATGGTGAAAAGATAAGCCACCTAGCCTTCTATCCTAATCTGAGTCCTCCACAACCTCCTATCTAAGGTCATGTCCTCAGTGAGCTGAAACTGTGCCATATCCTGTCTAATCACCTCTCCCCAATACTTCTTAATCGCCCTCCGGCCTACCTCTCCTGAAACCGTCCATAGCCAACCTCTCACACCTCCGCACTGGAGCATCTGTGTCTCTCCTCTTCACATGCACAAACCATCTCAGCCTCGCTTCTATAGCACACCTAGGAACAATAAATAAAATGACAACTATTCTATATCACCCCTAATTATTATAAATCACCTAAATAATTGAAAATCAATCAAAATACTTTAAAAGTTGTGCAGCGACTAACAATTCCTTGAAATTTTCAACTCAATAATTAATAATAAGGGTAAAATAGGTATGAAATGGTAAAGTATCTCCTGATTTTTCAAACTGGACATCTATTTTTAATATACAGGACAATTAAAAATGGACGGAGGGAGTCATAAAGAAGAATCAACCATCCAACAGCATATAATATGAACTAACACAAAGATTACAAACTGCTCCATCCGTCCCAATTTGAGTGTCTTACTTTTCTATTTCGTTTGTCCCATAAAGAGTGCCTCCTTCTATATTCAGTAAGCTGAAAATTCAAAAGTCTCATTTTGTTCCTTAAACTTTGTGCCTAGTCAAACTAAGACACTTAAATTGGGACGGTGGGAGTAATATAATTGGTGAAATTCTCAATCCTTTTGAGAAATACCCACAAATTCTCATGCTTTTACTGAGGAAAACAGAGAAGTAAGAAATAATTACAGTGAATGTAAGTGGGGTTAGCGAGACATTGAACAAATTCAAGTTCAAGTAAGAAACGTTGGCGCCCATCATCCGGATCTTTATATACTACCCTTTTCTCCCTGCAAAAAAAAAATAAAAAAAATTAGTTAATTAATGTCAATTGATTTGACCAGAAGATCCCAAAGGAGAGATGCATACGGTGATTGAGCAGATTCATCAGTTTCTTGATTCGAAGCCATTCACTAAACCCTAAACTAATGGAGACTTAATCACACTACTTTACTCTCTGTTTTGCAGTGCCGAGAGTTATAATGGAGGACTAGGTTTATATACTGGTGAAGCAAACACAAGCCTAGCTGAAATTTCTAATGTATATCTTTTTACGTGCTTATGATTTTGGAAAAGAACCCCCTTGTTTCGGTATGATATGACAGCCGTTTAATAAAAAAAAAAAAAAAATTAATATCACAAATTAATTGTAGGAACAATACAAAAGAAAAAAAAAATACAACCTTGCAAACTTAATAAATTAGTATTAATCACCTTTCTATATTTAGAAATAATTTAACTTTACCAAATAATTTACAGTCAAACAAATATCTGAGGCTTATTTTGGATTACATATTTCAAAATCTTTCTTTATTTCTTAAATTTTGTGTCAAGTTAAAAGAGAACAATCTTTTTGGGACAAAGGGAGTAGCTTTTATTACAACCTATTTGGACAAACTTTTGAAATTTGCTTATTTGAATAAGTGATTTTTGTTAAAAGTATTTTTCAAAAAGAGTGATAGTTTGTATTTAGCTAATTAGTGAAAAAAATACTTTTGCTGATATTGAAGTAGCAATTTATGATTGGCCAAGATTTTGAAAGTGTTTTGGGAAAAATGACTTTTTTCAGTTTCTAAAATATATCATCTGGTACTACTCAAGAACACTTCTTTTTCTAAAAGCTTAGTCAAATACCTCGACTCTCTAACAAAAGCATTTTTTTAAAAAAAAAAAAACACTTTTGTTTTGTGCTGCCCTCTCCCTTCACTCTAACTTATATTTATTTAAGAGAATAATTTGGTAAGAATCAAGTCAATTTACTAGAATTATACCATTAGACAACTAATTGAAGGGGTTCCCGTTGGTTACCCATATTGATTTGCGTCCAAACGATTTTATCTCCTGCAAGAAGAAGTCACACATTAAAGAGACGATGCAAAGGGTAACCAATATCAGGAATAGTTATAAAGACAATGCTTTTAAGTACGAGGGACAAAGTAATTAACTTTCAATGTGAATTTTCGCAGTTCTTAAATATAAGATTCTCATACTAAGAAATCATATAAGCAGCACTCCACGTAATAAATTAAATTAATTAGTATATATTGTAAAACGATAAAAAACTATCTAACTCGCCGAGTAAAGTACCAAAAAAATCAGATTACCCAGCATCCAGGAAGAGCTGGACCAATAACCTGTGGTTATGGTACTCAACTTTTGCCACTTGAACAAAGCTTCATTATATAGATCACAACTTATAATTAGAAAATTTTGCCTCAAAACAGCACATATAAATCATGACTATCCGGTAAGATTTATGAATAATCCAATGCAACATGAAGTTATACAGATAGAGTGACTTGCATGCCTCAGTTCACCAATATTAGTTCATCTCACCTCTATTTGTTGCTCAATTTAAGCATAGTTCCCTCCAAACTTTTTCCATTAATCAAACTTAAAGACTTTCCGCGCAATTACCAAAATTGGAAACAATATCTAAATACCAACACAAAAAGTGTTCAGTTGGTGCCATCATCCAATTGAATTTACCACCTTGGGCTACTCCAATTGTTATGCTCGTGCATTTTCTATTAACGAGACGCTTTACCCACAGTGCAAAGTCTTCATTAAACTAGATCAAAGCATTTGTATTTACCCTGACATGCAATAGGTTTTTTTTTTTTTCAGCTACTGGAAAACTAAATGCCATTGTGGTTCCACTAAATCTAGTCAACGGAATGCATGTAGCCACTGGAATTTGGACCAGTCATCTAAAACGCGTGCTTAAGTTTCATCCCTTCTCCCTCTGATTTTGATCATTATGCATTCATAACGAGTGCCAGGGAGCTTGGAAGAGAGTAGCTCAAGAGTCTCGACCATTAGACACTCGTCAAACTTAAAACACCTTTCGTTACACAGTAAATCAGGGGGCATAATTCAAAGAGAACATAACCATCTACAACAAGTATCTATTTGCTGTCTTTTCCTTTTGCTGCCCAAAATGCAAGCACCTGAGCAAGCCAGTGATAGAAAAAAACATCTGTATCCCCACAAACCTAAAACATGATCAACAGAGCTGAAATTTATGTCAGCCCCCTTAAGTCATGACTTAAATGGTACAGAAAATTTGAAATATAACATCCTTTGCCTTCCCCAAGGAAACCAAAGAGAGTAAAACAAGCAGATGCCTCTTTCACTTCTACAAGGAAGGCCAGCAATCTGGAGTAAGATCCATTAGTATGGCCTGTAGCGGATGGGGCGTCTGAACCTTGGAACCCTTCTGTAAATCAGAAGAGAACAAAACACTTGTCAACTAAAGTTTGATGTAATCATCAAGCAAGCATCAGTTGAATCATAAGAATGCAAAATATAACCACGGCAGTGAACATAACACAAAAGTGAGTAAAAACCACAACTGTTATACTATTAGGGCTCGTTTGGTACGAGGGAGAAGGATAAATAGTTCCGGGATTATATTTGAGATGAGTTTATCCCACGTTTGGTTAGAATAAAATCGCGGTATAACTAATCCCGGGATTAGTTATCCCGGGATTGTAGTGTTATTTTATCCCTGTGGGAGGGTGGAATAACTAATCCCGGGATAACTTATCCTGGGATAACTTGTTTCCAACCAAACGACCCCTTATAGCTTACAAGAGTGAGAAGTCACGGAGGACAAACGAGGGCATGCTAATTAGGAATACTATAATCCAGATCAACAAATATTTGAAGAATTACTCTTCCATTCAAATCTAGGGAAGTTCAGCTCTCTGTTCTGGAAGGCCTAAAGCATTCCGACCAGTTTCATTTCTCTTTGATACTAAAAAGATTAGGACCAGTCCATCAGGATATGTATAGGATAATAGATAATATAATAAAACAAATCTTATAACCAACATATGTTGAATCAATATAGTGTTAGTGCAATCAAAAAAAAAAAAAAAAACCTAAGTGTAAGTTTAATATTATTCTCGTTTAACATTTTAGTCACACGTCTTAAAAAACCAGTTAAGTGATGCATTTTTAGATAGGTATGTGTAACCGTGATTGTGTAATATACATTAGACGTCGAAGGAGGCATCTAGTTTATTTTAGTGAACTGTTGACTTAATCCTTCCATCAATATGATGAGACCCTAGGTTTCATCTTCTGAAGCACAATGATAAACTTGAAAATAGACAAGTTCGAGTAGCTGAGCTGCTGATCCAGAAGCATAGGGCTTCAGGCCATATTTAGTCAAAATACCAACAGAGTTGAAGAGAACATTAAACACAAAAGTTACCATTTCCGATCAAAGAGAATTACCATGGCACATGCTCTGGCTTTATGACAAACCCAACATCCTACTTTGTTTAAAGGCAGTAAGCCTAAAAACACAGTCAACCAAAGACAACCCAAGATTCCATTTTGGGTGGCAGGGAGCTCTGGACGACTGCTCATGTAGGCAGGGGCAACAGTGTACTTCAAACAAACACGTGTTCAAGTACGTTACCTTCTCAAAAAAAAAAAAAAATGATGTGGTAGTGCACACCCCATAAAGCATTCAGAATTGGTAATATCCATGTTGGGGGACCACTTAACATTCAACTTGACTTCCTTCAGAAATTGACAGATAGATAAATGACATGAAGTTGCAACCGACAAGATTAATGGAACTTAAATGAAATTCCAAGAGTAAGAAGGAGATAAGCTGAGCATTAGTTCAGTGTTTATTGAAGTGACAAGGGCCAGGAGAATATTGTTGGTCAGGATGGAACCTGCTTTGAGCTCTGTGCCCAGCATCTCTTTGCTCCTGATCCTAGAGATCAGACAAAGATATCTCACCCCAAATGAACGGTTTAGCAAAGATCCACTTTGTTTCGGATACAACAACAACATACCCAGTGTAATCCCACAAGTGGCGTCTGGGGAAGGTAAGAAGTACGCAGGCCTTATCCCTACCTTTGTGGGTTAGACAAGTAATCAATTTGATGCCTCTTCTTTTTTGGTTGGGGTAGAGAAGGAGAGGTTGTACTTCACAGAAAGATCAAGATTGACAGAGACAAGGTTGTATGCCTTATCCTTTTCTTTTGCAACCCATTTTTTAAAATACTTCTAGCTCTTTCCCCAAATACAAAACCACCGATACTACTCCTCACATAAGACACTTGCATATTTTTACTGTCGAAAATTCCTTGACTTTTTTCATGATTGCGTAGCTCATCTAGCATCTAGGGTGGCTAGCTGTACTATGAATTGCTCATATCTTGATACACCTTTTAAGCATCCCCATACCCTAGACAAACAAAAAATAAAAGAAACAGGAAACAAAGGGAAAAAGAAATTGCTCCATGTAGCAAATAAAACAGTATCACTCTTGCATTCTGAAGCTTTCCAAAACACAAATAGACATGGAACCAAAAGTTCAAGTGATGTAACTCAAATCCTCAGCTCTCAAAAAAGAAAATTAGGAAGAAGACCCAAGGGGAGGGGTCTCCGAAGCATCATAGAATATAGAAGCAGCATTAATAGTTCCATTTCAATGTGTGTGTGCACACACACACACACGTATATGTATATTTTGGCACAACAAAATAAAGGTTCTGAAGGATAGCATCATAGTTGATTACCCAAAAGGTGGAAATACTGGAGCACCAGGCACAAACGGACGTCGAGGGCGAAATCCTGCATAAGGATTGAATCGCCTTCCTCGAAATTGCTTCATACCAGGAACATTTGTCCGCTTCGCGGATACCTACATGACAAAAAGACACAGTGGTAGAAGGTCTAGAAGGTGAAACAGAGTCAACAAATCATTAAGATGATTATTATGGACCTTCAACTGCCGCCCGTGAAGCTCTGATTCATTCAACAGAAGTGCATTTTGAACAGCCTCCATTTCAACAAATTCAACATAAGCATACCCTTTCGGCTGGCCAAATTTGTCAGTCAAGATAGTTACCCTGTTAACAGTGCCACAGGATTGGAAATGTTGTTGCACTTCCTCAGGCGTGCAAGCGTAATCTACCTGAAGTTGAAATGAACCAAAAAAAAAAAAAAAAATCAAACGATAGTTCTCCTAAACATCTTGTTCTTTTGCTAGTTAATGCCTTAATATGAGGTTAGCTGTCAATAAAGCAACACAACCTAACGGCAAGATGCAGCAACTAATCCCGAAAGTGAAACATCCAGACCAAACAATCTAAAGAGTTCCCTTAACATGTCATGCATTTCTGGACAAACTTATACCAAGTATTCATTCTTCTGCACACAAAATATTGCAACCTAAGGCGAGAAGAGCAAAACTGAGAGAGAGAAAACAGAAAACAAAAGGTAAAAGAACAAGTAGAAGAGCAAAAAACCAATTTTCTGTCCATAATGAAAAAAAAAAAATGGAAGTAAAGCAATTAGACAACTGATACGCAAGATAAGTTTGTTCTAGGAAGTCCAACAATATTATTGCTTTCTAGGTGAGTTCCTGTTAAAGCTGCATGTTACACTGTTAAAGAACAACTAATAATATAAAATAGAAGGGAAAAAAGCTACTGGCAACAAATTTTTGAGCAATAAAGTAATCTGCAGTTTCTATCATTGGATTAAAATGGGAAAGCAAATAATCCCATAAGGTTAAACTAAAAATTAATTCCTGTCGTTAATTAACACAATATAAGCATTACGAAGAGCAGGAAGATGCTAACAAGAGAAATCCGTCACATACAGAAAAACAAATTTACATTTTGAGGTAAAGGCGATAAACCTCACATTACCAACATATATGGATCGTGCATCCACCTCCTCCTTTTCAGCCTGACTAGCAGAAGCAGTTGGATCTGCACAAATGCACATGAGCAAAATTTATGAATAACAAATACCCCATAAGCAATTTTGACAATATGTATCTCCTTACTTCAAATCTAACATTTTGGACATGAAATCACAGAAGATTTTTTGGATTTCCCTTGTTCTTTGTTGTGTGTGTGTGTGTGTGTGTGTGTTTTTTTTTTTTTTTGCTGGGGGGAGATTTTGGGGGGGGGGAGGTAATGTTTGGTATTAAAGGAAAAAATTCCTCACACATCCACACACACTCTCTTCAAAAACAAAAGTCTAAAACCTAAGATAACTTAAAACACATTCACTGCACTTCTATGCGTCAGAGAATTGAGAGACCTTCAGAAGCACCCTAAAGTTTCACTCATGTTTCTAAAAAGCTAAAGGCAAAATGTGACAGGGCCTATGAGGCTTTAAGCAAACGACAAGAAGCAAGCTCCCACTTTCTTGGAGTGAAGCGCCTATACTAGAAACATAAAAATCAAATATATGAATTAAGTTTTTTTTTTTTTTTTTTTTTTTTGATGAAGTAATTAAGTAATTATAGTATCAAATCGCAATTATAATCACAAACACTATCATCCAGTGTAATGAAAATATTAATCCAACAATTCAAATTAACATTATAACATGTAATTTCAACAAGGGCATACACCAATAACATCAATGATATTGGTTTTCAATTTGCAAATGATAACTGATAAGAAAAGAATTAATTTGCAACACATACTTCCATAATAATTACTCAAATAAATGTACCAAGAGAGTAAAAGAGGGGGAACGAAGAAGTCCAAACGAGAAAGACTCACACGCTAAGAGAAGAAGAAAAATGCATTGTTTGAAGAGGAAAAAGAAGAAAGACGTAAATCAAAAGAAGTAGAGAAACAGAAACAAAAGACGTTTTTTTTAAAAAAAAATTATCACAGCAGTAGAGCAGGTGCTAAACCTCAAGGAGAAGAAAACAATGGAAAATGTTAAAAGCGTGACGGCATACTATTTTCCATGTTTTTATCTATTTTTTTTTCCTTTTATAGTCTAATAAAGACTCAACTACTTCTAGCTGGGATCATTTTGTCCCTCTTTATATAAAGCACAATGGTTCACCCATAAGGTGATAACCCCTTGCTTACTTTTGCTCGTCACTTTAAGCAACAAAATAATGACTTACAATAGCACTGAATTTCTCATATAATCATCATGAAATGAGCTACTCCCTCTGTCCCAAAAAGATTGTCTTAGTTTGACCGGCCAAGGAATTTAAGAAATAAAGGAAGACTTTTGAAAGGTGTGGTCCAAAGCAAGCCTTAAATATTTGTGTGGCTATAAATAATCTCATAAAGTTAAATAGTTTCTAAATATAGAAATGGGCCAATCTTTTTGGGACAAACTAATAAGGAAAGTAAGATAATATTTTTGGGACGGGGGAAGTACAAATTAGTAACATTTATTACAATAAATGCATCCTCTTTTTCCCCACTTCCTAATTTTAAAGAGTAGCTAATGCAAGCCAAATGTGTCACGTATTATCGACCACGGTTTGGTCTAATTCATTTCTTTCCCTTTGCATATATCAAATTCTCTAGATACTCAATCGGTGCAGCCGAATTTCCCATTTACACTAGACCAGAATCACATTTGTATCTCCAAGAAACAGACGAGTAATCAACTATAACAAAATTCATGGGCCAAATAATAGTTTTTTTTTCCTTTGACAAGTTAAATGACAAGCTAGTCTGTCCAACAAGAAATTAGCAACTAAAAGAATTTTCATACAAGGATGGTCCAGTGTTATCAAAGGCGCGCTTAAGCCCTGAAGCAAGGCTCAAAACATGTTGAGCGCTTCACCTCGCTTTATGTGCGCTTCAGTGTCATCATCAAGGCTCTAAGACATACTTTTCCTTGCCAATGAGCCTCTCTTGGATAGGTGACACTAGATGATTAATATTTCACTTTATCGTAATATTTTTCCAATTTCTTTGTCCATACATTTGTTATTCATGCTTATTATTATTAATCTTGGACTAAACATATATATATTTGTATTTTTGCACCATTGCGCTTTTTTTCATTAAAGCCCACGCTTCATTTGCGCTTTGCGCTTAAAGCCCCAGCTGACCTTATAGCTTTTTTGCGCTTTTCACTTTTGATAACACTGGGATGGTCTAGATCTACAAAAGCATGCTGATTACAGCAAGGATATAGCAAACACAAAAAAGGAGCAAGGGAAAAAAGAAACCGGACAAAATGACAAGCAACTGTGTGTCCAACAAGAAATAGCAACTCAAAGAATTTCTGAAAGAGGATGAGGATCTAGAAAATCATGCCGATTACAGGATGGATATAGATAATAGACACAAAAAGGAGGAAGGCAAAAAGAAACTAATAAATCAAAGAAAAGATGAACAAACAAACAACCATTTTCACCTTGAAGTAGATTCTTTTTCTAGATAAATATATGATTAAAAGAACAGAGTGCAAAAAAGGAAAACGAAACGAAAGCCCACTCTTAGGCGCTGGAGTCGGCCACAAAGATTGTTTACGTTCAAAGCAGCGAACTTCTCCAGTCATCTTCCTGCAAGATATCTCGTCTTACAGGTGATTGGAAGAACAGATGAAGGAAAAACTAGAGACCAAGGTTTAGCCGTCCAACAAGAAGATCTACGTTGAATAGGGTGACAGAAATGAAGATGTAAAGGAGCGATCTTTTCGAAGAAATCAAATTCTCCGGGGAAAACAAGTGGTCAAAGCCATTTAATAATAGAAAGGAGACAAGGAGGGGTTTATTTGGCGTGACGGTACTTTTTGAAGTCTATTAAGGGCATACAGGAAAATTGCAATAAATACTTATTTTTGCAGGTAGAGAAATTTGTCATCAAACTGACAGATGTCCGGAAGATAAACTTGGGATTTATGTAACAAGATTCATTTTCACTAGTGTATTACAGTAATACATTAGTTGAGAAAAGCTACTCATAACACAATCAATATCGGATGAACAGAATCAGTGTTCACGAATGAAAATTTTTCTACAACACGAATAACTAGTCCCACAGTTGAAAGCAGGAGAAAATCCGGAAACTAGTTATTGTAAAAATTCCACAGCTATTAGTGTGCTAACTATATCTACCTGATCAAGAATCGGGAGGCCTGAACGACAAATATTTGAAGTAATATTACAGTTTTCGCATTCATGCACTAGTATCATATTTAGATATTACCAAGTTTGAGAAGAAAAGAACTCTTGAGTTTCGCAGTAAGACGCAACTAGAACAGACTTTGGGACAAGAAAGATTTGTTCATAGGTACAACCGAAACTAAGACTCCTGGAAATCAAGTAGAAGAATGTCCAGAAAGACTCCAAATTTGCAACAAAAAGAGAGTCTAAGCTGAAGCAACATGGAATTTGTTCTCAATTAGGAAAGAAGGTCAAGCATTTATGAGGGAAGCCAATATTTTCATTTGTTTCCATAAGAAATTCAACAGCAACTTTAAGAAAATGACCGAACCAAAGAAAATAAGCTTAAAACATCTTATACATTGATTACGAAGATACTTAATATAGTAGGCATTAGAAACACACTTTTCCAACCATGTAGCTCTTTATTATGAAGATCCAAGCACATATATGATATATCACTTGAACTGATGAGACCAAGAGAAGGTAACCCAAAATGATACTTCCCGCGCCATTGAGCCAACTGGTAAGGTTGAACAAGAATTTTGAAGATGAGCAGACCCATGATATTTGGGGTAAGAGAAAGCCGCCGTGTACCTAGTTCTTTATTTTCTCTTGCATGTTTTAAGTAATATTTTTATTTTGTACTGGCCACATCCTTATCATTATAGAGCTTTCTCCAGATGGAGTCAATGATATGCCTTATTGCCTCTCTTTAATAGTTAATCAAAAGCTGGTTAACGCCTTGAGGTTAGGGATTAAGAAAAAATTTGACGCCATAATGAGCTTCAAAATTGTGGTGATCACATTATCAGGACCAAAAAGTTTATGTCCTTGACTGATTCTCTTGTAGGTGCCTGAGGAGACTTCCAGAATAACAACAACATACCCAGTGTAATCCCACACTTCCAGAATAACAAGCACAATTAAATCTGTTTTTCGACGAACAAAGCTAAAAGAAAAATAGTTAAGCTAGAGAGAGAGAATTAAGCCCGTTCTACAATAGAAAATGTGACCACATTAGGCAAATATGAAAATTTTGATTTCCCAACCCAATACCTGAATCTTCGTTACTGGTCATCTCGTTAATGAAAGGGGCATAAGTTTGGTCAAAGGTTACCAATTTAAGGGCTTGTGTGCTGGTGCACGAAGAAGGATTTCAGCAACTTCTGCTTGCAGAGGTTTAACAAAATATCACCATTTACTCGAATCAACAAATTGAATTGCATTGACGCAATAAAAAATTTCAAACGAAGAAGGTTAGGCTTTAAGAGTAGCAACAACATACCCAGTGAAATCCTAAATCGAATCCCTGAAGCACCTCATTCTACGATTTTATCCACCCAACAACCATCAATCCCATCTTCTTCAAGTGAAGAAAGGAAAAAACCTTTGCTTAGCTTGTTGCTGCACCTATCATGTAGCTATCTTTATCCTACAACATGCACTACCATTAAAATATTCATGTTGCTCCTCGAGTGGACATCCCAACAACTCTAGAGGAATTGATGACAAACAACTAGAGAAAGGTAAAAGGTTTTTAGTTGGATTCCTACTTAAATTTCTCTCTTCTTTTCTTCTTTTTGATAAGTTGGATTCTTATACAAGTAAAATCGAAATTTCCAAGTGAGTGGATCCATTCACGTCAAAGCCTATTTACAAAGTTGCAGCGATAAGCATTGCTTCACCATAGCAAGAATTAACTTTAGTACATCTTCCAACCAAGAGTTACCTAACCACAATTGCAGCAGAGAGATACAATCCCAATCATTCTGTAGCATAACTCAGTTTTCTTGTACTAAAAACTGGGTCGCATACTCAAAAAATCTTTTCCGACCAAATTGAAGTGTGTAATAGTTCTGCAAATAACAACTCTTTAAAAAATATACCACACGAATTGAGAGGTCAAAACAAAAATCCAATTTTGACAAGTTTTTGAGCCTTTGAATTAGCATATAAAACCTTCCAAAAGTAATTTGTCAACAAATAAACTACTGAACCTCGAAACAATTCACGAGGTGAGGTTGACAACTATATTTCAGACTCCATAAATCATGAAAAATAAATTTCTTTCTCACAGCCACCTAGCTTGAGCACAATATCTGTTAAAATATAGTAGTTGATTACAATTGGTGATGTCATCTAACCATCAGAAAAATCAGATTGTGTTAAGTGATACTTGTCAAAGGTCAAGCTAGAGTTTCTTACATTCAATACTTGAAGAGTGAATCTTGTAAGCTTTATTTGATAATATTTCTTTGAGCTTTCTAAACTGCTAAATCAGAAAACTTTTGTAGTTCTCTTCAAGCATATTGACGGTTGAATATTTAAGACAGATAAAGTCATACACTAACACCTTAAGGAGGTCATAAGCAGCTGGAGAAGTTAACTACAACCCACAACATGGTGTACACTGTTCCATTATGCACAATGTGGACATTTTGGAAGGAAAGAAACTCAAGATGCTTTGAAGGAAAAGCAATTGCAACTCATTGTATAAAATTTAGACGCTTAAAGTTGTTAGCCTTTTGGTGTAACTTGAAAAGTGCATTTTGATACTCTATCGGACTTCACAGACGGCTTATAGTAGGAAGGAAAATGCCAATCGGTGTAATTGTACAGTTTCCAGCACTTGGTGCTATTTCATAAATAAAATACTCTTTTTTTGAGTTTCCATTTTTTTTTTTTTTTTTTGAAGTGGCAAGTATCATTGATGTCAAAAACCAGCATTAAGCAGGTGCCGTGATTACGTTAAAAATTCTAGAAAGACGAGAGGAAAAGAGAGGGGGAAAAAAAAAAAGGAGAAAGGAACCTGGCTATCGATACAATAGATTCCATGAACTGTAAAAGGGTTTCATTATCCTTTATCAACTCCTTTTTACACCAAAGATTATCAATGACAAAAAAAATCATAGTTTAATATTAAGCTCTCCCGAACAGAATTCAAATTAGGATATTAAACTGTCTAAAGCTGATATGCTATAAAGTAGTATAACTCAGACTTGCTATTTTTACCCTTCATCAATAATACCCGATATTCTTCCAAGCTTAATCTTTCCTTCCTTGCAAACTTGGATTCATATATATTCTTACGATGAATAATTACACTGATTTAAAAAACATTCTATAGAATCAAATGGTTACATAGCTCTAGAAGCACAAACTGTTAGTGACAAAACAACTTGATTTCCTATAGCTGCATACTGCGACGGAAATCACAACTTCAATTGCATCTAATTTTTTTGACAAGGCAAGATAATTAAATTTCATCCCATAAACTGGCCTCTCTTCTACTGGACAAGTGTTGACACCCCCCCCCCCCCCCAAAAAAAAAAAAAACCACACACACCAAAACAAAAAACACAAATGAGAGACTCGGACACATGATCTTTTCTGATTCAGGATGCTATTATCAAGATTTTTTTATATAAAAAAGGGGGAAAAAAGGGTTAAAAATTATCTGATCATGCTCATTTTATTTGTTATATTGCTATATAAATCAGACAACACTTGGTGATTCTATTGCAACTTGGTTCCACTGAGCTATGGTTTGGCAACCTGTGAACACATACCCCTCCAGGAGAATTAGTACCTTAATAATAATTTCAGAGGGATTACAGTCTCAAGACAGAAGGAAGTCAGGAACCAGATAAAGCTCTACTTTTTTTTTTTTTTTTTTTTTTTTTTGGGATAAGGTAAGGTTTAGGAACCAGATCAAGCCCTAGCAAAAACTTAACAGAAGCAACCCCCAAAAAAGATGTACCCAAAGTCAACATAACTATGGATAAAGCATTATTTCTTTGCTGATTCACATTATTCAGAAACCACAAACGGAGCTCTCATCCCAACTATGCAACTTGCTTCCCCACAATAGACCTGTGCACTTGGCTCATATTTTCTTCACCAAAATGTTCAATGTTTAGAATTTCGTCTTCCCTTCACATTTTAATTATATATTATACTGTTTGCAATTGCAGAGATCAGCTAAAAGTTCCAACTAAAAAGAAAAATTTTATTCTGAAATTGAGATAATTCTGTGTTATCAAAGTTAACAGTATGGTAAATAATCAGCAATTGTGACGACATGAATGGAAACTAACTTACCTAGTCCGCAAACCTCTTGCAAGTACTGCAAAGAAGCAGCTTAATTGGATAATTTTTGCCAATATGCTGCGGCGCTTAGTCAACCAGAGCAAAAAGAAAATGCAATTCTAAGTTAGGCTGTACAGCACTAGCAATACACCTATGCTTTTTTATCAAGTAAGCATATTCATTAATCAACAAGGCCAAAATCGACCGTACACAAGTCGTATACCAAAATGTAAAGGACCTACAAAAAGATATGGTTCTCTACAAAAGACGCCCAATCCTCTATATATCACGAACTACATGGGTGCACCAAAAATAAATAAGGGAACGGAGACTACTGCTTTGAATGCTCTACTGTTTTTCTCTCTCCAAATAATCCACATCAGAGCCAGAGGAGCAATATTACCGGCCCTACGCTTTCTCCTTCTTCTTCCAACTTTCCACCTAACAACAAGTCCTTTACAGATCTAGGCATCACCGTGACATACCAAACCAACTAAAAAAATCACACCACAGTCTCATGGCCAGGCTGCATTGTAGAGAAGATGATCAACATCTTCACCCGCCTCCTTGCATAACACCAGCTGATGCAAACAACCTTTCGTCTCATAAGATTTTTCGCCATCAAGATCACCCCTCTAGTAGCTAACAAGGCGAAAAAAACACCTCCCTCATCACCTTAAATATCCAAATCGACTTCACACGAAAGACCTCGTCAACCCTCGCCAATAGCTTCTCGTAATAGGACTTAACAGAGAACACAGGCTTGTTCCCCAAATTCCATCTCAAGTATCAGATCTATCGACTGGGCCACAGTGCTTATGCAGAGAAGCTTGCAACCTTTGAAACTCATCCACCTCCCAAATCCTGGAAATCCCTCATTAATCTCAAATCCCAAAACGTTTCTCCCCCTTATGTCGCCCTCATATGTTGGACAGTCACCTCCCTTTGCCATGGGGTTGGAAATTCATCTTTTAGCAAGTAGACCCCACACCACTTAGGTCCCCCAAAACTAACTCTCCTCCTAATCCCTACCCCAGAAGAGATTTGTTCAAAGAAATCTACCCATCTTTCATGATATCCCTCCACAGTCCACAACCAAAAAGCATAGCGATATCATCAGTTCTCCACCCCCCTTCCAACACCCCATGTTTATCTGCTTTCAACCCTCTCCATAAAGATTGGAGATTGGACCTTGCAATACAACCTATGCTAAGGCCTCATACATAGTCAACTGCAAATACTCTTAGCCACCATCATGCTTCTACGCTCGCAATGGAAAATTCTTGTTTAGCAGCATAATTTTCATGGGAATAATCACTCTTCCTCCATCACCTTGATAAGACCTTATAAGCCCCTACATTTTTTTCCTTTCTTTCTCCTTTTTTTTTTTTTTTTTTTTGAAATTATTTTTTTATAAAAGGAGTATACACCACTACTTTTTTTATACACCACTACTTACAGGGACAACTAAACTAAATGGAAAATAAGGAGACACGAGAGATCATAAACTTGATCCACGCATCACTGGCAGATTTAATTGTTCGTTTTCTAAGATAAAAAGAAGAATAAACAATCGTGTCCTGAGAGTATCTCTTGCTTGGCAGTGCAAAGACCAAGGGATGTTTCTTAATTTAAGTTCCGATTGGACTTTCAAGACATATCAGTAGTGCAAAGTGTTTGAAAAATAGAGAGATGCACTGCCAAATGAGTAAAACCTTGTGCAGAGCCCATTTCTTTCTCGACTTTGGCCTGCATTTCGCGAAGAGCTCCTGCTTCATCCTCAATCTCCTTCAATCTCTTCTTCATATTCTCTAACTCCTAAAAAAAAAACACCATCAGATAAATGATTAAGAGTCGTTTGGTAGCTAGTTAGGCGGCAAGTTATTCATGTATCAAATCCTGCATAAGTAATACCACGTTTGGTAGTTGGTTAGGAGGTAAGTTATTCATGTATAGAATTAATACGGTGTTTGGTTTACAATTTAGAAACCCACATAACTAATTCATATATAAGTTATGAGGGAGTCTACATATTATCTTTTCCAGGATCGAAGATGGAATAACTAATACATGAATAACTAAACATAACTAATACCTGGCCTAAAATAATACATGGATTCCCTCATAACTAATCCCTACATTACTACTATAAAAACATACCCAGTATAATCCCACAAAGCGGGGTCTGGGGATGGTAAAGTATACGCAAACGTTACCCCTACCTTGGGAGGTAGAGTGTACACATAACAAAGAAGGTCAGACAAGAATTAACGGATATACAAAAGCCATGGAAAAATACTAAAGATAGCGCGACAAAGCATTATGAAGAAAAGGAACAGTAATTGCAGGACACTAATACGATCCTGGAAGTACAAGGCAATCCCGGCATTACTCTAACCAGCTAGCAAACACAACTCATTAGGGTTACACACCTCAAAAAGTAGCAGTAAAACAAAGGGTAAGAAAGAACCTTAGCATTAGGATCATCCTCAGATTCAGGGGCAGCAGCAGAAGTGTCATACTCGGCATCCATTTCTCCTTCTTCGTCCGGTATTTCACCTCCGTAAACCTCGTGCTCATGCTCCTCGTATTCATTCTCCTCTTCGTGCTCCATATCTCCCCTCTCTCTCTCTCTCTCTAACTGTGTGTAGGTATATAAATATACTGATTTCACAGTATATAAATCAGTGAAATTGATTTTTCTAGGTTTAGAAATTGGGCGGATTTGGAATTAGGGGGGATTTGCGGGGGAATTAAGTCGGTCGGAGATCGACGGAGAGGATGACAAGTTACAAACTCTCCTTTTCACTTATATATCGTTAGACTAGTATTTATTTACTCCTTATAGGCTCCTATGGATTTTTCGATTCCGTTTGGGCCAAACAGGGTAATAAACCAGGGGCAATTTGCAGGATTGTCCCTGGGGGTGGTATTTAATTTTTGTCCCTCAAATTGGCAGAATTTTGGCCTTAAGGCAGAATTTGCATGGTCAGAATTTTGTTAAATTTTACTTTGCAATTTTTTTTATTTACTGAGTTGGGGTTCGAACCCACAACTTCGAGGGCAAAACTTAAAGACCACCAATTTGAAGGACAGAAATTAAAGACCACCCCAAATGAAGGACAATCCGCGCAAAAAAATGATAAACCAATATCCAAATGAGAAAATGGATCTGTTAGAATTACAACTAGGGCTGTCAATGGTACGGTTCGAGCGGTTATTTTATATTAAAATTTATACCAAGCCAATTTTTTTGGTTATTTGATTTTGTAGAACCAAAATTAGACTTTTTGAAACTGTCACATTATTTTGGTTTCTCTTCGGTATCGGTATGGTTCGGTTAATTTTCGATTTCTTTTTTAAAAGAACATCATATTATAGTCACTAGTAAAATTTAAAGAACGATATCATGCATACTTCTATAGGACTTTGGCAAAAACTCTCTAGACATTTTTACTATTTAAAGGGTGATAAATCAAGAAAACATGAAAGATGACAAGAATAAAGATTGATCCCACTATTTTACGATAGTGTAAAACAATGTTAAGCAAAGATAAAAAGTATAGTTTAGATCGCAGGAGGGGGCAAACATCAATCAACATGGGACTCAAGAACGGAGTCTGTTAAGATTAAGTATCCAATAAGATAAATTTAAAATCATACGAGAGGATAGATATAAATTTAAAATCATACGAGAGGAAAGATATCTAATACTTTGTAGCTTACTATTCAAGATCGTTGGAATACCTTACTGTAACGACCCATTAGGTTGTTTTGGTTGTTTTCTCATTTTTGCCTATTTTGCCCTTGTGAACCCACCCTTTGCTTGTTTTGGATTGTTGTGTAATGGGTATGGTTGGCACAACTCCCGAGATAGCTGAAATATCTTATGTTGCTAAGTTGAAGAATCTTTAAGTGTTAGGTTGACTTTAGGCATCATCGGGGGTATTTGTGTCATTTTGAGAATTTCATCGATTCCATTAGCTCCAGAACGTCGAATATAGTCTGGTTGTGTAGTTGGTTCAGTTCCCGAAGGCTTTGGGGACATTTTGGTCATTTGGCTGGAAAGTGGATTTTTGGTCGTTCGGCGTTGACTTGGTCAACGAGACCTCTTTTGGGAATTCCGAGTGCATGAGTGAGTTCATAGCGCATTTTTACATGTGTCTACATATTTGTTTTGTATCGGGAAGGTTCCGGGAGAGTCTCGGGATTTCAGGTTGTGAGAGTCAAAAACCAGATTTTGCTGGTTGTAGTGTACGCGCAGGGGTAAGAGTGGTCCCACCCCTGAGGATGTGCTCCAGTGAGAGGAGATCCGCAGGAGCGAGACTCTGGTGATTTAGCCTTGGTTCGCTTCTGCGAAGATTCTCCTGTAGATGCGAGGTCGCCGCTGCGAAGGGAATTCCGCAGCAGCGAGCCTGAGATATTTTGTAAGGGTTCCACCTTGGCGAGGAATTGTCCGCCGATGTGTGTTCGCTGGTGCAAGCTTGAGTGCGCAGGTGCACGAATCGCTTAACAAATTGTGGTTTTAGTGTCTTCTTTCCTTAGGCTTTCCCCATTCTAAAACCCTTGAGTTGAGAACGTTTTTTAAGGATAATTGGAGAGCTCTCAAGGAAGAATCAGTGGGTAAGTCTTCTAACTCGATTTTATGATTATTTCCATAATTAGAATCAAAGCCCATACTTAGGATGTTGAATAAAGAGGTAAATTGAAAGGGGTTTTGGAACCCAAGTTGAGAATTAGGGATTTTGATGATTAAGCATGAATTCGTAGTTATTTGTGAATCATTTTTGGTACATGAGGAACGTGATTCTAGGCTCAATTTACTGTTTTGGCCTTTTGGATTTGGAATCCTAATTTTAGGGCTTAATTTGGGAATTTGGATTTATGTAGCAATATGGGTGTTGATAGACTAGTATTCTAACGGGTAATCCCTATTTAACTGGACTTTGATCATTCGAAGATTGTTCGGCTTGGTAAGAGGGCATTGTGATTCAATAATCGGCATTCCAGGCAAGTTGAGACCTTGCACTCTTGTGGTTGGCTAAAATAAATCTAATAAGAGGGTTATCGGGTACTTAAGGGGGTTCCGATACCCGTGAGGTGACGAGGACCAGTATCAAATACCGATCATCATGTTATGGGTATTTGTGCAATTTCAATTGTATAGTTGGTCTGAATGCCATGCTTTGGGCACTAGCTGATAGAATAGTACGATCCTTTGGATATGTGATTAGGGTCCGATGCTCGTACTTTATGTCTCTTAATACTATTGTTTGTCTTGTTTGTTTGTATGCATATCACTCATATATCCTCGTTGAAATAAAATGAAAGTATAAGGTGAAGTCATTATGATATTGAGATCATAATGATGGATTTCATGCTTATATGCTTGTTCTTGACTTGATGTATGCCATACTCATACTTTATATGTATTCATGCATACAAATTGAGGATATGATTGTGAGTCCGATGAGATCTTGTTCCGGACGAGTGATGATGCTTTAGCGCGTTCTGTTAATAATGGGTCCGGTCAGCTAAGTGGCAGGTTGTTGAGATATGATATGATGAGACCGTGATCCGAGGATTTACCGCAGCGGTGATATATGGGACTCTTGAGCCTCCGATGGGTCACGATTCGTTGACATTACGTGTGTATATCGGGAAGTGGAAACAAGACTTGCATTGCATTTGCATCTCACTCATCTATACTTTATATTGTTGTTATGATTATTGGTATCTGACTTGTCTTATCTTGAAATCTATCTGTTATGTGGGTTTAGGTGTTAATATGATTATCTTGTACTATGGACTAATGGCAGACTAGTGTGGTTGTGGTACCGTGAACCAACCCTCATCTCCATTCCGGAAAGGGTCGGTCAATGATGCTGCTGAGTACCCGTTGTTTATTGTACTCACGCTACCCTTACTGCACCTTTTTGTGTGCATATTCGGTCCGCAGTACTAATAGAGCTCGTGACTATCAGGCTGCCCACCAGAGCCTCAGTAAGAGATCGGGGTGAGCACCATGATTCTGGATGGCTCCGGACTCTTTCCTATCCTTTATTTGATGTCTTTCTTCTTTTCGGACAGTTTCATTTTTGTATTTTAGACTACATTTACTCTTTAGAAATCCTTGTGTTTGGTGACATCAGATTTTGGGAAGATTTGTAATAACTTCTAAGTAAATCTATTTAAAATTGTTAAGACTTGAAATTGACTAGCATGATTTGATTCTGCTCTTAGTATTTCCTTATATATTGGGTTGTTAATGGTTTGTGTTGGCTTACTATTATGGTGGGACTAATGCCATCACAACTTGGTAATTTGGGTCGTGACACTTACAAGCTAGCTACTACTCGAGATGCTAGAATTAATTTAATTTCAATAAGAGTAGTATCATAGGTTTTAGAGTTGGAACTTTAGGTGTTAATTATGTTGTCAGCTTGTAGTCGTTTTCATCATTCCGAACAAAAGGCAACTTTTTTATATTTTATTATATTTAAATTTAATATATAGAATATATTTTACACATATAAACTTATTTGGTACGGTTCGGTATTTTTTTATTTTTTTTTTATAAAATTAAAAATCGACCTAATTATTCGGTACGGTTCTAAATTGATATAAAAATGTCGGTTTTATTTAAAAACCTAAAAATAGGTTTGGTACGGTACGGTTCGGTCGGTTAAGTCGGTTTTTTGAAAGTCATTGACACCCCTACTTACAACCATGGGTGTTTAGAAAGATCCAAAAATCAAATTTAATCGACCAAAAAAAAAATACTGACTTGTGGAAAAAAAATATTGACTATGGGTATTTAAAAAGATCCAAAAATAAAATATATTTTATATGTTAAATTAACATATAAAATATATTTTATATCCAAACACATAAAATGGATCTCTTTGGAAAGCCAACTAGAAATTGGATTTGTGTGTAATTGAATGTAATTACATTGTTTGACATATTTGTCTGGCCAAGAAATTACTTGGTTAGCATGGAATTGAGTATAATTAGAGGTAGGGGTGCCAAAATTATTCCGGAAACCGACCGAACCGAACCTAATCGAACTGATTTTTAGGATTTTTTTTTAGTGAAACCGAAGGTTTCTAGTATACACTAATAATCGTACTGAATAATTAGGTAGATTTTTATTTCATAAAAAGTATCCAAAAAAATACTGAACCGAATATATATAAAATATATTTTATATGTTAACTTTAAAATTATAAAGCATTAAGAACTTTACCTTGGGCCATGGTTTTTTTTTAAGTTAACATTATCTCCATTGATCATTAATGTGCAAAAAGTTACAATTTGAGTTTGGCATCCCAATCTTTGTACATGATCACTGAGTAGAGACTTCTATTGTTAGTCTAATAAAAAAACAGAACCTACACTTAGTGATTAAGGAGGATCATATATGATGTGAGTAGGTTTGGTTCTTTTATACTTAGTGATTAAGGGGGATCATATATGATATGAGCAGGTTTGGTTCTTTTGATCCTAAAGGAGGAAAGGTTCCAAGTATCTATGTTGATGAGGCCTTTGACTTGAATTGGGAGTTTCGCAAAAGATTTAAGACATGGACTATATTATAGTTGTGACTATGAGTAGCCAATTTATATGTAGGTCTGTTTGCTTCTCTGAAACAATGATTGGTCAAAAATACATGCTCTTCAACTAGCTCCTGGATCTCATTTATGTTATTGCTAATCTTCCATGAAACTTTCCATTCCCTTCTTATGCAATTGGTGATGAAGAGGGAATCAACTTATCCCTGGTCTAATTATAAACCATTTGTAGCAAACCATTTTAGGCCAAAGAGCATAGCAGCTGCTTCATCCATATTGCTTGTCCCTGGTTCTAAAGGAATGGAGTAGGCAAAAATTACCATTCCTTGATTACTTCTGCTGATACCTCCTCCACTACACATGCCTTGAATACAACTTCCATCACTGTTAAGTTTTACATTTTGTGATGGAAGCTTGATCCATTTGACAGTCTTGGAGATCCTTTGTTCTATCACTGCATCACAAGCTGTGCAGATTTGATGTCTTTCTTCTCCAATCCTTGATCTTCAAATTTTTTTATTCAAAATCTAATAATGTTAGTTTTTGTTCTATAAAATGAAGGTCTGATGTTTTCAAACTTTTTGTTACATCTTGATTTCCACAGTTCCCACCAAAATAATAAGACGGAGAATTCTAGTGATAAACTTGGGAATCGTGTTGTGAGCCTTAAAGTTCCACCACTAGAATCTTGAGACTGTTGTTATTGTAATCAATCCCTAGTGGACCTGAAAAGAAAATCCAATTTTTTCTTGCAAGACATCCTAGACAGAAAAGATAATCAATGTTTTCAACTGTTGGATTATGAGTATTGTTTTTCCAGCAGCAATAGTTTGTATCATTATCAATACCCCATGTTGTCACCCTCTCTTCTATAGACAATTTATTTTGTATTGCTCTCCATGTTAAAAAGAAAATCTTAAATGGAATTTCCTTGTCCCAGACAGAATAGATATATCTGTTCAAATCCTTCTTCTGTCTGAATGTTTCCCACGCAGAACTAACAGTGAAGTTGTTAGTTGTGTTTGACATCCATATTGCTTTGTCCAGTTTGTTGTTGTCCAGCTTGATGTTGATCTCTCTTATCTTCTACTTTGTAGTGCCATCTAGTTGATTCTATGAAATTTTCCATTGTCGTTCTACATCTATAAGGACATATTTGACCTTAACTTGATCTTGGAGAGGTCTGCCATTCAGTAGTAGATAAAAAGGACCTAGGTTTGTCCAGTTATCATGCCAAAATGATACTTTATCATTTCCAATTCTCCACAAAGTCTCACTTTCCATCTCTTCTTTAATACTGCAAATAGTTTTCCAGTGCTCCAGTTCACAATAGAGGGGTGAACATTGCTGAAATTTTTTGCTTCCATGTATTCCTTTCATAGAGATTTAGTGGTCCTTAATATCCACCATAGAGAATTAGTCAAACACCTGAAATTTGTACATCATTCACTGTAAGGGAAGCGCACAAATTATTCCAAGAAGACCAGTGATGCTTACCTCAATAGGCTAATGAAGAACACTAAGTATATGTGGTGTCTCGATAAGTAAGAAGTAGCGTTTGATGACCTTAAGTAAGATTTCAAAGACATTTGATGTTAGACGAGAAAGATTGCCAAGAGAAGGCAAAGCTTACGATAAGTATCGGAAGGAATCTATGAGTAACGAGTTAATGGTGACCTAAAGAGATTATGAGAAAGAGTTATAACGTCCCGTAGATTGGTATTGAGGTGTTAAGCAAGTGCCAAGAAGGTTCCATAAGGATTGGAGATCAAACGAGTCGACGAAAACAAGATCGGAACCACTGGGCATTATACGGCCAGACATACTGGCCGTATAAAAGATACGGACCGTATGTCCAGCCGTAGGTTTAGCCCAGAATGGCATGCCTCTCTGGACCAAATATACGGTCCGGACATACGGCCCGTGAAAATTATACGGACCGTATGTTGGTCCGTATATTCGATCGGGACGAATGTTGTATTTAATGAGGGTTCAAGTTTATTTCATTTCATTTTCATCTTTCACTCCCTTCTCTCTAAAACATCTCTCCACACTTTTCCCATAAGTTTCAAGTGAATTAGTGCTCAACTTCATCAAACCAAGTGAATCAAGTATAAGAAACCCATTAAAGTTCATCCAAAGCAAGAATCCAAGGGAAAATCTAGGGTTTTGCTCAAGTGGGATATTTGCACCCGAAGTTCAATCCAACACCATCTAAGGTAAGTTTTATGATGTTTCCATGTCATTTAAAGTATTTGGAAGATGAAACACTTGGATTACATAGGAATATAAGAAATGGGTCATGAATGGATGAATAGTATCACTTTTGAGTAAATGTGTGGAATGAGATATGATTCTTGATGCGTTATGAATATGATCATGTTATAAATGATATTGAGAGTATGGAAATCAACATTGTATGTGAATTAACGTATTGTCGAGTTATGACTGTGAATGTAGAAAATTGAAGTGAATTGTGAAGTAAGGGTAATGTAGATGACTAAAGGCTATTGTGATGATATTGTGAATGTTATTGTTGATGTTTGGGAGTTGATATGTAATACGAGGGGAGTAGTATAAATAAAGGAGATGCTGTCCGAATTTCTAGAATTATTTACGAATGCTAAAGCTACCTATCATCTAATATGAGTATGCACTTCAATGAAGGTAGAACGTGAGCTTTGAAGAAGAACACTCAAGTGATAGAATAGTTGCTCGTAAGGTATGTAAGGCTAACCCTTCTTTTATAAGGCATGGTTCTTGGCCCAATGTTCATCCCCTTATGAGTTTATGATACTCTCTAATGATCCTAGCTCGAGAAGCTATTAAGCTAATGATGCCCAATGGTATGATTGCATTAAGTCCCTTATACGACGAGTAATACTCTACGGATAGAAGGTAATGAATGACGATAGTAAAAAGGCTAAAGATAGATATGAGCTTATACGTATGTGTGCCCAAAGAGGCTATTGTAAACACCGAGCTTATATGGCCGGGTAGAATATAATGAATATGTATGTGTGCCCATGAGAGGCTATTGTGAACACCGAGCTTATATGGCCGGGTAGAATATAGTAAGTATGTATATATGTATATCTATATAACGATGCGCGCACACCACTGCAGTTGGGTACGAACAACACTGAGCCTTGGTAGGGCCAGGTACGTGAAACACCGAACCTTCGTGGTCGGGTACGCTATATAAATGTTATGTATATGACATCTATATGAGTACGATTATGCTATGTATATGACATCTATATGAGTATGATTATGTTATGTATAAGACATCAATTAGAGCATGAATATGATAAGACGATGTAAGTGCCAAGTGAGGGCTATATATATATATGCAAGGTATATGATATAAGTATGAATATGAAAGGAGATATGAACATGAGCACGAAAATAGATACAAAAGGTAAGTGAGCAAGAATACGAATGTATGTACGCGGGTACGGAATAGAAATGAAACGTCCCTATGGAAAGCAGGTAAGTGCTATGACGATGATGCCATTATCTCCCATCTTATGTATTTCAAATGTTATCCATTTTGCTTCTACATTGATATCGATCATGCTTTACATACTCAGTACATTCTTTGTACTGACGTCCTTTTGTTTGTGGACGCTGCGTCATGCCCGCAGGTGGTCAGGGAGACAGACTTGATCCATAGCTGTATTATCTCAGGGACTACATAGCAGAGCTCCACTTCATTCGGAGCTGCAGCTTTTGGTATAGATTCTTTTGTGTATATATTTATGGGCACGGCGGGGTCCTGTCCCGCCCATACGTTATGATATGATGTACCCTTCTTAGAGGCTCGTAGACATTGTGTATATGGCTAGATGTGTTCGGCCTTGTCGGCCTATATTTTGGAATGTTGTTTGATCGCCTTGTCGGCGCATGTACATTTATGTGGGCATAGATGCTATTGATGATATAGATATGTTGTTGCCCGATGAGATTAGAATGATGATGCATGAAAAGTATGATATAATTATGTGGCTCACCTAGAATGTGATATGTAAGTACGTTAAGGGGTGCCCGGATGGGCTAGCACCGGGTGCTCGTCGCGGCCCTCGGATCGGGTCGTGACAAAAGTGGTATCAGAGCGGTTCAGTCCTAGGGTGTGTCTACGAGCCGTGTCTAGTAGAATCTTGGTTATGGGTGTGTTGCGCGCCACACTTATAAACAAGAAGCTGCGGACATTTTAGGAATGAATGACCTTCTTTCTTCATGAGAAATCGTGCGATAGAGCTATGATGTAAGAGTTTCATGTTTCTTAACGATATGTTGTGTATTTCAGAAATGCCTGTAAAGAGAAAGGCTACAGCAGCCCAAAAGGGCAAGACGGTGACAGAAAAGCGGGCTGAGAGAGCACCGCCACCGGTAGTAGAAGAAAGTGAGTCCCAAAGTGCGGCTCAATCTCAGTCCTCCCATTCAGGGCCTATATTAGAGGAGCGTGAGGGAGCCTCAGCCCCAGCTCCAGCACCTCCGGCTCCTCCACCGGATGCTTCGGGCCAAGATGTAAAAGCGGCCATTAATTTATTGACTCAATTGGTTGCGGCCCAGACTCAGCGGCCAAGTTCAGGGCAAGGTGATAGGGCTGTTAGTGCAAGAGCCCGTGATTTTATTAGTTTAAATCCTCCGAAATTCTTTGGATCAAAGCCGGATGAGGACCCTCAAAATTTCATTGATGGCATGTTGAGGACGCTTCGGTTGATACATGCTTCAGACACCGAGTCGGTGGAGCTAGCGTCCTATAGATTGAGGGATGTCGCGGTCCATTGGTACACGGTTTGGATGGCTTCACGGGGAGCCAATGCACCTCCCCGTATGGCAAGAGTTTGTAGATGCATTTCTCCGACATTATTTACCTCCGGAAGTTCGGCGAGCTAGAGCCGATAAGTTCCTAAATTTGAGGCAAGGGAGCATGAGTGCTCTAGAGTATAGTCTCCGCTTCAACTCCTTGGCTAGGTATGCTTCGGCCATGGTAGCGGATATGGGTGATCGAGTACACAGGTTCGTGAAAGGCCTAGGGCCACACTTGATGGATAGATGCTTGACTGCGTCCCTTCAGGACAATATGGATATTGCACGCATCCAAGCCCACGCTCAGAATCTAGAAGAAAGCTTACAACAACAAAGAAGTGAGCATGATAGAGGGCATAGCAAGAGGGCTAGATCTTCGGGTCCGATGAACAAGTATAGAGGTGGGCATAGGAAGCAGTCTTCTAGACATTCAGGCTACTCTATGACTAGTGTGCCTCCACGGTATTCAGGCCAGAGATTTGATAGATCTACTCATTCCGGGTCGAGTCAGAGCTTTTCGGGATCTCAGTTTAGAGGTGATTCGGGTCAGGCGAGGCCACCCGTACCGCGATGCTCCCAGTGTGGGAAGTTACATTGGGGTCAGTGCGGATTGGGCTCAGAGGGTTACTATTCATGTGGTCGGCCGAGCCATATTATGCGAGATTGTCCCTCGGTTAGTGGCGGGTAGGACCCGGCCTTCGGGTCGATGGCGGATCTTCGGCATCCGCGCCTGTGGGGCCGTTTCACCGCGCCAGTCGGCCGTGGTAGAGGCAGGGGGAGAGCCCCCAGCTCCAGCGGTCCTCAGCACCGTATTTATGCTTTGGCTGGACGCCAAGATCTTGAGTCTTCTCTCGATGTTGTCACAGGTATTTGATCGGTACTTTCTCATGATGTATATGCTTGGATAGATCCTGGCTCCACATTATCATATGTTACTCCATATATTGCGGGTCGGTTTAGAATCAAATCGGAGTCGATCAAGCCCTTTGAGGTGTCCACACCCGTTGGTGAATCGGTAATAGCTAGCCGAGTATATAGAAATTGTGTAATTGTGATTTGTGATCGCCGTACTATGATTGACTTGCATGAGTTAAAAATGGTGGATTTCGATGTTATTATGGGCATGGATTGGTTGGCTTCTTGCTACGCCAACGTCGATTGTAGAATGAAAATGGTTCGTTTCCAATTTCGGAGAACCGCTTTTAGAATGGAAAGGAAATACGGCATTACCAAAGGGTAGGTTTATTTCCTATTTAAAGGCAAGGAAAATGATTACAAAAGGTTGCATTTATCATCTAGTGCGGGTCCAAGATGTAGGCCGACTTTTCAGTCAGTTCCTGTAGTGAATGAATTTCCGAATGTATTCCCGGAAGAACTTCCAGGCCTTCCTCCCGAGCGGTAGATTGATTTTGCTATTGATGTGTTGCCAGACACCAAGCCTATATCTATTCCTCCTTATAGAATGGCTCATGGAATGAAAGAGTTGAAGGAGCAATTGAAAGACTTGCTCGAGAAAGGCTTCATTAGGCCTAGTTCATCCCCGTGGGGAGCACCCGTACTGTTCGTCCGAAAGAAAGATGGCTCCTTGAGAATGTGCATTGACTATCGGCAATTGAACAAGGTGACGATTAAGAATAAATATCCTCTTCCAAGGATTGATGACTTATTTGATCAGTTACAAGGTGCCAAATGGTTTTCCAAGATAGATTTGAGGTCCGGATATCATCAAGTGAGAGTTAGGGAGAAAGATTGTCACACCCTAATTTCCGATAGGGCATGATGGGCACCCGACCCTTACCTAGGGCCGAGCGAACCCGCTGACTTCCGTAATACTCATAATCATACTGGGCCCGCAAAACATGACATAAGCACATAATGAAAATTTTTCAGAAAACAAACATGCCTTTCATCTTTATCAAATCAAATAAAACTAGTACCGTATGAAATCTACCAACATATGGAGTTCGTAACATAATGCATAATGATACATCGGCTTACATAGCCGCTTACAAAACTGACATATCATACACTCGACACTGTCTGCAAAGTCTCTACCATAACTTCAGATACCATACAAAAGCACTCTGACTCGGCGGCCTCGGAGGAAATGGAGCTTGCCAATCCGAACTGGAACATCTTCTCGCTAACATCACCTACTCATCTGTGGGTACCTGCGCGGCATGAAACGCAGCCCCCGAAGAAAGGGGGTCAGTACGAAATATGTACTGAGTATGCAAAGCAACTGATACCAACTGATCATACTCCAGAATACATATATACATCACATAACGTGTCCCGGCCCTCCAGTGAGGGATTCGGTAAACAGAATCATCATATCATCATATCAGACTTCGTATCACATCATACTTCGTGTCACATCATATTTCGGAATACACATCATACTTCAGAATACAACATAGTGCGCACGATAACATAACCGACATAAAATCGGCTAAAAATGTAATAACAGAATACACGAGTAGAATCGTGGGAAATCATATGCAATGCAAAACACTTACAAAGACCCAATAGGATAATCAAAACGAACCGTTAGTTCAGAACCGAAACAATAGTCAAATCAGGTTCTCTTCCGAATATCACTCGGGAACATATCAAACCGAACTTCAGAAACCATAGTTACGTATCGGAATCATAAGTATACGAATCATCATTTCAGACTCAACAGATAAATATGTAATCATACTCGGGGGTCGGAAAGGTAGTCATATTAAGTTCTTTCAAAAAAAGTCGTTAACCCTATACAAAGGAAAGTCGCGGACCGCGGACGAGCGTCAACCCAATCCGGGCCCGCCTATGGAAGTTAAAGTCATTATACGTTATAGAATCATTTACGAGCATATCAAAGCAATCCGGTTCTGTCTACGAAAGTTACGGACATTTTTAGACATAGGAGCCTTTAGGAACAAAACCGTTTATACAACACTTTAAATCCAATCATATCAAAGACATATAAACCATAACTTGACCACATAAGGGTGCCAACATCAAGGAGCAAATATGGATCACAAACATGCTCGGAACTTCAGAGTAGAGTTACCCCCAAGGCTCATAACATATCACAACTTACTTGCGTCTAGGACATGCCAAACAAAAGAAGGATAAGCTTTACATACCTCATTTGCTTCCTAAGCTAATCCAAACTCAAGTCTCGGCTGCTCACGATCTACAATACGTCATTAGGCATCGAACATTAGTCATAAGCATCGAAAAATTCAATTCCAAGCCTTTATCTACAGAAATTTGGGCAGCACTTTCCCTATAAGTTCAACAACCCCGAGAATTCAACTCGGCCAATATTATCAACAACAATACCAACAACCATTCCAACAACATCAATAAGTAATTCAAACGCATTCTAACATTGGTAATTCTTCTTCCACATAATTCGTCGACATTCAATTACATTCAATTCAACTACATACTTTCAAGCTAACATCCACGCTCACAAGTTCAAGTACCAATCCAAGATCATTATTAAGATGCAAGAACATTTTAAACAATCCGAACAATGATCAAAACAAGCCAATCCAATGCACACCCTTACCCGAAACCATTCCAATTCAACAAGAACATTACTCACACCTTTCTTTCTTCCAAATTCATAAATTACACCAACAATCCACACGATTAACAACATAATTCTGATAATTATAGAAACTACATTAAAATTCCATAAGCTTCTAAAAACAGCCATGACAATTCCAACCTCCACTTGGATCATGAAACCTTCATTTACATCATGAAATTCACAACAACAACAACCAAAACATACTAAATAGAATTAGTCCTTCACTTCTACATACATGCACCTATTCGGCCAAGCTCCAACATCCATATTTTTATGAATTTCATTCATTTCTACACTCCACAACATACACAAACCATCCATAACATATGAAAAATAAGATTGAACCTTACCTTTTTTACCCACTTCTTCACACGGCTAGGCTTGAGAACTTCAAGAACAAACACTCTACTTGCTTCAACAATCATCCCATGTTAATAAGGACCTTCCAATTGGTAGGAATGCTAGGAAAAATAATTTTTTTGGTGAAGATTTTTGGTCTTCCATTTTTTTTTTCTCATGGCCGAATGGCCTTGATGTTTTTTTCTCCAAGGTTCTCAACTCTTCTAAGGGGTGAAGATGATGAATGAAGATGAATTAGTCATCTTCCTATGCTTATATAAATCACACAAGTGTACCATGGCCCACACCCACACATGGCCACATATGGCCATTTTCATGAAATATTAAGTTTTCAAAATTTCACTTCTAGCCCTTAATTTTCATGAAATGCTTAACTTTCCATAATTCACTTTTAACCCCAAATTTTTCTTATTCCAAATTTACCCTTAACACTCCATACCAATGAAAAGATGAATATGCAACTTGTGCATTAAAACAAAACCAACAAAATCGAAAATTGAAAATCCTGTCCATAACTTGTCGCAGCCAACTTAAAATATTCCAACGTACAAAATACGGGATATCACATCCTTCCCCTCTTTAGAACATTCGTCCTCGAATGTTCAACTAATCGCATAAGGTCTTATAAGGATCTCGGGGGGTTTCCTTTATTACCATAGCACGCAATCTCTTCTACCAATCATATTTCTTTTCCATCCCCTCTTACCTTACGAATAATGTGATAAGGTCCAATATATCTCGGTTTAAACTTTTCCTTCTTGTAATTCCCTTTACTCAATTTGTAACGTTCTAGGCACATTATCTCGTGTCGTCTCTTAATCTTTAACCCAAACCCTTCCTTATTCGTTCCATAACTTGTTTTTCCGTTTCACACTTGCCTTTGTATTCTAGCTACATAGATTACATCATAGCCTTGGCCACTTTCTCACTGGGATTTACTTATTTTCGCAACAATCTTCATTATACTCACATTGTCCCGTTCGTATTCGATCTCATAGTGTAACACTCCTTAACCTTTTACCCTTTCTGATCAACTTTATCCTTAATATCTCACAAGCTGTCTTATCAATACATTCATACACATCACAATTCCTTCCTCTGTACTCTTGTCTTAATCTCACTATTACTATCGGCACGACCTTTCAAGTCGTATTACAAACCCATATCTCATTCTTTTTTTTTATTTCTGGGAAAATTTCGGCAGAGTTTCCTCTACATTTCTTACTATCCCAAAACCTGCACGCGGGAAATACCAACAATGCCTCACAGGGCCAACATATGTATATGTATCATATCATATCACGGCCACACAGGGCTCCCGATATCAACAACAGTGCGGAAATGATGAACTTACCTCGTATGCTCAGCTCAAACTGCACCTGTCACACTTTCTTGTTTACTTTCCCTTTTTAATCTTCAACTTGTATTTCAATCGTACTTCAATATCTTACCCGACATATATCTTTCATACCTTTGCTTACTGCGTGCTTTGTAACTCCCAATCGCATCGCTAGTCACTTCCTTCCGTCGATGCCATTCTTCCTGCTGAAATCAAAGGTTAGTATAAGGAATCTCATTCCCTATGACTTGGCTCTATGGCACGATCTCGGATGTGAAAGAAGAGTAACCACCCTAGATGCCCGTAGCCTCTTGTTTATAAATGTGGCGCGCTTCACACCATAAACGTGGACTCTACGGACACGACTTTACGTGACAACCCCTAGGACGAACTCGCTGCCGATACCAATTTGTCACACCCTAATTTTCGATAGGGCATGATGGGTGCCCGACCCTTACCTAGGGCCGAGCGAACCCGGCGACTTCCGTAATACTCATAATCATGCTTGGGCCGCAAAACATGACATAAGCACATAATGAAAAATTTTCGAAAAACAAACATGCCTTTCGTCTTTATCAAATCAAATAAAACTAGTACCGTATGAAATCTACCAACATATGGAGTTCGTAACATAATGCATAATGATACATCGGCTTACGTAGCCGCTTACAAAGCTGACATATCACACACTCGATACTTGTCTCGCAAAGTCTCTACCATAACTTCGATACCATACAAAAAGCACTCGACTCGGCGGCACTCGGAGGAAATGGAGCTTGCCAATCCGAGTGAACATCTTCTGCTAACATCACTACTCATCCGTAGGTACTGCGCGCGCATGAAACGCGGCCCCCGAAGAAAGGGGGTCGATACGAAATATGTCGAGTATGCAAAGCGAAGATACGATGCTAAACAAGCGAGTCATAATCGAAACAGAAGTACAGAAAGTAGGCGTAATAACCAAAATACCAAAGCGCTTGCATCTGACATACAAATCATACATATGGGGTACAGAAGGCAAATATAATGATCATCATATACATACCGTAACACATCATAACATCATAACCGATCATATGAGATGCCATTAACCGATATGGGATTCGCCTAAACCAATGTGGGATTGGCCTAAACCAATGTGAGATTCGCCTAAACCAATGTGTGATTGGCCTAAACCAATGTAGAATTTTGCCTCATCATTGGGTTTGCCCCACCATTGGGTTTGCCCCACCACCGGCTCTGATACCAACTGATCATACTCCAGAATACATATATACATCACATAACGTGTCCCGGCCCTCCAGTGAGGGAATCGGTAAACAGAATCATCATATCATCATATCAGACTTCGTATCACATCATACTTCGTGTCACATCATATTTCGGAATACACATCATACTTCAGAATACAACATAGTGCGCACGATAACATAACCGGCCCGGGAATCGGCTAAAAATGTAATAACAGAATGCATGAGTAGAATCGTGGGAAATCATATGCAATGCAAAACACTTACAAAGACCCAATAGGATAATCAAAACGAACCGTTAGTTCAGAACTGAAACAATAGTCAAATCAGGTTCTCTTCCAAATATCACTCGGGAACATATCAAACCGAACTTTAGAAACCATAGTTACGTATCGGAATCATAAGTATACGAATCATCATTTCAGACTCAACAGATAAATATGTAATCATACTCGGGGGTCGGAAAGTAGTCATATTAAGTTCTTTCAAAAAAAGTCGTTAACCCTATACAAAGGAAAGTCGCGGGACCCGCGGACGAGCGTCAACCCAATCCGGGCCCGCCTATGGAAGTTAAAGTCATTATACGTTATAGAATCATTTACGAGCATATCAAAGCAATCCGGTTCTGTCTACGAAAGTTACGGACATTTTTAGACATAGGAGCCTTTAGGAACAAAACCGTTTATACAACACTTTAAATCCAATCATATCAAAGACATATAAACCATAACTTGACCACATAAGGGTGCCGACATCAAGGAGCAAATATGGATCACAAACATGCTCGGAACCGAAGTAGAGTTACACCCAAGGCTCGTAACATATCATGACTTACTTGCGTCTAGGACATGCTAAACAAAGAAGGATAAGCTTTACATACCTCATTTGCTTCCTAAGCTAATCCAAACTCAAGTCTCGGCTGCTCAAAATCTACAATACGTCATTAGGCATCGAACATTAGTCATAAAGTCGAAAAATTCAATTCCAAGCCTTTATCTACGAAATTTGGGCGACAGATTTCCACATAAGTTCAACAACCCGAGAATTCAACTCGGCCAATATTATCAACAACAATACCAACAACCATTCCAACAACGTCAATAAGTAATTCAAACGCATTCTAACATTGGTAATTCTTCTTCCACATAATTCGTCGACATTCGATTACATTGAATTCAACTACATACTTTCAAGCTAACATCCACGCTCACATGGCAGTTCAAGTACGATCAAGATCATTATTAAGATGCAAGAACATTTTAAACAATTCGAACAATGATCAAAACAAGCCAATTCAATGCACGCCTCACTTTAGAAACCATTCGAATTCAACAAGAACATTACTCGCACCTTTCTTTCTTCTAAATTCATAAACTACGCCCAATCATAGCGATTAACAACATAATTAGATAATTATAGAAACTACATTAAAATTCCATAAGCACAAAAACAGCCATGACAATTCCAACCTCGGCTTGGATCATGAAACCTTTTACATCGTGAAATTCCACTAATGACAACAACCAAAACATACTAAATAGAATTAGTCCTTCCTTACACACACATACACCTATTCGGCCAAACTCGACATCCATATTTTTATGAATTTCATTCATTTCTACACTCCATACATACCTGAACCATCCGTAACATATGAAAAATAAGATTGAACCTTACCTTTTTCACCAACTTCTTCACACGGCTAGGCTTGAGAACTTCAAGAACAAACACTCTACTTGCTTCAACAATCATCCCATGTTAATAAGGACCTTACAATTGGTAGGAATGCTAGGAAAAATAATTTTTTTGGTGAAGATTTTTGGTCTTCCATTTTTTTTTATCTCGTGGCCGAATGGCACTTGATGTTTTTCTCCAAGGTTCTCGGCTCTTCTAAGGGTGAAGATGATGAATGAATATGAATTAGTCATCTTCCACATGCTTATATAAATCACACAAGTGTACCATGGCCCGCCCACACATGGCCACGTATGGCCATTTTCATGAAATATTAAGTTTTCAAAAATTTCAACCACAGCCCTTAATTTTCATGAAATGCTTAACTTTCCATAATTCACTTTTAACCCCAAATTTTCTTATTCCAAATTTACCCAATACTCCATACCAATGAAAAGATGAATATGCAACTTGTGCATTAAAACAAAACCAACAAAATCGAAAATTGAAAATCCTGTCCATAACTTGTCGCAGCCAACTTAAAATATTCCAACGTACAAAATACGGGATATAACAAAGATATCCCTAAGACAGCTTTCAGAACAAGATATGGCCATTTTGAGTTCCGGGTAATGTCATTTGGGCTAACTAATGCCGACGGTGTTTATGGATTTAATGAATGATGTGTTCGAGGCCACTTTCTAGATTTGTTCGTGATTGTGTTCATCGATGACATCTTGGTATATTCCGGATCAAGGGCGAAGCATGCGGATCATTTGCGTCTTGTCCTCGGAATTCTTCGGACTCGAGAGTTATTTGCAAAATTTTCTAAGTGTGAGTTACGGTTGAACTCGGTAACATTTCTTGGGCACGTTGTTTCGGCCGATGGTATTCGGGTAGATAGCCAAAAGATCGAGGGCCGTAAAGACTTGACCAAGGCCTACGACTCCTACGGAGGTACGTAGTTTTACGGGCTTAGCGGTTATTACGAGAAGATTTGTTGAAGTTTTTTCTTCTATTTACGCACCGCACACAGGCGACCCGAGAAATCGGCTAAGTTTCAATGGACGGATGCTTGCGAGCATAGTTTCCGGGGAGCTAAGGACGATTGACTTTTCGCGCCGGTCACGACACTTCCGAGAGGGGTTGGAAGGTTATGTTGTTTATTGCGATGCTTCGGACGTCGGGTTAGGGCGTGTGTTGATGCAACATGGCAAGGTGATCGCATATCTTCAAGGCGATTAAGGAAACAAAAAAGAATTATCCAACTCATGATCTTGAATTAGCGCGATGGTTCATGCATTAAAGATATGGAGACATTATTTATATGGTGTTCATGTAGATATTTATACGAATCTGAAGAGCCTTCGGTATATCTTCAAACAAAAAGAGTTGAATTTGCGGCAACGACGATGGTTAGAATTGTTAAAAGATTATGATGTCGATATTCATATCACCCGGAAAGGCAAATGTTGTGGTGACGCTCTTAGCCGCGGATCTATGGGAAGTTTATGTGATGTACAATCGAAGAAAAATGAGAAATGACTTGTGAGCTCCAACGGCTAGCTACAGCCTAGGAGTTTGAGTAGTGGACTCGAGTAGCGAGGAACCGCGTTCGAGACTCGGCGGTTTCGT
>NC_081342.1:23700014-23720014 GCF_029784015.1 Lycium ferocissimum
AAATCCTCCACGGGCAAAGATCCGAGTCTCGTTCGTCAGCAAAGATTCGAAACGAATGGTACATGGATTTCGCGAGTCCCCATGGGTACAAGAAAATACACTCCAGGTAACTTGGTTTCTATTTTATTATCCGAACGAGTGGGTATGGACTTAACTACGCCACATTCTCACCCCCCGTCAAACGTGCCTTTTCCTATATATATATATATATATATATATATATATATATATATATATATATATATATATATATATATATATATATATTCTCGTTTCTCATTACAATGTGTATTTCACTTAATTCCAAATTATCGTAAATATGAAATATGATCAGTCAACAATATCAATATCAAATTCACAATGCATCATGCCACAAGTCATAACAAGACCCAATTAACTCTGCTCATTACTCACACACATATGACATCCGCCAACTCGCGACGTGAATACTCTAATGAAGACACATGTTATTACTACATGAGCCACCCCGCCCGATAGTACAACAAGCTCTATAATGATCAACTCAGTACTTATGCGAATCCCCACCTTCTAACTTAATCTCTCTAAGAACATAAATGCCACCCTATCCTCTCAAGCATAACGATTATTCACCTTGGTTCAACTATTCACTCAATGTCTACAAGCTCACATAATTCAACAATGAATACCAATATATCTAAGGTCCAAATGAACTCCGTGTCTGAAGACCTAATCATGATTTCTCCCATCAATTCTATAACATATATACGACTCACTAATCAAAGTCTAACTCAAGTAAACCATAACCTACCTCGACGTCGAGCAAGTGCCATGAACAATCACAGAGTTTTCATCCTTGCTTCCAAATTCAGAGACCACGATGGAGAAGTTTAAGAGTAGCACGAATTTCAATAACGAGAGTTAGAAATCTAGATTCTATAGTTGACTATCCTTGCCTTTATATTCCCAATTCAAGATCTCCATGTTTGTTATCCTCATGAGGTCAAACCTAACGGCGAGGAATTAACTTGTAGAAAAAATAGCGAAAGGAAGGGTTAGAAGCGTTACCTTGATCAAGTCTCCATGTGTTCTGCCCAAAAATTCTCCCAAGAGACGGCTTACAAGAAGGTTTGGTGGAAAAGTGGGATTTAATCCCATAATAAGGTTTTTAATAGGGTCTGATCCATATCGACCACTTCAGCGGTCTGCTTGTCCGTTATGACGAACTCGCTGCGGCAAAGCGGTCCTATTCGGGCTCACAGTGTTCTAACTCCTACCAATTTGCTTCTGATTAAAATTACACGTAAAACTTCCCTGCGGACTAATTTTATAACAAGAAACTTGGTTTTTATACACGGGCTGCGAAAGGTCCAATAACGACTAGGTGGGTCGTTACAAGTACATTGTTCATACTGACGCCCCTTTCGCCTGGGGGATGCTGCGTTTCATGCCAGTAGGTTCAGGTAGACAGGATGACGATCCGCCTCCGTCGGTTATCGTTCAGCTACTATTGGAGCACTCCATTTGTCTCAAAGTTGCTGTCGTGTTTTGGTACGTTATAATTTTATTAGACATATGGGTATGGCAGGGCTCTATCCCGACCTTATTATGTTATGTACTCTATTAGAGCCTTGTAGACAGTTGTGGTGAAGTTAGATGTTGTGTAGCCCCCTGGCCTATATTTTGTTATATAGTTGTCTATGATGGCCTTGTCGGCTCGTACAGTTTCGTCCAATATGGTTATATACGTATGTCCTTTCGGGCTCGTCTTATTTTAGTACAACTCTCATATGATCTAGCAGGTTTACCATCTGATGACCCTCGTGGTCCGCCCTTATGTACGATTATGTTATGAAAGCATGTTCTAGTGGTGCTCGGGGCCCGGGTGCCCATCATGGCCCTCCGGTTTGGGTCATGACACTTACATTGTAGGAATAGTTGTTAGCATGGACTTGTAATCATTTGTGCTGCACCTTTCTATACAGTTAAGAACATTATAGTTATTGATCTGTTGTCCTGAGTGAATATGCCCTGGAAGTGTCTCACTGCTTCTGATATGCTATCATTACCTCCAAGCCACTGCTATTTGTCACGACCCAAACCGATGAGTCGTGACACGAGTGTCTGACCTCTAGTGACCAAACACCCTTGTACTCATATCTGAACCATACTGAACATCAAGTGGCCCATGTTGGCTTAGATCGATCTCAAACTCATTTCATAAAAAGGGGTGACATAATGAACTCTGTACATTTACATACATACAAGCTGAAGGAATAGTGCAAGCCAACTAGGCTGCTATATATACTGTACACAAAAGAATAGGAGCCGACAAGGCTACATCATCTGACATACACATACATCTATCCACAGACCCCTAGTGGAATAGAAAACTGTAGAAAGGACGGGACAGGACCCCGTCATACCCATATGTATATACATCTCCAAAATAATGGCATACCAAAATAGATGGGCAGCCTCGTGATCAAACCAAGCGCACCAATCATCGGGCCGAGTAAAGGTCCTACTGAGCGGGACCACCTGTCTGTCTACCTATACCTGCGGGCATGAACGCAGTCCCCCAAGTAATAGGGGATTCAGTACGGACGATGTACTAAATATGTAAGGCATAAGTATAATCAAGTATAATCATAAGTATAATCATAAGAATCATGAAGGGAGTCTGAAACTCAAAGCTAAAATGACTGTCTGCATAGATTTGTATAATCAAGTATCTGTATAACTGACAATGCCTCTGTGGGCTCATAATCTGCGTGCTCTCAATGATAATTATGCTCATGTATATAAATATAGGTCATAATGTCGAGGAACGTTCAGCTCGATCCATATGTCATATAAAAATGCCGAGGAACGTACGGCCCGATCCATATATCATATAATAATGCCGAGGAACGTATGGCCCGATCCATATATCATCATCAAGGTGCGCCAGCTGATCAGGTGGTAATGCGTATGTAACCCCTATCCCTTTTCCCACATACATATAATACACGCGTATATAACACTTTCTGGTCATGGGTCAATATGCATATGTTATGAATGTAATGCATAACTGAAGTGTGTACATAGAACTCTCGGAGTGACATAAGGTCATATTACCCCTGATGGACAACCTTTGAGCTAACATTATCAACATAAGTAATCTCAAGACCCATGAACAAATGGAACAATCGTACGGGGTATAGGAACATTCAAGACTGAAGTACTCCTAGTGCATCTAAGAGTGGAGCAATATGGAAGCTCATCCAATCACTTATTGGATCATAATATAGGATCATGCCAAAAGAAGAAGGAATAGCCTTAACATACCTTAACGTCTCCCTAATCGTTTAACGTTCTCCTTCCAAGTTCACAAGATCTACATTAAAAAGGATCATACTAAGGTTAAGTCTTAAAGACGCTCTTAAGTTCAAACTAGAATGATTTATGAGCTAGAGAAAATTGGGCAGCATTTCCTCTGTTTTATAGACTTCCATCATATCATAAAACAGCTCCCAATCAACAATGACATTATCATCAATTTCGTAATTAAGAGACTTCAACAATTTTAATACAACTCTATATACACTCGTATACCACATTTCCGCATCATCATTACTACCATTCTTAGCAAGATTATACCTCAAGTACTCCAACAATTACGACTCAAGCCAATTTACTACTCATAGCATCATCGAACCCACATTTGAACTTCTTCTTTTGCTTTCTTTACCTCAATCAAGTTATTCAACAACTAGACATTCTTAACAACATGGAAACATGCATAAAAACTCACTTTAATAACATAGGAGTAAGCTTGGAATCAAATCATTCACTTGAGTGAAACCCCAACTTCAATACCAAGGAAAATATTGAGTTCTACAAACCCTAGTGAGCCTTCCAACACTTGGATTCTTTGATTCTTTGATTCTTGCTATTTGATCTCTAATATCCCTTGGGTTTGTGGAGAATAAGTTTGAGAGAAGGTTTTAAGGCTTTTAAGACTTGGGGAAATGTTGGAAATGAGAAAATAGAACAAGGGTCATCTATTTATACAAAAAGAAAAAGCTGTCCCGACCATGTTATACGGCCATCTATACGGTACGTATAACTTATACGGTCCGTATAAATAGACTGTATAATACCACCAAGACAACACCCTTCTCTTCCATGGTTAAATAGACCATTTATATGGGCCGTATAACTTATACGGTTCGTATGTTGGTCGTATAACCCACAGTTTTTTGAAAACTTCTCTTGCCGATTCGTTCAACCTCCAATCCTTATGTAACCTTCTTGACACTTATAAAACACTTCATTAACCATCTAAGGGACCTCATATCTCTTCCCCAAGGTGATTCTAGGTAATGCATCGCTCAAATGATACGAAATTTTCCAAAACATGGCTCAACCTTAACTTTCTCCGACGAACTTACTTCTTTAGCCTCAAGTGCCTTTGGAATCTTAATTAGAATTATCAAACATCCTTCTTCACCTTACAAGGGCTTCATGCCCACTTTAGGTTACATTGGCATGTTCATAATGCGAGCAACACGAAATTCCAAGGTGTAATACTATTGTTCATTCATGATCCTGTTAATGGTCAATCTTCTTCTCCTGTCTTTTATAACATTATGAAAGTAAGCAGTATTGTCATCTCCTTCTTAAAACTATCTGGCTCTTGCTTTCTGCCTCAGAATATTATCCTGAATCTTTAGGTACTTGGTGTATTCAGCTCTACATCTGGATAATTCACTTATATTATAAGGTGTGTTATCATCCAAACACTTATCCTCTAACTTTCTTATCTCATATTCAAGTCTTTTAGGAACCTCATAGATATCACCATAAGTTTGTATAGACTATATACTCAAAGCCTTACAAATGTTTTTGATCTTTTAGTGGAAAATGTATATAGGATTACCATATACTTGAACTTCCCAAGCTTCCTAAACTGTGTTGAGATAATCCTGATGCTCAGTCCAGAAGTTAAGGAATTTGAAGTACTTTATATGACAGTAAATTTCATTCTTCATCTTGACAAGTAGTGGGGCATGATCAGAACAGGCTCTGGATAGATGTGTGACACTAGTATTGGCTATAGAATCTAACCAGTCACTGTTAAATACAGGTCTATCCAGTCTTTTCCATATTGTAGTGGGGGGGATCCCTATTGTCATACCAAATAAAATTGGAACCAATATAGCATGCATCTTATAGACTATATTCATAGAGACACTCAATGAAATCCATGCTTTCTTCCAGTCTATAACTTCTTCCTCCTTTCTTTTCATCACTAGAGGAAATCATATTAAAATCACCAATAGCACCCCAAGGTTGAATGTTGTTGGCCATATCCTTGAGATCTTTCCATAGTTCTCTTGTTTCATCTTCAGTGCATTTGGTATGAACAACTGTGAGATGGATAGTAGGATTGTTAAAGTAAGTTGCACTAATCAGCGAATGCTGTTCCTTATCTTAGATAATAGTGATATTAACCTCAGAAGTCCAAAAAATTCATATTTTGTTTGAGAAATTGATAAAACCCTAGTGCATACCAAGATTTCTTTTGTATTTTTCCATTTTCCCTCTGTCCACCATAGGTTCTTATAGACACAGTAAAGGAAGCTGGAATTGGTGTTGCATAGTTTGGAGTCTCTCAAGAGATCCTTTGGATCTTATTCCCCTTGTATTCCATGATAGTGTATCAATCATTGGATACTTTTAGGGTCTGGAACCTTTTATGCATTCTTGTTGTCTTCTGTCATATTAAAGTCTTGAGTAAAATTTTCACGCTGGTATTGTAAGTTCATGGTGGTAGATTGTTGTAAAACAGAATGTTTTGTTAAATTGGTGCTTCGTTGAAGTTGATCTCTTCCTGGTAGTCGGAGTTGATGTTAACTTCTGTGAGTTCATCATCTGACTGAGTTGTTCTTATTACTCTTTCATCCCTTATATCCATCCGTGTTTCCATTGAGACCATATCATGAAAGACTTCATCATATTCATCCATTTCATTTTCTTCTGTAGGATTTGGATCCGGAGGTTTATGACTATTTTTATACACGTCTTCCTGATTCCTAATTCTTAATCGAGATTCCCTGCTTGTTTCCTCCACTATACTATCCTTATTAATGGCTATCTTTTTATTAGGATTGTTTAGCGAAGTCCATAATGGCAGATTATCAGCATCTATCTTTTTGACTACTCTATTGACGTGTCTTGTCTTACCTTGAAGGATGGTGTCATCAGGGATGGTAACTGTCTTGACAAACTTCTTTCTCTTTTTGTTCTTTTGTATGCCTTTGATATCTATTTGGGTCTTTGGTAACTAGACTAACCATCTCTCATTGTAATTCAGTGTCAATATTTCTTAAAATAGCTGCAGTTCCACTTCTTGTCTTTTTAATGTTTATCCCAGGCAACTGTTTCTTTGTTGCTTCCTCTTCATTCCCTTTTCTTGCTTTGTTCCACCTTGTGATTTTTGTTGGAATCTTTGGTTGTTGTATTGTAACTTCTAGTTGTTGAGTGCTTTGTTTTATGCTTAGTTCTTCCATAATCTCTTTGTCTCCTCCAGTGATATCCATACATTCACTTTTTATCTCTCCCTGTAGTTTAAAAGTATTATTAGTCACTATCTTACTGTTCATCACATGTGAATTGTGTTTGATCCCATTTGCTTCTTTACCAATGTTGTTGTTGTTCTGTGCTTGCCATTTTTGTGTCATATTGTATCCACTACCTTTTCCTCTTCTTCTGTCTACATTGTGCCAACTATCATCCTTCTTGTTTTGTGTTTCCTTTGCAACTTCTTGTGAGCTGGTATTGGCAGGCATTACTTGAATCAACTCATTCTTTTGTTCATTCCTGTTGGCATTATATTGTCTTTTGTTGTTGTTCAGCAAGTTATTCTGGTTGTTCTTTTGAGTATTAACAACCTTTTCATTCATATTGGACTGACCTTCCTCAGCTTGCTGGTATCCAGGATTTGCAATCTTGCATCTCTCAATTGGATGTCCTTGGATTTTGCAGTGAGAGGAAGAAGCAGGAATGGACTCATACTTAATGTCCTGATAAAAAGCATTTGCCCATTTGATTTCTCACTTCGACTCTTACCATTTGGAGTAAAGGTTTAGCAAGATATATTTGAACTCTTAATTTAGCCGTTGTAGGTCTAGTTTTCGTGGGAGTAGCCTTATCCATAACTAGTGGAATTCCTATGAGACCAACTATCCGACAACGAGTATCCCTTTCATAGGTTGCCAAGGCAAATTAGGAAGATTAATCCATACTGAAAGCTAAAGAAGTTTCAGAGTCAAGTTTAAGATTTGTCATCCATTTGAGAATTTTCATATTGACATTATATGAAAGAGGGATAAAATCTCAGCCATTATGTTGTTAAATCATCCACATTCTCAACATCAGCGAAAACATGGAATCTATCCTTAGCACCAATTTTAACTTCCCCTTTAGTTTGGATAGTTTTAGCAAAGCCAGTTCTTATTTTGTCTATCAAGGGTCGATCGATTGTAAACTTCCAATAATGGTCCACCAGCAAGTCTCTAATAATAGCTCATGTTCTTCGTCAGTGAAAATATGATAGCCCTGCCATTAATCACTTCATGAGCTCTAGGGGGTAGCCTCACTTTTAGTTTTCCTCGAGTTTCAACTTTGTAACCCAATGCTCCAACATAATTCTTTTGAGTTTGAGTTGGGGCAAGGTCGATTTCCATGGCCTTTCTTTGGAGAGGTGGAAAAGTTTCAAGAAAAAATTGATTGGTAAGCGATTAGGGTCTGGGGGATCGGGTAATTGATGGGTTGAGAGCCAGATTTGTCTGCTGTGAGGCTCATGGAGCTTGCCGGTGTTAGAAACTAGCCGTTATCGGCTCCTAATAACCGTTAGAGGCGGTGAAGATGAAATTTGAGGAGAGGGAAAGAAAGTTGTACGGAGAGCTTAAGCTGATGTTCGTATTCCCTTGATCTTCTAGCAATTACCAATTCCAGCCATGGGATTTGGGTGAATTACAAGTAGTATCAAAATCTACCCTATCAATGTTAAATAAAGGAATTGCACGGCTTACTGCTTACTAGTTAAAGTCTGATTCTAACATTGCTTCTAAACTTATTTCTTCAATTGTACTTGTTCAACAAAAAAAGCAATTGCACAGAGGTATGTTTTGAGGGTTTTACTCTTTTTTTTCTTTCTTTTTTCTGCCCTTTTAAATTTTGTTAATTCAAAAGATTAATCACCTTGTTCAACTGTTTAAAAAGTTTAAGGAATGGTATATGAGGCTAAAAGTTATTTTGATTGTATATGATTCAATAAATATCATAAAATTAGGTGAGTTTATATTGAAAAGAAGAGGATTCCTACTACAAAGATCAAAATTTTGAAGGAGTTTTATACCTAGCATTCTAATAAAGAATTGTATAATTTATATATTATATTAAAATTTATTATTATTTTAGAAAATGGCCAAATGCCCCCCCCCCCCCCCCCCCCCCCAACATTTGACCGAAATCTCAACTACACACTAAACCTTTGCGGGAATCCTATTTGCCCCCTTAACAATTTTAAAATGGAATTATTTACTCCCTGAGCGCTGATTGTAGCAGGGAGAGTATATCACACTCTCTCAAAGAGAGTGAGAAGCCCAAAAAATGTTAAGAAATTATTTTGATAATACTTTCTATAAACCAAATATATTTTTTGTTATTTTTGTTTCTCTCTCTCTTTATTATCACCTCACCGCCCACCTCCTCCGCCACCATTATAACCGGTGACACCACCTCCTCCATCATGTATCTTTTCTCCAAATCTGCTCAATTTTCATGTTATACCGGCGTTGCTCATGCAAAATCTATTGAAGCAACACCGTGACTATCTTACCACTACTTTATCTCATCTTCTCCGACAAATCTTTTAGCGTTTTCAGGCAACAACCATTAAAACTGATTGTTTCTTGTTTGATGTTGCTCTCACCTGTATATATATTGTTGTCTTGGCTATTTTCAGGTTTAGCTGAAAAAGTAATCTGACGATCACCAGAAAATAAGAACTCCGGCAACACTTGCTCGTTTCACGGTCGTTCCGGCGTTGACTGTTGCTCAATTTTTGCTACTTTTCTCTCTCTAATTAATGGTTATGGCTGATTAATTGATTGAATTTTCAATTGAGCATTGGAATTGCAACTGGAAAATCAATTGAACATTGAAATTGGAGAGGCAAAGAAACAAACGATGGAAAAATCAAACCTTGAACAACGTTAATGCCCGAAATATCAACTATTCTAAAGGATTTCAGCCAACTATGTCTCCATTTCCAACTGTTTCTTAATACCCATTTCACCTTTATCGTCAAAATCGATTCTTTTCAACGTGAATTAGATGGGTTTGTTAGCAGATACACAGAACTCCTCGCCATTTTCCATTTCCCCTCTTTCAAGCTTCCTAAAAGTTCGGATTTTACCATTGTTTTAATGGTGGAAAAAAGCTCTGAAATTGTTTTAATGGTGGAAGGTGATGGAAAGAAAAAGAATGAGGGAAAAAGTAATAAAAAAAACAAAATTTAAAGGAAAATTACGCATGTCAAATCTGGGTTGGCGTGTATATTTCACAACATATTTCAAATATGGGTATAGTGTTTCAGGGAACAAATTATTTCACTTTAAAAATTACCAGGGGGCTCATAGACGCCCGCAAAAGTTTGGTGTGTAATTGGGATTTCGGTTAAACATTGGAGGCTCATTTGGCCATTTTCTCATTATTTTATATAAAGTGACGTTAAATAAATTACCGAAAATTAACCAAATCGTACCGATAGCAAAAAAACACTGAGAGGATTGGAACGGTTTCGAGATATCTAATTTTGGTTATATTTGTAGATTAACTAACAAATCGGTACGGTATAATTTTTAAAAAATAATCGATCGAACCTTACCACCGACACCCCTAATTGGTGGGGTGTAATTACACTATTCAAGTCTCAAGGGGAGGTGAGAATTGGTGGTAATTGTACTATGTGATTACAAGGTTACTTTTCAATTTCTTTGTTTTTTTTTTTTTTTTTTAATTTCTATTTTTTTTTTTTTGAATTATACTCCTTATTTTACACTATGAGATCTGTTGATTTACAATTAGGGGTGTTTAGGAAGATCCAAAAATTAAATTTAAGCGACAAAAAAAAAATTGACTTGTGCTTTGATAAGATTTAAGTTAGTGTTGAAAGCAAGAAAGGAAAAAAAAAAAAAAAAAAAACAATACTTGGTCTATTTTGATGTTTACAAAACGGCAGAAAAATCTCTCTAAAACGGTCACGGATTATTAATTGCATCCCTAAATTATTGGTAGTTTCAGTTACCTCTCAACTTGGCTATTTATCGTGAGGGAAATTTGTACAAACATACAGTCCAACACAAGTTCTTTACATTTTGCACTTAATAGTTATAATCAATATAAGAATCGAATAAGTTAGGGGGGAAATAAAAAAAATTAAGATGATAGGGTGCAAATCACAAAATGGTAACATAGATTAGGGGTGTAAAATATAAAGAACTCATCCAATACAACATTTTGCGTCCATGTAGCCACATTTTTAGGTTACCCCTGCATAACCAATGTTTTCTGTTTCAACAGGGTTTATATACATTCTTATACAATATTTATATGCCTATATAAGCAATGTATCTACCTTGTATAAACGTGTATCAATATTATATGAAAGTGTATAAAATATATAAATGTTACTAGCTACAATGACAAACTTATTCTACGATTTTTAGTTGCAGTTCTTGTTCATAACTAGTCCAAACCTCAATCAAATGACTCCAAATTCTGTAGACAATCTCCTTAGACTATTTCCAATAAGTCTAAAAAACACCTACTCCAAAATTCTCATAAAGATCATAGTATTTGAAATTCAAACTCACTTCTTTAAGCTTGTTCAGAAATAGTGTGCTACCTTTCTCATCTACTTTTCACTACCCAAATCCTATAAAAACAGTACTCAAATCACGATTTGAGCTCCAAACACAACGATAAATTGGGTTTGTCAACTAATAATCAATAGAAGTCAAAATTTTATGGGTACTGTAATGATAAAAATGGGTGCCTGTGCATGTTTTTTATTGGAGAATAAGCAAAATGAATAAAAAAAATTGTATGTCATGCCATGTGCAGTGAAGAAGAGAGAGATCAAGATATAGAGAGATGTGCAGTGAAGAAGAGAGAGATCAAGATATATAGAGAGGTGGAAATGGAAATTAATAGATGTGCAAAGAAAGAAGGTGCTAATTAATCAGGGTAAGAAAGGTAAAATGTTGCTATATCAAATAAGAAAAGAATGTATGGGTTAAACGATAATGTAACTGCACCTGTATTGACATAAGGTGTAAATATCTCACCAGTCTTTTAGAAAAATCAGCATATGCCTTATGTATTTTTGCAACTACTAAGAAAACTACAAAAGATTGATTCCGTATAGTATTACTTTTCCAGAAAGATTGTAATTTTATCATAATTGACTCTAAATTAGTCAGGCCTAAATATTCCATCAACTTTTCCAAGAATCCCAGCAATTCACATGCTGAGTCCATCCAGATGTCGATGTCTGATTCGCAGGCGCATTCTTAAATCTTCTCCAATCACGAAGTACAGCCGTTAGATCAGCCAACTTGGCACTTATACTACGACAACAATTAGCGTGTACTGTCGCAACAACGTTAACATCTTGACTGTCGTGACAAAAGCCACTGAAATAAAGGGTGTCCAAGAACCTAACAGTAAGTCCCAATTGTTTGAACATGCCATCTTTCATTAACTTGATCAAAACATCTTGTTCTTTCCACCCCGTGGCGTTGTGTTTTCCAGCATACCAAGCATCCAACAAGGCAATGGTTTTGATGTTTGATTTGATCATGTAGAAGCCTGTGTTTATTGGGTTTTCTTCAGACCATTGGCTTCCATTGAACTTGTCTGTACTGACTTGAAGGTCTATGCTTTGATTTGAGTACAAGTTAGGAAATGGATTTCTAAGCCATAGCACATCAGTGTCCTGTTGAGTGAATAAGTAAACAAGAGGTTTAACTTCTATGTCTACTAAACTTTTGTACTGTCAAATCACCTAAAAGATTGTTTAACGGTCTATATATATAAAGTGAAAATTAATAACTTAAAAAATGAGGCAGATTACTATTGCAACAAGTTAAAATGCACTATATATGATACAAAAAAACATGTACAATTGTTAGTGTATTAATTTAAAGAGTTTAAATTACACTATACACTGTGAGTTCAAAAAATTTTTACACAATCAAGTTACATTACCAATTGTAGCAGATAACGTATCTTATTTACAAGATTATAAAACTCACATTTTAAGAAGATATCAGTAGATGTCGCGTAAACAAAATATACTGAAGATTAATACTCCCTTCATTTCAATTTATGTGAATCCATTTGACTGGACACGAAGTTTAAGAAAGAAGAGAAAGCTTTTAAACTTCGTTGGCCCTAAATGAAATCACATATATTTTTTATGGCTATAAATCATCGATAAAGATAAAGTGTTTCCAATTAGAAAAAGTTGATCATTATTTTTTGATTTTGATTAACAGTTAAAAAATAAATTCACATAAATCAAACAGAAAGTGAAAGATAATTTAAACTTTAATTTAAGTCCAATAAAGAAATTAAAGTGACACACGTCTCATAGTTTGTGGTTCTAGTCGTACCAACAAGAAGAATTTAGAAGTAAAAGCACATCTACTCGACCATATTTCACGCCGTGACGATAGGAATTGATATGAACTTTTGACTTGCTTGTGACAGATGTGGATCTCTTGTGTCAGACCAATAAAAGTAGAAGGAAGATGCACATGAGGCTTGAAAACGTATGTAGCCATTAAGGGCTAATCAAGTCAAATATTGAACTTAATTAGCACAAACGCGTTGACCATTAATTGAAGATATTCGAGTTGTCTTTGCCCATATGCAAGCTCCTCGTTAGTGTTAATGTTGAACACATGTACATGTGCACATAATTATAGGATGTCATCGTTTAATTAGAATCTGACCAGAAAGTTGTCTGGAATTAAAGTAAAGTAACTTAATGTTCTTCCTAGAAAATGATTTTTTCCACCGAACACGCTAGTTCAACTTTCGCCACGCTTTTAGCGTTTTTCCATGAGAAAAAGAAAGAATAGGATGAAAACAAAAAAAGATGTGACTACTGTATAAAAGCAACCATTTTAAACATTTTCCAGTTCTTATACCTTAATTTGATTGAAGAACAATGCAAAGCTGTAGTAAACAAAAATATTTAGGATTTAAAATATTGCTTGTCTATTTAATTCATGTTTAACTAGAATTTATAGTGAAAATTATATAGGAATAGATTTCCGGATTTCTTGTTAAATTATATAGGGAGGGGGGGGGGGTGCGGGGGGGGGTAAGGGGGGGTTAAGGAAAGGAAATGAGGAAAGAGTGGGGGTGCGGGGGGGGGGGGGGGGGACAAAATAAAAGCTCGTGAAAGAAGAGAACTGTGATTTGAAGATCCTACTGTTTGAGGTTTGACACTTACAAATAGATAGAAGCTAAGTGCTTCTACCTATTTTCTTGCATGAAAGGTAGTGGAGAATTGTAAAGATAATTCAAAAGTTTATTAGTTTATCAATAAATTATTTTCCTTCATAATGAAAAACGGATCCCCTTGATAGGTTCTTGATGAAAATTTTGAAAACAAACAGGAGTTTTATTGATAATGGTTAAATTAAAACAAGAGTATGTAAGAGCTAGGAAAGTAACTACCATAAAGTTTGAACAAACCCTTATACTTGGTTAATTACACTACAAATTTATCGATATTGCAGTTTGTAAGAAAGGATTACCAGAAATTACGGCTCGATTGACGTGAAAAAGCACAGGCTTTAGTATTTAACGGTAAACATATTTGACTAGCTTAGATCACTTTCTTTCAATTCTCCCGAGACTAAGATAAACTTTTAATTAATTTTTCCATTTCTCAATTCGTTCCTCGAAATCCTACGTCAAATATTCATCCAAATTAGGATATATTTAAGTGTGACTATTTCGTTTAAAAACTTAAGCCATATTCAACATAACTTTAATTATTATTATTATTATTATTATTATATTCTCGGTAGAAAAAATTTCTAGAACAAATTTGTAAGACATAAACATACCGTGAAGACGAAGTTGTAACCTCGCTTAAGAACATCACCCAAGAACAAGGTTCTTCTCCACATCATTTTGATAAAATCTTCAGACATAAACAACTTTTCTCCACCAAAATCCACACCGTCCGTTTCGAGCTTGTAACAATGAAGATGTAGGAATTTACACCGTTCATAAGAGGTTTGATCCATGGTAACAATCAACAAGTGATTCACTAATTCCCTAGTGCCTTCTCCATGCCAAAAACCATCCAAGAATAGATCTAACATTGGCTTATCTCCCTCTACGTATGCTTTATTTACAACAGTTATTATTACCGTCTTGTTCTCTGTTGACGCTCCGGCCAATGCTCGTTCAAGATCATCTTTATTTACTGTCTCATGTAACTGCAGGCGAATACAAAATTTAGAGTCAGTAGATTCAAAATAAGTGTAGTCCTATTAAATGGATTCATTTAAATATTTTTCCTATGTACACGGAAAAATGCGCTAACTACATCAGAGCATATAAAAAAAAGAAAAAAAGAAAAAACTTAGGTGGAGAGAATCCTTTTGTTTTTTCACCTGTTTTGAGGGGCTAAAGAGTGAGAGTTGCAAAGGGAAAAAAGGGGTGTTGTTTGGAGAAGTCAAGATAACGGAGATAAGAAGTAAACCAAACAACAAAATCATGTACATAATATGGTGACGATGATCAATTATGACTCGATTTTTGGGGTAATCCATGGCTGTACTAGGGGGGAAGATTGATTTGCAGGGCCGAAGAACTGATCTTGAAAAAAGACTTCTGAAAGTGGAATTTTGATGGAGTTTTCCCATTGCCAAGTTAGTGAACATCATGTGTTCTTTATATTGCAAGAATAATATCTACTATGCTTGATGTATTAGGCGCCTATAATAGTCCAAGTGTCCACCAATGTTTTGACTCTTTTATTTTTATTTTGCGCAAGGCCAGGTGGGTGGGGTCCGGGGAGTTTTATATGGAATAATGGCAAAAAGTTAAGGTGAAATAAACAGTTGTCCATATTTGCACTAGCCAAGATTTGATAGATAATAAAATAATCCTAACGAAGAATTAATCGTCTTCAGATTCAACTATCATGCAACAAGTACCTTAATAATTGGTAAATACTTGCTCTTTTTTTATAGAATGTGAATGTGGATTAACACTTTGGAATTGGTGGTGGATTCACAACTGTTTTTGAAAATACTATTACAATAAAAAAATATATGAAGAAAACAAATTATCTTCAGGCTGAGGCGCGAAAATCTCGCTCTCTTTAACGAAATTCAAGCCCACTGCAGCAAATATTTATCAATCCAGCAATAATCTTTTTAACTTGTCCCCTCCAACATACAACAGCCTGACCATATTGTAAAACTCAATAAACTCCTAAAGATGTTGAGTCCAAAGCTCCACAAAAAAGAGAACTTTCCTTCAACTAGATAAACTCTCAGTTATTTTCCTCACTATTTCAAAAACTTTCCAATGTATATTTTCTATTTCTACACTCCACAAAGTTAGAGGGTGACTTCTATTTATAGGAGAAGAAAGTCATCCTTATAATAATTGGATGAAAGTATGGTTTAGTGGGGTATTAAATTGGTAATAATATGGGTGAGTAAAAGGTTGGTGGTTACAAATGTTACAAAAGAAATAATTGTAATTATCTTGCTCTAATGACCATTACCATGAGAAAGAGTTACAAGGCATAATTACCACTAACTGATGCGGCTTTCAGGCCGCAATATTATGCCTTCTAAACGTGGGAATAGAGATGGCACAATTAGGCACTTTTAATGCAGCACTTTAATATATTAATATATAATATTAAAATGTTCAAAAACACTTTTAATCCCGCACTCATTTTAATATTATATAAGAGAGTTTACCAGCTGCAGGGAGACTATTATGCATAATGAAGGTGTGTTTTGCATTGAACCTCCATTTAGTAAAACAATAATCTTTACTTTAGAGTCGTAGTGATCTCAAACTTAAACTATGACTGCTATAGGAAAATAAAGAATTACTGCTTACACATAATTATCAAGGTGTTGACATGAGCTTTGACAGCCAGCACATTACGACCTTATGCTATCCCGGTTTCATGAGTGCTTTTGAGAACGAGCACAATTCTCATAGGACGCCTACTTCCACACTCACATAGGTGAAATCTGTCAAGGGTACTTCTGTAACTTTAACCAACCCACTCGTACGAGCTACAAAATTTGATTAAGAGTATATAAACTCAACCTCCACAAATCGTTATAGAATAATGCACTCACACTATAGGGAGGGAATAAAAAAATATTAGTGCATTTCTGAACAAGTCATTATATGATTCGTTTTTTCCATTGAACCAGTTTGTAGGATCTCTAGTCTTTAGGTTGGGTTTCCTCACATATGACTTATGAATTTATCGGCTTCAATCCCATCCCCCTTGATGTGCTCCGGACCCTTTCTCTTGCTAAGGCCTTGGTTAGTGGATCTAGAAGATTATCACAAGATTTGACATAATCAACGTTAATGGTACCACTTGTCAAATATGATCTCACAGTACCGTATTTTCTCCTTATAGGTCTGGATTCACTGTTGTAATAACGGTTTTGAACTCTACCAATCAAGCAGTGTTATCACAATAAATTGAAATAGGAGGAATTGATTTTTCAAAATAAGGTATTTGAAATAATAAATCTATTAACCAATTCGCTTATTCACTAGCTGAAGCTAAAGCAATTAGTTCAACCTTCATGGTAGAGTTAGCAATAATAGTTTACTTTTTTTATTTTCAACAAATAGCTCCACCTGCCATGGTAAAAGTATAACGAGTGGTAGAACATGAATCAACAGATAAAGTGTTCCAATCTACATCAAAAAAGCCTTCAAGTACAGTAGGATATTTTTTTTTTATAAAACAAGCCATAATTTTTGGACCAACTAAATATTTCATAACTCTCGTTATGGCATGTCAATGTTCATTACCTGGCTTGCTTGTAAACCTGCTAAGTACTCCAACTGCATACACAATATTAAGCCTACTGCAATTAGTCACATATCTCAAACTTTCAATTAAGCTAGCATATTCCTTTTGATTTATCACATCATTTTCACTTTGAACAGGAAACAAGTGACCACTTCAATAAAAAGGAGTTACAACATGCTTGCAATTAAGAAAGTTATATTTTTTCAAAATTTTCCCAACATAATGTGACTGGTAAGGAAAATTCCATCACATGTTTTAGTAATTTTTATTCCAAGAATAAAATTTACCTCACCAAGATCTTTCATATCAAAATGGCTTCTAAGAATATTTTTAGTTTCACCAGTAACATTCATGTTAGAGCCAAAGATCAATAAATCATCAACTTAGAGGTAAGCAATAGCATGTGAATTATTCCAAGACTTATGATAAATGCACTTATCACACTCGTTTGTTCTAAAATCATTTTCAATCATGCAGGAATCAAACTTTACATGTCATTGCTTTGGTGCCTCTTTCAAGCCATATAGAGATTCAGTAAGTTTACATACTTTGCGTTCTTGGCCTGCTTCAACAAAACCTTCGGGTTGTTCCATATAAATTCCCTCATTTAGGTCCCCATTTAATAAAATGGTTTTTACATCCCTTTGGTGAATATGCAAACCAAAAATTGCAACAATAGCAACTAAAAGTCTTATGGATGTAATTCTAGTTACCGGAGAAAAAGTACCAAACAATTCTAGGCCTTGTAGTTGTTTAAAACTTTTAGCAACTAGTCTAGCCTTGTATTTATCAACAGAACCATCTGGATTACTTTTTTCTTAGGATCCCTTTACAGCCAATTGTTTTACAACCCGGTGATAAATCAACTAACTTCCAAGTTTTATTGGAAATAAGTGATTCAATTTCATCATTTACAACCTCTTTTCGAAAAATAGCGTCATGTGAAGATAAAGCTTCTCGTAAAGTGAGAAGGTCATCTCCAACATTAAAAACATAAAAATCAAGACCAAAACCTTTTTTCTACTCTAGCACTTTTACTTCTTCTTAACTCAAATTCATCATTTTCTTTATTTTTCAAAACAAAAGTAGAAGAACTAGGTCGTGATAAAATATTATCTTCAGTCCTATGAATTATGACCCCACTATTTTTAGAATCAAACGGAAACTTAGTTTCATGAAAAATAGAATCACCTGATTCTATTATTATATTATCTTCAAAACTAAAAAATCTATAGGTTGTACTATTTGAAGCATAAACAAGAAAAACACAAGTAGTAACTTTTTTACCCAACTTAGAAATTTTGAGATCCATTAACCTCACATAGGCTAAACAACCCCAAACTCTTAGATTCCCAAATTTGGCTTGTGACCTTTCCACAACTCAAATGGTGTTAATTTCGTCTTTTTATGAGGCACACGATTCAACACATAACAAGCAGTCAAAATAGCTTTACACCAATAAATTAGAGGTGCACCTGACTCAAAAAGCATGACATTTGTTAACTCAACCAAAGTTCTATTTTTTTTCTCCGCTACACCATTAGACGCAGGAGAATAAGGGGGAGTAGTTTCATGAATTATTCCCAATGATCTAACAAAAGAATTAAACTCATATTCACGGCCTCTATCACTTCTAATTCTTTTTATTTTTCTACCAAACTGATTTTCAACTTCATGGAGATGAATTTTAAAATTTTCAAATATATCACTTTTATTTTTCATCAAGAAAACATATGTATACTTAGAAAAATCATCAATAAAAGTGATAAAATATCCATTTCTTCCACGAGTTAAAATTCCTCTAAGTTCACAAATATCAGTATGAATTAACTCTAACAATTCAGTTTTTCTTTCAACTTGAAAATGAAGCCTCTTTGTGATTTGGACTTTACTACAAGCCTCACATTTTCAAAATTCTTTTTAATCATTGGGATTAATCATAAACTACACATGATTCCCACATAACGATTATTAATATGACACAAACGAGCATGCCAAAAATTAGTAGAAGAAAGCATATAAACAGAATTAGAAATTTATTCATCTCAACATTCAACTTTGTTATAGGCTGTGTGCTCATTAAATAGTATATGAGGGATCTGTTTGAGTACTAGTTTCCTTATGTAATGCAGTAATAAAAGGAGAAAGGATGTTACCATGGAAAACTCCTTACTTAAGGGATTAAAAACTACGGCCTACCTCAGTAGGATTTTAACTTCACTATACGAGCAACTTCAGGTTACAACTCTATCGTAAACTAGGAATTAACTGCCATAATCCCTCACCCTTACAATAACGCTTATGCAACCTAGGAACTAACCCCCGTAGTCCCTCCAAACTTGCAATACTCCGATTGCAAGCCACTCCACTTAGCTAACTCTAGCTAAGGACCACTAGGGTTGACTAACTCTAGCTAAACCCAACTAATACGCCTTAGGCTACACACTAGCCAAGGGTACCACTTAATAGATTGAAAGGTAAACTACCTAACAACTACTAAAAATGTGATATAGAGAATCTTCATCCTATTCATCTCCCCCCTTTTGGCATCAGCAAAAAGCTTTGAAAGCTAGTAAGTAGTTCAGCCATATTAACTCGGACCTAATAACAGGGAACTAATACGCTGCACTAGAGAGAGGAAATAAGCAAGCAATAAAGCACAAGATAATGTAATTTTCCCAGGTAGAAATTAGAAAACAGGAGAGCAATCTGGTCAGTACTAAAAAATATAGATTAAAATATAAATCTACTAACATTCATAGAAAAAAAAGGGCATCATCTAAGCAGAGGGGACAGGGACTAAGAAGGATTCTTCGTACTGTTTAGAGCGTCAATGAGGTTGTTAAAT
>NC_081342.1:23725014-23771253 GCF_029784015.1 Lycium ferocissimum
GGTAGCATTTACCTTGCTATCCCAGGAATCAGGTAGCACACCAAGCAACATTCTTACCAGTTTAGTGGTTGTGATGATTTCTCCCAGAGAATGAAGCTCATTTATAATAGAGGAGAATCTAGTGTGCTTATCATGAATAGATTCTCCCTCTTTCATTTTGAACATTTCATGCTCTGTGGTGTGTATGTCTACCTTGGAGTTCTTCACCTGTGTTGTTCCTTCATGGGTAGTCTGAAGGGCTTCCCAGATCTACTTGGCAATTGTGCACGATGAGATTCGATTGTGCTCATTTGCTCCTATTCCATAGACAAGGATCTTTTTCGCTTTAAAGTTCTTCTCAACAGCTTTCCTGTCTGCCTCGGAGTATTCTTTTCTAGTATTTTGGGTGGTTTTTACACCCCCTTCATCTCGATTCATGGGAATATGAAGGCCATCACAAATGATGTCCCATAACTCTGAGTCTTCAGCCATGATGAAATCGTGCATCCTAGTCTTCTACCACCCATAGTACATTCAATATAGGTGGCCTCGTGAAAGACTGTCCTTTTTCCATATTTGGTAGTGCTGCCATTTTGCAAATTCTTTCTAGATTTTAACCTTTTAGAAAGCACCCGCGCTGATGCCAATTGTTATAGGTTGTGCGCTCACCAAACAATATATGAGGGACCTGTTTGAGTACTAGTTCCCTTATGTAATGTAGTAAGTATCAGAAACAAGATGTTACCATGGAAAACTTTTTGCTCAAGGGATTGAAAATCATGACCTACGCCAGTAGGATTTCAACTCCACTACAACTAGCTTCAGGTAATAACTCTATTGTGAGCTATGAATTAACTCCCATAATCCCTCACCCTTACAATAACGCTTATGCAACCTAGGAACTAACCCCCATAGTCCCTCCATACTTGCAATTCTCCAATTGCAAGCCAATCTACTTAGCTAACTCTAGCTAAGGACCACTAAGTTTGACTACCTCTATCCAAACCCAACTAATACACCTTAGACTACACACTAGGCAAGGGTACCACTTAATAGATTGAAAGGTAAACTGCCTACAACTACTGAGAATTTGATATACCTACAACAACTTCTTTTTTAGGAAGAGTAGGTTTACAACTTAAAGAACATGAAACAAAGCTTAAAACATACTAAGAGAATAAAGCATCTTCAGTGCTGAACATGTCCTTCAGTTTGTGATTAGCTTTGTTGAACAGTTGGAGAGTCTTGTGATGGCTACACCTTTTGGGTAATTTTTAGGTTTTTCAAGTGATACACAATATATTGCAACATGTTGTATATATAGTGGGAAGTATGTGGGATGGATAGAGACCACTCATTTAATATTTGACCTAAAGCATGAGCCAGCTCAACTGCTGTACTTGTGCAGTGAGTAGCTCGGCTTTATAACTGTCTCTGCTTATCGTGCAAGGTGCACAGAGAGAGGATCATAGACTAGGTCTCTATCTGGTTTTGAGTCAGTTTGACAATAATCAAAACACGAATGCACTTGAGCTTATCAAAATTGAACATCCCATCACAAGCATTCCCCTTTCCCACAAAAATACCTTTTTTTTACTATTACATATTGATCAGACTCAATAATTTGCTTGAAGCCTGCTTTACTAAGAAGAAAACTAGATATCAAATTTTTTTTCTCATGGAAAGAATAAAAAGTACATCTTTTAATGTTAACACCCTTTAGAGAATAAAAAGTACATCTTTTAATGTTAACACCCTTTCTAAGGTAAAGCTCAACTCTATGTCTCCCTTTCCAAGCACTTGAGTAGTGTGAGAATCACCAAGCATGATGGTTTTGGGATCTTCAAAAAGAGTATATACTTTGAACTAATCTTTGTCATATCAGCCATGACGGTTTGCACCAGAATTAGCCCACCATCCATCAATATTTTCAACCATATTTATGTGTGTTATCACTGCCACAAGTGGCTCTTCAGTAACGTTTGCCTGAGATGTAGGACCACGTTTCTGAAACTTGCAAAATCGAGCAATATGCCCACTCTTGCCATAGACAAAGCATGATCCTCCATTTTGTACTTGTTGATTTTGTGCTTGGTTATTACCGCCATTATTTTTTTTGGGAGGTCTGGCATTATTTTTCTTAAATATTTTCTTCTTAGGCTTTATAGAGGTATTTTTTTTTATTAGCATTAGGAGCAGCATTATTTGAAGTAATTAAATTTACTTTGTTTGTGATGGGTTGTAAGGGCTCTCTTCCTTTTACAAAGTGCATCTTGGCCCCTTGCCTCTTCTTCCATGCGGATTCGCATAATCAACGTCTCAAGTGAATTTTCTTTTTATTCATGGCGCATAGTTTTTTTTTAGAAATTCCTTCTACGAAGGTGGAAGTTTATCTACTATGGCACAGACAATAAGGTTATCTCCAATTTTGATCTCCTCGGACCTGACCTTTCCAACGATCATTATAAAATCTTGAGCTTGGTCTACCACTTATTTATTGTCCACCATTTGGAAATGAAAAAATGTATTAGCAGCATATTTTTTTGCTCTAGCTTCCTCGGTATCATATTTACTCTGTAATGCTTTCCAAATTTTCCTTGCAGTAGAGTAAGTTCTATCATAATAATCATAAAAATTATTTGATAGAAAATTAAGAAGATAATACCGACGCTTGTATGAATCTTCATTGTACTTTTCAATTTTTTTTTTCTTGAAGAGAAATAAGTTCTTCATCATTCATGGAAGAGTTGTCTACTTTATTTGGATTCTTCTCAGTTAACACATAAGAAACATTGAGAAGACTTAAGTAGAAAAGTACTTTACCCTTCCATCTCTTGAAATGTGTACCGTTGAACCGAAATGGCTTGTTCAGATCTCCCACTTTGACATCTGTGAATTTTTCAATTGTACCCATTGAACCTCCTTAAAATTGTTGTTGAAAATACAATGAAAAATACAATTACAATCGAAAAATATATGAAGAAAACAAATTATCGTCAGGCTGAGGCGCGAAAATCTCGCTTTCTTTAAGGATATTCAAGCCCACTGTAGCAATTTTTTACCGGTCCAGCGGTAATCTTTCTGACTTGTTTTCTCCAAGATACAACAGTCCGACCACGTCGTATAACTCAGCAATCTTTGAACAAGATGTTGAGTCCAAAGTTCCACCAACAAGAAGCTCTCTTTTATTTTCCTCACTATTTGAAGAACTCTCCAATGTATATTTTCTACACCCCACAAAGTTTAGGGTGACTTCTATTTATGGGAGAAGAAAGTCATCCTTGTAAGTAAATGGATAAAAAGTAAGGTTTATTTAAAGAAAATAAAAATACTCAAAGGAATAATATAAGCACACGTGAAAGACTCAACAATGGCTATATAGAAAAAATTTATCAAACTAAAGAGAGAAAGTAAGAGGCTTTACTTAATAACTCAAAACTCTTGAATCTCACTATAATGAAAATATGTGACATAATATCCCTATTTATAATACAAGAAACCAAAATAGACAAGGACTAGAAAAACCTATTCCAATATGGATTTGATAAATAAATCCTAATTAGACATGAATTAAATAAACTAAATCCTAAACAACCTAGGTTTCCTACTCTTGGTTTATTTCATACATAGCCTCCCTTAAACCAAGATCTTCAAACTTGATCATGCCAAGCATCATCTTCAACTTTATGAACAACTCCAATTTTAGTGGCTTTGTGAAAACATCAACAACTTGTTCTTCAGTCTTGCAATAATCAACAACTATCTCCTTATCTTGAACCAAATCACGAATTAAGTGATATTTAATGTCAATGTGTTTGTTGTGGCCATGAAAAACTGGATTCTTTGTTAACTCAATCACAGACTTGCTGTCACAAAATATTTTTGTAGGACTATCTTGCTTGTGTTGAAGAAATCCAAGCATTCTTCTCGACCATAATGCTTGTGTAGCACTACTTGTTGCAGCCATGTACTCTGCTTCAGCTGTTGACAAAGCAACAACTTGTTGCTTTTTTGAAGACCAAGAAAATACACCAGACCCCAAATAAAATGCATATCCAGAAGTACTTTTTCTTTGCATCATATCACCAGCCCAATCACTGTCTGTAAATCCAACAAGACTACTATCATTAGTCTTTGAATAAAATATGCCATCAGATTGTATACCTTGAATATATCTCAAAATTCTCCTAGCTGCTTGCAAGTGTGATTGACGAGGCGACTCCATAAATCTTTTAATTAGTCCAACTCCATAAGTAATGCCAAGTCTTGTAGAAGTCAAGTACCTTAGACTCCCTACCAATTTTCTAAAATATGTAGCATCAACAAAATCACCAGTTCCATTTTTAGTCAACTTTAATTTTTCTTCAACGGGAGCCTGAATTGGCTTGGCTTTGTCCATATTAAATCTCTTCAAAATATCACCAGCATATTTTTTCTGAGAGATAAAAATTCCACCTTCCAATTGAGAAACTTCAATGCCGAGGAAATAAGACATTAGTCCCAAATCAGTCATCTCAAACTCTCTAATCGTGGCCTCCCTAAATTCAGAAATTGGTTTGGGATTATTGCCAGTAAATATTAAATCATCCACGTATAAACGCACAATGAGAATGTCTTCACCAAAATTGAATTTGATATATGGTATATGCTCATAGGGACATCTATGAAAATCATGTCCAACAAAATAAGAATCAATACGAGTATACCAAGCTCTAGGAGCTTGTTTCAACCCATATAACGCCTTCTTCAACTTGTAAACTTTATTTTCTTGACCCTTTTTGACATACCCTGCAGGCTGCTCAACATACACTTCTTCCTCAAGAACACCATTCAAGAAAGCAGATTTCACATCCATTTGATAAATTTTCCAACAATTATTGGCAGCAAGAGAAATAATCATAGGAATTGTGTCAAGTCTTGCAACAAGTGCAAATACCTCAAAATAATCAATACCTGCTTTCTGCTTGTATCCTGTAACAACTAATCTTGCCTTAAAGCAATCAATTTCTCCAGTTGATTTTGTATTTGGTCTTGTATACCCACTTGACTTTAATTGGCCTTTTCGAAGGTGGTAAAGTAGTCAATTCCCATGTGTTATTTTTCTCAATAGCATGAATTCTTCATTCGTTGTCTGTACCCAACAATCATCTTTCGTAGCTTCCTCAAAAGTAACTGGATCACAGTCTGCAAATAGAGCAAAATTCACAATATCTTCGTTGGATAAGTCATTATCATTACCAACAACATAGTCTTGCAAACGGGCTGGTAAATGGTGATGTCTTTGCGGGCGATTGGATGTCTCTGTTTGAACAGGTTGCGCTATTTGTTCCTCTTGATGTCTGCTAGAACTTCCTTCCTCCATGACTGGAATTATTGGTTGAGATATGGAAGGTTTAGGATCATTCTTTGACCAATCCCGGGCACTCTGCTTATCAAAGGTAACATCTCTGCTAATAATTATTTTTCTTGTATTTGGATTAAATAATTTGTAACCCTTTGTCTCATGACTGTAGCCAATAAAAATACACTTTTCTGCCTTATCATCTAATTTCTTTCTCAAAACGTCAGGAACATGAGCATAAGCAAGACAACCAAATACTTTTAGATGAGAAATACTTGGTTTCTCTCCAAACTTCTTGTGGAGTTTTTCCAAAATTAGATCGAGTAGGACACCTATTTAAAACATAAATTGCACAGGAAACAACTTCTGCCCAAAAATCTTTAGGAATATTTTTGGAATGCATCATAGATCTCACCATACCCATCACTGTTTTATTTTTCCTTTCAGCCACACCATTTTGTTGAGGAGTATATCTAGTCGTCACAATTGATGCTTAATACCATACTTCTTCAAATAATTATCACACACAAGAAACTCGGTTCTCTATCACTTCTCAATGTCTTAATAAAATATCCACTTTGCTTCTCTACATAAGCATTGAAGCTCTTAAAAACTTCGCATGCATCATATTTATTTTTCAGAAAATATACCCAAGACATTCGGCTGAAATCATCGATGAAAGTAATAAAATACTTACTACCTCCATTAGAAGGAATTTCAACTGAGCACAGGTCTGAGTGGATTAACTCCAATGGTGCATTAGCCCTCCAAGCTTTGCCTTTTTGAAAAGGTTTTCTGTACTTCTTTCCCAAAATACAAGACTCACACTTCTGTTAGGAAAATCAATAAAAGGCAAACCATCAACCAAATTCTTTCTTGCAAGAAAATTCAAACTCCCAAAATTCAGATGCCCAAAGCATAGTTGCCATAGCCAAGTATCATCACAATTCACAGAATTAAAGCAAGGTAAATCACCACGGTTGAGATAAAGAGGCCATAAACGACTATTATTCATCTTTATTGTTGCAATTAGTCCTATTTTATCATCACTGATAGTTCCCATTCCGTACTTAAAACGCAAATCATAACCTTTTTCTGTTAGTTGCCCCAAATTCAATAAATTGTGATGAAGACTCAGAACGTAATATACCTCAGATATAAAATGAGAAGATCCATTTTTCGAAGTAATTGAAATTTTTCCCCTTCAAACAACAGGCACCCTTGCATTATTGCCAAGTCTTACCATAGCTTTAAATGATTCATCCAGATCAACAAATAATTCCTTATTTCCATACATATGATTGCTACAACCAGAATCAATAAACCATTCATTCCCTTTATTTTTTTACCATGAGCTAGAAAATAATAATGTCTCTTGTTTATCTCTATAATTTCAACCATCTTTGCATGTTATTCCCTATTTTCATATTCATTGTACCAACAATCACATTGATAATGTCCATATTTTCCGCAATTATAACACTGAACCTTTGATTTATCACGTCTTTGAAAATTTTGATTACTCTGTTGTTCCTTCCTGAAATTATTATCATTTCTCTGTTGATAGGAAAAATTACCTTTACCATGGCCTCGATAATCACCTCTACCACCTAGTCCTCTACCTCTGAAATTGTGACCTCTTTGATTTGTTTCAGCCAGATTTGATTTTTCTTCTTTTTTCTTTAGGTTGATTCACCTTTGCTTGCAATGCTTCATCAACTGTTTGAGTTGTTTGTTGATTTAAGGACATCTCATATGTCACCATTTCACCTTCTAAATCATCAAGTGTCAAAGTTCTAAGATCTTTAATTTGATTGCCTCAAGAACCGTCTTCTTAGTGTAAAATTTTATACTCAAGGACCACAATATTTTTTCAGCAACTTTAACTTGGTCTAATGCTTCTCCATTAGTTGTCATATTGTTGACAATATCAATAACTCTTGTAAAGAATTCTTTGACAGACTCTATAGGTTTCATTTGGGCCAACTCGTACTGTCTTCTAAGCTCTTGAAATTTGACTTTCCTTACGTAGGTGGAACCTCGATGTGAATTCACCAAAATTTTCGAAGCCTCCTTTGCATGTAAAAATTTATTGTATACATGCAATTCGACCTTGCTGTTAAGGTAGAAACGTATCTTATAATCCAATTGTCTGTTTTTCTCCAAATTTTTAGCTGCTTCACTGGACAATGTTGTGTCTTCTGGTGTTTCCACAAACCCTGTATCAATAATGGGCCATAGTCCAAAAACATTGAAGAAATTCTTCATCTGTTGATACCAACTCTCAAAATTATTTTTTCCATCAAACACAATAACGGGACAATTTGGTAAATAGGGAATATCCATATTCTTTTATATGTGTTGGATCTCACACGAGGCTTTGGTCGGATCTCACACAGGCTCTGATACCAAATTGAAGGAAATAAAAATACTTAAAGGAATAATATAAGCACACGTGAAAGATTCAATAATGGCTATATAGAAGAAATTTATCTAAATAAAGAGAGAAAGTAAAATGCTGTACTTAATAACTCAAAACTCTTGAAACTCACTACAATGAAATATGTGACATAGCATGACTATTTATAATACTAGAAACCAAAATAGACTAGGACTCATGCATAACTCATGCATCTATATAACGTCTCATCTATATAACCCTTCTTATTCTAACACTATTCATAATTGCAATCAACACCAACCAAAAAGAAAAGCCCATGATTGAACACAACTTGAGGGAACAAAATAGGGTAAACTACGTATATATGTTAAGGAGAAATATTTACGAAACTTGATGATAGTTTTCCTTATTTACAAAACATAATGATATTTTACGAAACATGACGGATTTTCATATGTTTTTCGTTTTTCAATTTTATTTTCAAAAAATAATTTTATTTTAAAAAAATTATTTTAAAGTTAAAAAAAAACAATTTTATATTTTTGCTCAAAGGCTTAAAAAATGTATGAAAGGTGTATGTGTAAGCGAAATTTTTAATATAGTTTTTTATACACAAAATGTGAATGAAATTTTGAGTCTTGAGCGAGATATACACATTTTATACCATTCTAATACATAAAATTTTGAGCGTAATGTTTAAGTCTTGATCGAGATATACACATTTCATACACAAAATTTGAGCGAATTTTTTAAGCCTTGAGCAAGATATACACATTTCATACACAAAAATTTAAGTGATTATTTTAAATCTTGAATGTTGTATCAAAGTTGTATACAATGTTGTTGTAGTTGTATTAATTTTAGAGAAATCTAACATGAACTTTATACACAAAAATGTGAACGAAATTCTAAACCTTGAGCGAGATACAAATTTCATACCGTTTTCATACATACAATTTGGAGGTGATTTTTTTAAGCCTTGAACGAGATATACACATTTCATACCGTTTTCATACACTAAATTTTGAGCGAGTTTTTTAAGCCTTGAGCGAGATATACACATTTCATATATAAATTTTGAGCGAAAAAAGTAAAAAAAAAAAAAAAATGATTTTTTTTTTTTTTTAAAGTATGTTTGTTATAGGGTTTGTAATGTTATGTTATGTAAATAAAAAACTATCATCACGTTTTGTAAATATTTTTCCTTAATATGTATATATACGTAATTTTCCCAACAAAATAAAGTGTCGGATTTATGGGCAAAGCATATGAATATAAGTTACATGGTAAATATTTATTTAGTCAAGTCCTCAAATGGTCATTGAACTTGTAAAAAAGTCTTACTAAAGTAACTTTTGATATTTTTTGGACAATGAGGTCATCAAACTATGCCCTTGTTTCCAATAAAGTAAAACAATCCAATTTTGGACATAATCCCCTTAACCCATTTTTAAATTACAAAATTCATTATCTAGGCATAATTTTTCGGTACTCCGAAATTCTTGTTCAAATAATATTTCCATGTTTTAATAATAAAAAATCAAAGTATTATTTCAAGTAATAAGAATAAAACAATATAACAATTCAAACTTTAAGTGTGCTATAAGATTTTCTTTGTTATATCAACTTCTTTTGAACTATTTTAATATTTTTCTATTGCTCAAAGCAGGAAGTTAAACATTTTACTGAATGAAAGTGCTTAGACATAATCGGAACACATGAGACGTCATATAGATGCATGATGCATGTATAATATTTGGATAAATTTTCTCAAAGAAAAAATCGTGTTGGATAACTACTTCGTAAAAATGAAAACATTTTTACAATTAGTTGTATATATGCTTTCTAAAAATATAAAATATTTATATTAATTGTAATCCACTTATTTGTAGTAGTTAAATAAAATCAAAATATTACAAGTTCATCTCCAAGAAAATAGTTTTTTTTTTATAATCGAAAATTTTATATATCAGGAAAAATTATTTATAATTAGTTAAAAGTCTATAATTAAGCGTCCTGCTTAATTCTACTATCATTCAACTATATCCTTTTATTTTCTACTTTAGACACAATTTTGCAATATTCTAAATTTTTTGTTTGAATTAATATTTTTCACATTTTGAAAATAAAATAAAACTATTCAAATGGGTTATATAATTTAAAAATAAGTCAAGGGGTCTTATGTCCAAAAATGGAATGTTTTACTTTTTTGGAAATATGAGCATAGTTTGATGATCTTATTATCCAAAAAAATTCAAAAGTTACTTTAGTAGGACTTTTGTACAAGTTCAATGACCATTTGAGGAATTGACTCATATTTATTCGCACCGGGTGTTTACACCAAACCAATGTAACTTACTATAAATGAGCAATTTAGTGGAGTGAATATATACATTAATTAACCATGGTTAAATGATGTTATTATATATTCATACACATGACGTGCATTCATTGGTTTGGTGTGAACACCTGGTGCGGGTAAGTTTTTAATTAAGAAGCGTAATAATGCTAGTAAAAACATTTCTTGGAGGCAGGCAAATTAGAAACTCTGTATATTGTACTCCCTCCGGATCAAAACAAGTGTCTACTTAGCCTTTTTTTCTTGGATAAAAAAGATCGTCGACTTATCAAATCAAGAAAGAATTAACCTTATTTTCCAGATTTGCCCCTATTAAGTGCTATGTGATCAAATCCCAATACCTATTTAATTAGGAGTAGTTTAGTCAAATTACCTATTTTTTTTCTAGAAGTTTGTATTTTCTTAAGGGATGTGCAAATAATTAAGTCGACACTTTTTTTGATCCGGAGGGAGTATGTTTTGACCTTATATTATAAAATTAGAAAAAAGACAGGCTAACATAAACGTAATGTGGTTACTTTATTGTGGAGTACGATGGGAAAGAACCTTCAATCAATACCCCATCTTGATCAACTGCATATAAAAATAAATGCAAGAAGAATAAACTAATTAGATGAGATAAAATTCAATTAGATGAGATAAAATTCAACCTTATTTTGTGCAATCAAACGAGGAACTTCAATTAATCTCCATACATATGCTTGTATATATGTCCAGTACCCTAGGCAATAAATGGCTGCAGCCTCACCTTCTAGTTTATTCTAATTTGTATTTGATCTATATATGGTAAAAATAGGATTTTAATTGCGCTTTTACTCTATATCTAGTTTGATGACAAATTTATGAATCTTGATTAGTTATTTTAGAATTTGCATGCTGCTATATTTTATATAACATGTATTAGTACCAAAATATTATAAGGTATAATAAACAGAATATTTTTAGAAAATTTAAAATATCCATTGTGTACGAAGAAAGAGAAATTTAATTTTTGTTCAGGGGAGCAACGTAAATATATTTGGTTAATCTCAAGTGTTCTAATCCAGGAAGGAAAAAAAAAAGAAAAAAAGAATTTCTTTGTTCTTGAAACTAGGAATCAAGGATTACAAAATCGAATCAAGTTGTATCTATAGATTTTCAAACAATCACTTCTTCCTCAGAGCTACGTGCAGAATGCAGATTAAGAAAAAGGATAGGATATATGTCAGTACAATTCCAACGCAACATCCTGGATTACTTCTTTTGAAATAACTAGTTTCTTTCTAGGCTAAAGATAGCCCTAATATTATCAACACAAATAGAAAATTAGTGTGAATTAATTCATCAATAACTATCATTTTTTTTAATTAAACCATGACCCAAGTTTTCACTTCCTGCGGTGATAGGAGATTTGGCATTTAGCTGTACCTTATTTACTGGTAGCAATAAAAAATAAATACTAAGAAGAGAAACATAAAACCAATACCTCCCAAAAGTTACATAAATCAAAAAACAACTGAAAGTATACTAAGTACATGTAGCAGATCCAAAATTCACCACAAATAGATCTGCCAAAAAGTGCAGAGTAGCAAAAATGGTGGTTACATCTTTCCTATACTTTTCTCTAAGTATCCACACTAGAGAAATTACATAATTTCTGCTCCATACACCACAGAGTATACAAGGGACTATACCAGAAGCTATAAGACTTCATTTTACAATAAAATGGTTCTCGACAACTTTATGTCTTAAATTACACATCTGCATTCTGTCAAGCTTATAATAACCAATGGCCTGTTTGGGAAGATTCATAGTGTTGAAGATCATATTTTTATAAATCTCATGACTCATTTAGCAAGAAGGGGAGCCTTGGTGTAACTGGTAAAGTTGCTACCATGTGACCAGGAGGTCACGGGTTCGAGCCGTGGAAACAGCCTCTTGCAGAAATGCAAGGTAAGACTGCGTACAATAGACCCTTGTGGTCCGGCCCTTCCCCGGACTCCGCACATAGCGGGAGCTTAGTGCACTGGACTGTCTTTTTTTTTCATGACTCATTTAGCAATACATTTGCCATATTATTAGTTTCCATATAATAATGACCAGTGACAAAGCCAATGTGCCATGGGAGATTGACATTTTTGTTCAGCATATGAACTATCAACTTACCATTATAGTTCTATCAAGATTGCCTTAGCTTACGAGAGATTGCTAGTATCATAATCCATGCTTTGTGAAAACGCATAATCATATCCCCTCTAAATTTTCTAAAAATCCCACCTGTACCAATTAACTGATTACCCTGCTCATTTGTATTGAGCTTGACCCAGACAAAGAACTGAACATGAAAGCATATAATCAAAGCCATAAATGGCTCTACTTCGTCTCTTGATTTTAAGACCATTATGAATCTTCTGCCTTTTGGTAGCTGTTTCCTGGCTTTGGACTTTTTGTTTTCTATATGATTTTCCTCCTTCACAGGACCAGATTGCTTGAAAGAGATAACCTGCTTATTAGGTATGGTCCTATCTACTTGAAGGTTATTACTCTTCTCAATTGGTGGCTGTTTTTTTTGTCTGTTCCTAATCAGAGTTCTTTGGCTGGCTTTTCTTATTACTTCTAGCATTCTGAGCCTCGTTATCTATGGAGAGGATACGTTCTCTGAGTGTCCTTGGTGTATACATTTGAAGTAATAATCTCGTACGGAGTTATACTCTACTCCTTGCCGAAATCACCACTCTCAATCTCACTTCCATAGTTTGTACCCACCTAGATTGATTTTTGCCTCTGCACAACTAAATCAATTTCTATTTTGAATTTAGTAAAATTAGGTCTAGACTTAGTTGCACTAGCCTTATCAATAGTTAGTACTAGAGTACCTATAGGAGAGGTTGTTAGAACAAGAATAATAATATCTTCCAACTGCGAATTGAAATATCATCAATTTATTAGAATACAAATAATTATAATATTAGAGACCCAAGATATGACTTGCTTGGTTTAGAGGCACGTCAGACATTTATTGAAGATAATTGGAGTTTCTCCTACAAGCAAATGAAAGAATAAATGACAAGTCTATCTTCAGCATTCAACTAAGCCACACAACAAGTAGCATTGACGAACGCTGCTCTTCTATTAATAGGTTCATGAATTTTGTGAACAAAGACATATCTTTCAAGAACTTAATACTTATAAACTAAATGAAGAATGATTTTTTCAAATTCACATTCATTCGCTTTGGAAATCAGAAAATTTTATCAAATAAATTGTTTCAAATTTATTGAAATAGTTGCTCCAACTGATGAGTTATGACTTTTCACATTTTTGATGATTTGACAAGCATGCCAAGGACCAGGTCCTTGATCAGGTCCCTTGAAGACTGTACATCACATGACAGCTGTAAAGCTGTGTGCACTATTCCTTCAGGCAGACCACAGTAGCACAGCTGTATGCATGCTAAATGCCAAAGACCAGTGTAACGTCTCTATTGAGGTCACATGCATCTCACATAATCCTCACATGCTCTCATTTGAGTTCCTATTTAAACAACATGTTGGCATTGTTTAACCTATCACTTGAAAACCTTAAAATCCAGATCTTTACAAGTGCAACCGCCACTGTTCTCTTTGGTGCTTTCAAGAACAAAGATAAGACAAGTTCACGGATCAGATCTCAACAACGGAAGATGTTTTGAGTCCTAAAGATGTCTAGTCTTTATGATCTCTACATTGTAAACCTACATATCTTCAAGAAGAGTTTCGTAGGTATTTTGTTTTTATCAAGCTTTTGTTGTAAAAACTTGGCTAGAGTTAGTCATAGTGGTGTTAAGGTTCAGCTAGAGTTAGTTGAATCAGTTTGGTGCTTGACTAGAGTTAGTCAAGAAGGTTTTTGCAATAGAGTTATTGTAAGGAGAGGGATTAGTGATCTAATTCCTAGGTTGCAAAAGCTTGTAATCTGAAACATTGCTCAATTTAGTGAAGTTGGAAATCCTATTGAGGTAGGTCGTGGTTTTTAATCCCTTAAGCAAGGATTTTTCCACGTCAATATTGTGTCTTATTTACTTTCTATTTTTGCTTAAGGGAACAGATAAGAGACCAGGTCTCTTAGACTGTTTTGGTGGATTCATCAATTTTATCAATTGGTATCAGAGCAGGTGCTTTCTAAAAGGATAACATCTAGAAATGATCTTTCATTATGTCTGATCCACCAAGTCTTGAGAAAGTAGAATATATCAATGGGCCACCAAGATTCAATGGAAAACATTATGAATGGTGGAAGGCAAGAATGCAAGATTTCATCATGGGACATGATTTAGAGCTATGGGACATCATCTGTGATGGTTTTCACTCTCCTATGGATGTTTGTGTGACCAGTGCTGCAACAGATCCAAAGATAAAGGACGAACAAAATGATGCTGGCAGGGAGGTAGTTCAAAAGGATATCAAAGCAAAAAGCATACTTATTAGCAGTTTGGGATCAGAAGAATATAATTGCATTGCCGATTGCAAAACTGCTAAAGACATCTAGAAGGCCCTCGAAAATACGTATGAAGGAATAAATAGAGCAAAGCAGTCCAGGATTGAGATGCTTGCTACTGAATATTAGTTCTTCAAAATGAAGGATGGTGAGTCAATTTTTGATATGTATGCTAGATTTTCCTCAATCATTGATGAGCTTCGTTCTCTGGGTAAAGGATATGAGAAAGAGTCCCTTAACCGCAAACTACTGTGGGCTTTGCCAATATCATGGGAAAATAAAGTGTGTACCATAGTTGAATATGAAGATTTGGCAAATATAACTCTTGATGAGCTTATATGCGATCTCAAGACCAAAGACCTAAAAGGGAAAGATGAAGAAAACAAGAAGCGAAGAAGGAAGAAGAGGAAAGTTACCAAGAATGAGGACAAAAATAACCAGGGAAACGAGGAGTCTGAATTAACTCTTATTACTAAGGAACTGTCAAAGATAGGATGCTGCAGCAGAAATGCTCAAGAAGGAAATAAAAAGAACCAGGTCCCGATCGATAAGCTTAATTTAAAAACTGCTGCTGACATCATGGTAGAAGAGGCTCTGGTTGCTTGGGAAGATACCTCAGAAAAATCTGAAGATGAAAATGATGCTGAGGAGGCATCCTCGATGGATATTGACAGGGAAATTTCACAATATAATTCCTTCTTTGCATTTGTGGCAGAATCTGAAGATGAGGATGTCAATGAGGTAAATCTTCTTGATGCTCAAAGAAATCTAAAAAACTACTCTCAAAAGAAGTTAATATCTCTTGAAAATGTATTGATTGATGCATATCATAGCCTTGTATATGAGAAAAACACTCTAAATGAGGAAACTGATGTTTTAGAACAAGCAAGAGATGATATGATAGTCATTATAGTGGATCTAAGGGAACAAGTTAAGGAATTGTCTAGAGATAATGCTCTGTTAAGCAGCCAAATGAAAAAATGGATAAACACGCCTTGGAGAAAACAAGAGGGGGAGGGCAGTAAGACTCATCTTGAGATTGAAAGAAAACTTGAAAAGGCCAGGATGAGCCTCACTGATGAAGTAGATAAGAATAGATTACTTTAAACGGAGCTAAAACAAGTCAAAACTAAACTTGAGAGGTCACCCCTTTGGACCTTGTCCTTGGATAAAACTGCTGCTACGCGCATTGGTGATGATACAAAATAGAGTATTAGTGCTAAAAAGGTCAAGAATCCCCACAACATACAGGGTGAATGTTCCTCTGTGACTCAAAACTGGCGGTGCACTCATTATGATCATGCTGGTCATTATGAGGACTTGATTAAAGAAAAAGTTTACAGAGAAATAGAGAGGTTGATGAGAATAGACCGAGAAAATAGGGACCTGGTCCCCGTAAGAAGAAGAGTGTGTTACCAGTATGTGTGAACGGACATCTAGTTCACCCATTCGATCAGTACTTGGGACCCAAGCTAGTTTGGGTTCCTAAGTCCAACAAGTGATCATGTATAAAGGATGGAGTAAGAAAGAGGGGGGTGGGCGATCAACAATAGTTGGTACATAGTGACTGCTCTGAGTATATGATTGAAACACAAGTACGTTGAGTTATGGTTAAGTCAAACCACTTTAGAATATAAGAAAGCATTATTAAGTATATTTAATGAGTGAAGGATGTATATAAGGTATACCGGAAGGTTTTATGAGGAAATGAGTGGAAGAAATGGAGTAGTACGACTTTGGAGGAAGGATGGGTAAAATTTCATGTGAAAATTTTGGTCCAATTTGAGGGAAGAATATCTCTTAGCATATGAAGTGTTTTGAAGTGAAACAAAAGCCTAAAATGAAGTTCGTTGAGTCTAGTTTCCAACGCAACAAACCGCTCATCGATAGGACATCGGAGTAGAGAATTATGGATGTTACAAGTTCGGTTGACAAAGCAAAAACGCGTGCTACAGTAAACTGCTACAGTGACCCCGACCCAAATTTGAACCTTATAAAAGGGGCAAAATCCCATTTTTTTTCACCAAAAAAATTAGATTTTAGAGCAGCAACACAAAGGGCAATTTGGTCATATAAAAGTAGAAGGTTCGAGTGATTTTCAAGTGATTTTGCTTAATCAAGGCTCGGATAGTGCGTAGTTGTGATCACGGTATTATTTTATGTTGGACTTGGCTTGGATTCAGGGTGGAATCTTGAAGATATTATCGTTTGGACAAGAAAAAGGTATGAATCTTTCTCTTTTGGTTTTATTTAAGGCTTATTTACGAATATAAAGTCATTAAATAATTGTATAGTAAGTTGGTTAGTTATGGAAGTTGGAAAACAGCGTGTGGGCTGTTTTATGGCACATGTTGGTGTTGAAAGTGATGTTGTTAAGGTTGGTATTGATGTTGTTGTTTTTGGTTGCTGAATTACGATTTTGGGCTAGGCATATAAACAGAGGAGATGCTGCCGAAATTTCAGAAGATTCTAGAAAGATTTATTTGGAGGCTTAGGATAAGTATATAACAATGAACCTAATTATAGCATGAATGGTCTTATATGTAGATTGCGAGACCGGAAATAGGTGGAAGAGTCGAGACGTGAATTTTCAGGTATGTTAAGGCTAGTCCCTTTCTTCTAAAGGCATGATTCCTTTCTTATGAATCCAATAGATGTTTTCCAAATGTCCCATGATCCCTTTCCGTGAATCCATAAATGTTTTCCAAGAATGTTCTTATTCTCAAAAGATAGAGATTCATGAATCATAGAGTTCTCATAATGTTAAAGATAAGCATGTTTTATGATGACGATGATTTTATTTCTAGAAATTCCAATGTTATGATTCCCTACATATTTCATAACCTCCTTACTTCCACAATTTAGAAGTTTATGATTCAAACTTCTTTGGCATGAATTACACAAAATGAACAAACGACGAACATATGTGACTCTAATGAACTCTAGTTCTCAGTAGTACTTGACATGATAGTTGTCTTTGGTCCCCCAAGTGTAGTTCATCCTATCTATTTTCTCGAATCCCAAATGATGATTCATTTTGTACATGATGTTCCTTAATACTAAGTGTTCTCACCTCGATAATAATTTGTTCAAAAGATATCCTGAGATAACATGATTGTGCATCCACAAAAGAGTCATCATACAGGATTGTGAGTTACTAATGAAAGGCTTGGCATTCATATACATTTTCATTGCATCATTTCACCGAGTCCCTTACTAAAAGGCCGAGTACGGTAACATATTTACATTTTACCGAGCCCCTTACTAAATGGCCGGGTACGGTAACATATTTACATTTCTTGAGTCCCTTACTAAATGGCTGGGCACGGTAACATAGTTACATTTTACCGAGTCCCTTACTAAAGGTCCGGGTACGGTAACATATTTACATTATACCGAGTCCTTTACTAAAGGGCCGTGTACGGTAACATATTTACATTTTACCGAGTCCCTTACTAAAGGCGGCACGGTAAATTGTTACATTTACCGAGTCCCTTACTAAAAAGGGCAGATACGGTATATATATGTATGTATATGATTTCACTCACCGAGTCCCATAATGGGCCAGATACGGTATACAGAGTATATATATGTATGACTCACAACAAAGATACAAAGGCATTAGTATTCCTTGATTATCATACTTATCTCTTGTCATCTTTTCACTCAGTCATGATTTTCATTACTGTACTTCATGCTTTACATATTCAGTACATTTTTCGTACTGACCCCCTTTCTTCTGGGGCTCCGTTTCAGGCCCGCAGGTACGGATACTCGGCTTGGTGATCCTCCAGCCTAAGACTTTTGCTCAGAGTCCGGAGTTTGAGTCACTTAGGTATAAATCCTTTGATATAGACTCATGCATGTCCAGGGGTACGACGAGGCCCTGTTCCGTCTTATTTCACTGTTATCTTTCTTAGAGGTCTGTAGATATGTGTGGGTTGTATATACATTTTGGTCAGCTATATCGACGTAGTTCGTTTTGGATATTCCCGTATATAGTGGCGGCCTTGTCGGCTTGCATATTTTGCTATGTTTTGGTTAGATGTGACTCTTCAGGAAACAAGTTCATTCTGATATATGAGATTATGAGTCTACATCATGCTTTTACAAATTTCCATATTGTTCTTAATTTCAGTCTGATTATATCTAGCGGGTTCGTATACGAGTGTCCAGCTCGGGCACTAGTCATGGCCCATCGGTTTGGATCGTGACAGAAGTGGTATCAGAGCAGTTCATCCTAGGGATTGTCTACAGACCGTGCTCGGTAGAGTCCTGTTTATGGGTGTGAAGCCGGCCACACTTATAAACGGGGAGGTCGTTGCGGGGGGCATTTAGGAATCATTGACCTTTCTTTCTATCTTAGATCGTGCGATAGAGTGAGTCTCCAGGAAAGATCGCTTCTAACCCTTGTTCACCGTAGGTAAGTGTGGTAACAAAAGATGAAGAGATCGGCCCTCGGACGGTGGGGGTGCTAAGAAGACCCGTAGCAGATTCAGTACCACAAGCACCGGGCCTAGAGCAAAGGAGCCTCGGCCTATTCCATTGGAGACCGATCCTCGAGGTCCCGAGCCGACCCTCTCCAGGTTTCGATTTCCGTAGAGGGAGGATCCTTCGGGGCATAGTAATGACACGGACCCGTCTGAGGGCTCATATGGGATACCGGAGGAGGAGATTCCTGAGGCCGTACCAGCTGCTCCTATGGTAGAGCACTACGTCGGACGATTACGCGCGAGTGTTGCGATTACTCTAACCCTCTATCACGGCCGTCGCAAAACCGGGGGGCCGCCCGATTATCCGTGTCCTTGGTCGGATGAGGAGATGACGAAGGCCGACTAGTAGGGTGGGGGGAAGACAAGAATGAAGAGAACACTTCACTCATACCCCACTAGATCGTGCTAAGGACCGATCGGCTACGGGTATATGAGTTTTTTTTTATGGAAATTTCCTATGTGTGTGCATTTCTTGTAGATTATTACTTAATAGCGACGAGCGAAAATCCTTAAGGGACCCGATAACCAAAGTATTTATAAGTAACTACGATTAAGATGCTTTTCGCCACCATTGGGAATCTTGAAAGTTAGGATGAAAAGTAGTCGTACATGTAGATTGAAGGTGATTATCGAGGATTTCAAAGGCCAAAATAGCATTTGCTTAGTCGGAAGAGTAAGAGATCCTTTTTAATAGGAGATGCGTTGCGAGGATTTTGGGACTGTTAGAACTTCAACTTGTTCTAGGTCATGTGATAAAGGTCACGCAGTAGGGTGGATGTGATCGTACCAGCACTAACGCACCAGATCCATTCGCACTCTAATATTAAGCGTACTGGGGTAAAAGTAATACTAGGATGGGTGACCCCCCGGGAAGTGTACTAAGAGTCTTACAACTTTAGACATAAGAGACAGATGAGAAGCTAGAGTAGCCTAAGGGAAATGTGAGTATGCGGAGTGGTTGGAAATCCTAAAAGATCTCGAAGAATGAGGCGGACTAGACCGGCAAAGAGAAAGAAGGTGCATCACAACTCTAGAATTAGGATAAGTTCGAATAGTATTTGGAAATACTTTGTAAGCGAGGCGTTGGTATATATATATATATATATATATATATGACATCCCATATGTGGCTGCGCCAACCGATATGTGTGTCCTAGCAACCGACGTTGCTATATACTGAAGGCATTAATCGAACAGGGTAATGAAGTTCAAGTGACAAAAGTAGTACAAATGTTACAAGGTAAGTTGGTGTTATTTTCATTACATGTTAGAGTTGGAAAGTCCTAATGCAATAACATCAGGGAAAGGAAGAAAGTGAGTGTATAGAAAGTAAATAGATTAGAATGTCTTCAGAAAGGAAAAAAAGTGTAAGAAACGAGGGTGAGTGAAGCTTCCAAGAGGAATGACGGGTAAGGCAAGGGACTATTTGGATAAAATTCGAAGGTAGGCATGCGAAAGGGATAAAGTATGGTAGTGTGAAACAAAAGATGAATGTGTGGGGTCAGAAAATAGACTTCGATAAGTGGGACTAAAGGTTAATAATCAGAAATAGGGATGTGAAGTAAGAGAGAGAATGATCAGGTGTTGCAACGATACTAAGAGATTCTCAGCTCTCAAGAGGTATATAAAGGGATAAATGTGTAGTTATACTGACACGATTGCCTCAGAAACAGAGAAGCTTTCCTAAAAGATGATTTAAGAATAGAACGGATTTGCACATTTAAAGGAATATTTCACAAACTTCAGGGTCAATACTATAAAATAACAAGTGGAGAAGGGCGCTCGAAGAGAGGAACTCGGAAGGTTTGAGGATGAAAGCGGGAAAGGTACACTAATGGGGGGTCAAAAAAAGGAGAGAGAAGAAGAAAGGAAGAAAAGAAAAATTGAGCAATCATCAAGGAAAAGCGAGAGGATAATGAGCTAACAAAGCTAACCAGGAGGTAGTACATTAATGACATGGGATGAGGATAAGGAATACCGAGATTTAATTATAAAGGAAATAGAAGGATGTATAGGAAACATTCATGAGTATGGACTAGCCTTGGCGACAGGAAGGAGAAGAAATAAAAGAGCATATTTGCAAGGATTTCACGACATGAACAAGAAGTGGCAGAACACTGGAAGAACTATAACGCATAGGTGGGATGCAAATAAGTAGTCAAGGAAAATTTCGGATAAGTGAGCTAAGTGAATAAAAGGATTGATAGTGGAAGTGGAAGAGTGTAGCATATTAACTCTCAATGATATATTGTAGACGTAAAGTGAAACCGGAAACTCAGAGTAAGAAGAATTTCAGTGACAATAGTTGTGGAGGAAGACGAGGGATAAAAAGAGCAAAGTGTGACCAAACGTTTCATAAAAGGTTTTGATGGATTCCAATGTTCCCATTAACCCGTTGATTCGGGAAATGTTCAGTCATAAAAGGTGGAAGTAGAAAGGCCTTAAAGAAGGCAGCAAGAATAGATCTGTAATGCATAAGCGCTTCGTTCAAATGTAAAGCCCTCGATCAGCAGAAAGGAAAATAAGTCAAGCTATACGATGAGAGAATTCCGGTATTATAAGAGACAAAAGGAGTTAGAGGATCATTAAGGTTCGCCGATGATTACTGATATTCGGGAGTTACTAGTGTATAAGAACACCCTTAAAAGGGGGGAAGAGTAAATCTAGTCCTGAAATGAGGTATGGCATTGTCAAAATTCCAAATAAAGAAAGAGGTTAGCTTAAGGAGGTCAAAATTCGGGACGTAGTGGCATATCAAGAATGCATTAAGAGGGAGCAGGAACGAATTAAAGATAAGCATACCACAAAGCAGGTATGAAAAGGAATTAAAATGGATCAAGAGAATACTTCATGCGGATGTGAGATATGATATTTCTAGACCAGGGAAATTTGTGCCGCACCTAAATAGGCAGCGATGTATCCTGAAGAGTAATAAAAAAAGTAAAAAAGGTTTGCAAGCTAACTACAAAGAGAATGACGAAATGGATGATGAGTACAAAGGACACTTTGGGTTACAACGGAAGAAAATCTTGTTATTAAAGGAAAAATATAAGAACCTTAACAAAAGGAGTAACGATAAGTAGTGTGGCGATCTCTAAAAGAGAGGAAGAACGATGTGGGTGAAGATAGAAAGGCAACAGCATCACTACAAATTAGAAAGTATATCACGGATCACTAACCATATTGAGCATAAGGGTATTATTATGGAATTATATGAAACATCAGCATAAGGTTATGCCTCGCAGATGGGAATGGACATACCGGAAAGCCAACAAGGAATGACAGCTAACTAAGTGATCACTGGAATAAGGAATTCAAGGGTAAGTATACCATACCGATGTTGAAAAAGAAGCTATGGGAAAGTGAGAATTGCCCTAACTTCATAATTATAAGTTATGTTGCAGGATTTGAGGCAAAGAAATTAAAGGGAGAGTTTTGACAAGAACTCGAAGATATTATGAGCTATAGACCAGTTAGAACTATAATTATTGGTTCATCTCAATATATAATCCTGCTACGAGGAATAATAGATATGGTGATGGAACATTAGGAATGTACGTATTTAAGAAATCGTATTGAGGATATGGTTATAACTGATCATGGAAAGGAATTAAGACGGATGGTTGAAGAAATGTAACCGTTAAGAGTAAGGATTTGTCGATAGCGAGTACATTTGAACTATATTTGGACGTAAGTATAAGAAAATTTATGATGAATCAGGGAGCTTGGCTGATGAATTACGAGGGGATAATCTAGCACGTATCTAAGCTCAACGAGTACAAGTAGGGATAGCCAAAGTAGTATCGGAGGAGTCAACAAAATAAGTGTTGTATTCGAGCAAGGGTGTTATCCGTTAATAAAGAAATGAGGAACGAAGAGGAAGGACGCTCGCAGGACAGCGAGTAGCCGTGGCGTGGCCAGTTAAACCATAGGAATGGAGATAGAATGAGAACTGAATACTAGTTGAGTTGTGACTATATATATGAGGATTGAGGACTGCACTCACAAATGAATTTGATAAAGAGCTAAGAAGAACAGGACGAAACTGAACAAATTATAGTATAATTATAGTCGAACAAAAAAATTCAATGAGGCTATTGAGTATCAACATACTACAACATTCGAGGATGATTGTTTTTAAGGGGGAAGAATGTTACACCCCGTATCCTCAAAGAAGCACTTATCAAATTTGAAATATAAGTACGTTGAGTTATGGTTAAGTAAAACCACCTTGGAATATAAGCAAGCATTATTAAGTATATTTAATGAGTGAAGGATGTATATAAGGTATACCGGAAGGTTTTATGAGGAAATGAGTGGAAGAAATGGAGTAGTACGACTTTAGAGAAACGATGGGTAAAGTTTCGTGTGAAAACTTTGGTCAAATTTGAGGGAAGAATATCTCTTAGCATATGACGTGTTTTGAAGTGAAACAAAATCCTAAAATAAAGTTCGTCAAGTCTAGTTTTCAATGAAACAAACCGCTTATCGATAGGACATCGGAGTAGAGAATTATGGATGTTACAAGTTCGGCAGACAAAGCGAGAACGCGTACTAAGAATCGCTGCTCTGACCGACCCACATCTTTGTCTTGCTACGGTGACGACCCAAATTTGAACCTTATAAAAGGGGAAAACCCCCCTTTTTTAACCAAAAAAATCAGATTCTAGAGCAGCAACACAAAGGGCAATTTGGTCATAAAAAAAAGTAGAAGGTTTGAGTGATTTCAAGTGATTTTGCTTAATCAAGGCTCGGATAGTACGTAGTTGTGATCACGGTATTATTTTGTGTTGGACTTGGCTTGGATTCAAGGTGGAATCTTGAAGATATAATCATTTGGACAAGAAAAAGCTATGAATCTTTCTCTTTTGGTATTATTTAAGGCTTATTTACGAAGATAAAGTCGTTAAATAACTATATAGTAAGTTGGTTAGTTATGGAAGTTGGAAAACAGCGTGTGGGCTGTTTTATGGCACATGTTGGTGTTGAAAATGATGTTGTTAATGTTGGTATTAATGTTGTTGTTGGTGGTTGTTGAATTACGATTTTGGGCTAGGCATATAAACAGAGGAGATGCTTTGTAAATTTTTGATTCTAGAAAGATTTATTTGCAGGCTTAGTATAAGTATATAAGAATGGACCTAATTATAGCATGAATGGTCTTATATGTAGATTGCAAGACCGGAAATAGGTGGAAGAGCCGAGAAGTGAATTTTCAGGTATGTTAAGGCTAGTCCCTTTTTTCGAAAGGCATGATTCCTTTCTTATGAATCCAATAGATGTTTTCCAAATGTCCCATGATCCCTTTATGTGAATCCATAAATGTTTTCCAAGGATGTTATTATTCTCAAAAGATAGAGATTCATGACTTATAGAGTTCTCATGATGTTAAAGATAAGCATGTTTTATGATGATGATGATTTTATTTCTAGAAATTCCAATGTTATGATTCCCTACATATTTTCATAACCTCCTTACTTCCAAAATTTAGAAGTTTATGATTCAAACTTCTTTGGCATGAATTACACAAAATGAACAAACGACGAACATATGTGACTCCAATGAACTCTAGTTCTCAGTAGTACTTAACATGATAGTTGTCTTTGGTCCCCCAAGTGTAGTTCATCCTATCTATTCACTCGAATCCCAAATGATGATTCATTTTGTACATGATTTCCCATTATACTAAGTGTTCTCGCCTCGATAATAATTTGTTCAAAAGATATCCTGAGATAACATGATTGTGCATCCACAAAAGAGTCATCATACAGGATTGTGAGTTACTAATGAAAGGCTTGGCATTCGTATACATTTTCATTGTATCATTTCACCGAGTCCCTTACTAAAGAGACGGGTACAGTAACATATTTACATTTTACCGAGCCCCTTACTAAATGGCCGGGTACGGTAACATATTTACATTTTACTGAGTCCCTTACTAAATGGCTGGGCACGGTAACATATTTACATTTTACCGAGTCCCTTACTAAAGGGCCAGGTACGGTAACATATTTACATTTTTTTGAGTCTCTTACTAAAGGGCCGGGTACGGTAAAATATTTACATTTTATCGAGTCCCTTACTAAAGAGCCGGGTACGGTAACATATTTACATTTTACTGAGTCCCTTACTAAAGGGCCGGGTACGGTAACATATTTACATTTCATCGAGCCCCTTACTAAAGGGCCAGGTACGATATATATATGTATGTATATGATTTCACTCACCGAGTCCCATAATAGGCCGGGTACTGTATGCGCTGTATATATATGTATGACTCACAACACAAGATACAAAGGCATTGGTATTCCTTGATTATCATACTTATCTACTATCATCTTTTCACTCAGTCATGATCTTCATTACTGTACTTCATGCTTTACATATTCAGTACATTTTTCGTACTGACCCCCTTTATTCGGGGGCTGCGTTTCATGCCTATGGATACTCGATTTGGTGATCCTCCAGCCTAAGAATTTTGCTCAACTGCTTAGAGAGCTCCATTGGTTCAGAGTTTGAGTCACTTTGGTACAGATCCTTTGATATAGACTCATACATGTCCAGGGGTACGGCGAGGCCCTGTTATGTGGTATTTCACTGTTATACTGTTAGAGGTCTGTAGACATGTGTGGGTTGTATATATGTTTTGGTCAGCTATATCAACGTAGTTCGTTTTGGATATTTCTGTATATATTGGCAGCCTTGTCGGCTTGCATATTTTGCTATGTTTTGGTTAGCTGTGAATCCTCAGGAGACAGGTTCATTCTGATATATGACATTATGAGTCTACAACATGCTTTTACAAATTTCCATATTATTCTTAATTTCACTTTGATTATATCTAGCAGGTTCGTATACGTGTGTACAGCTCGGGCACTAGTCGTGGCCCATTGGTTTGGGTCGTGACACTTAAAAAGTAGGAGTGTGTCAAGTAGTATCATGAAGAGATAATGTACTCTTTATGTGAGAAAAAATTGGTAAGATACTCTCCCATAGAATTAAATGTGCGTACCAAGTAGAAGATTTGAACTACAAGTGTGCTAAGTTGTATCAGCCACAGGGAATTCAATATGATGAACCTCATTTTGTCAATAGATGGATACTTGATTTCTCTCAATGATGTAAATGAGAAAGATACTGACTCTGAGGGCATATCACTAAAACTCAGATCTGCAAGTTCTCTTCTGAGGAGGACAAAGTGAAGTGTTGAAATGATGACTCAAGCTGAGGATAGCAAATGAAGAAAGTATATCAAAGTGTCCAGAAGATGTAAAAGAACCTGCTTCTTTTAGCTTTTGCAGTTGAGTTCCACCTAAGTCTGATGATGTTACTTCTGATTCACTTTGGGCATAAAAAATTCCTCCTAAAATCGACATGGGAGGAGAAAAGAGAAGGGTATATAGCTTATGAACAGTAATTCTGAAGAAGGGATGGCAAATAAGGAAAATATTTTCCTGGTTTTTCCATTAGTAGTCATCAAAAGGTACTTTGATCAGTCAGCCCAAGTGCAAATCAATGACTTGCTTAAAGGATTAGAATAAAGGATGATGTTAAGATCACTGAGGTGTCAAGTGAATCTCTATTGCATGCAAACAACCAAAAACCACTAATCCTTGTACTGAGTGCTGGATGGATGGTAAAATTCAACCAAGTTCAAAGGGATCTCTTTGATAATAGCTAAGAGGGACAACAATATCCTAAAGAAGTATGGACCTGGTCCCAACTCTTCTTCAGGATATGCTGATGTCTCTTGAACTGGATTTCTTATGAATTTGAAGAGTACTTATGGAATGAGATATCTTGAGTGAATGTGGATGACCTTTTAGATACAAATAAGTAAATGACATGAATTGAATATACAATCAGAGATGTCACCAAACCTTGAAATGGTATGTAATCTGCAGAATTTGAGCAAAAGAGAGGGGCTTGATCTTGATGATGTGGAATATCACCTCTGAGGGACAATGTGAAAAGAATGAAATTCTACATGAGGGTCTGCACCGTATACCAATTTTCACACTTCTTCATCAAGGCCTTGAGTTGGGTGCATATAGAAAGAAATCATTTGGAGTTGGTTTTGTTTAAGATCATCTAACGGTTCCTCTGTGACTGGCTATGATAAGAGAAAAGGTACAAGTGTGAAGTATTTTTTTGGAGATGTCTAACTCACACCTATACCATTACAAGTATCCTCACATGGAAATCTCAGGATAACCTAACATTGGAGACATACCACTCATCAGAATTTTTGCCTAAGCTATTGTCAAAAGTGTCAAGGGACCTGGTCCCTATGACTCAGGTTAGTAGTATTTTCAAGCACTTACATACTTTTTAATTTTTCCTGAGTTCCATGTCACTATTAGTTCCCACCTCTTCTAAAATGAGCCAATTGCTTCATCTTCTCAGAACCGACCCGCTTGATTTTTTTTAAACCACTAAGAACCTACTTTCTCTTCTCCTCTTTAAGCCAAAAAGTCACTCTCTTTCTCTCTCTCCTTACTAATTCAAATCTTCAAACCCTCTTTCCATTCTGCTCCATCTCTTCTCTCCTAGCACAGAATCAACCATGTCTAACCAAAAATCTTCATCTCCCATATCCAATAAAGCCAACCCTACATCCTCTCCTATCGAACCATCTATTTCATTGGACCCAAAGTTAATCCCTTCTTTTATAAAATCTCAAAACTCATCCGACCAAAACCCTATCTCTTCTTTTCCTATAACAGATGTTCTTGATCCCTCTATTATCGATTAGTGCTTATCTCATAAGAAAAATTCATCCTCTGCCAAACCCCAAAATCTTCAGAAAAGCCCGGCTCACAAGGGAGTATGACAACCTCATAATACCTTGATCTCTCTAAGGAAATCGTTAAGAAGGATGACAGAATGGAGGTGACAAGCAACGGTATCGTTGAAGACCACTCGATAGTCAAAGAGGATGGAAACAAGGGTTTCAAAGAAAACATCTCCAAACTTAGGTAACTCAGATTCTCGAGTTAATGAGAATGTTATAGAGAAATGTGTTAATAGTGAACCTTTAAATGCTGGGTGTGAAGAAAATTTGAGTGCTCCTGTTAATGAAGAGACTGTGGATGTTGTAGTTGCTGAATATGACAAAATACAGAGGAGCTCTATAGTAGTTGAAAACATAGAGAAATTAAGAGAAGAAAATATTGAAAGTATGGGATTGGATGATGTTTTTGGACCGTAATTATCAATGGAAAGTGATAATGTGAGCGTTGGTTTAGAAAATGTTGATGACCTTAATGGCATTGTCAGAAAGGTTGTGAATGATGTTGCAGATGGACAATTTGAAAAAAATTCTGTTGAACAAAAGTTTGAGAAGGAAATTGTGAAGACTGAAAGGGAACAGGGAAATTCTAGCAGAACAAAGGTAATGAACAAAGGAACTAGTCCCGAAGGAGATTGTTGGGATCTGGTACCACTATCCTCTATTGCTATTCCTTGGGAAGGCTCCTCAGAAAAGGAAGCTGGTTTCCCAAAACCACCTGAAAGGGAAAATCTTGTAAGAGAAGAGATAAACTCTGATGAGGACATAACATTGGGGACTTTATTTAAACGTATAATTGGAAGTGCTAAGTCAAAAAGAAATAAAAGCAAAGGTAATACCACATCTGCTCGAGAAAAGGACCTCCTACCACTAGACAAAGGGCCTTAACACAACTCAACTCTGCTCTTCAAGATAACAAATGTTACACCTCTCGTTTTCGTCGCCGGAGAACCTATGGTTTTTTAGTCGGGTATGCCTTTGGAATAGCGACCCGAGCCCGAGTTTAAAGGTAGAGAGTGTCTTACCCCGTGTACAAGGGTATCAGCAGGTATTCCTGGCAATTCGCAGGATTAGAAGTTGAGCGAATCGAATCGACGCGACCTGAGCTGAATCTGAGAAAATCTGAACACACTAGTCATCGTCGACGGGTCGTCGACATGGTCGACGGACCGTCGTTGTGCTGCGTCGACAGGGTTCTACAACCTTGCATCTGTAGGCGCGCCCGAGCTGAAGTCGACCGGGACCCCCGACATGTCGCCCCGGTCGTCGACCGCTTGTCCAGCCGCACCCGCCGTGCCTTTTTATTTTCAAGTATAAATATGTGGTTCACGACTCTATTTCATATTTTCTATCTTTCAATTTAGATAAAACCCTAGAATATTCTCTCCTAATATTTCCTATCATATTAGTGAAGATTTGGCAAGATCCGAACCCCGTAAACCCGTGCTTGTCAAGAAGAAGGTTGTTTCTAGGGTTTCTTCAAGGTTGTGAAGCTTAGAAAGTTGAAGTTGAAGTGATTCTTAGAATCATAGATCCCTCAAGGTGTGTGAATGATTTCTACCCTTGTATTTGAGTTAATTATCAAGAGTTTTAGTGATTTTAAGTAAGGAGAGGGTATTTGTGAAAGTGGTAAATTGATGAAGGGCAAGGTAGTGATTGAGGCTATTTTAAGAGATGATTGGGGATAAATTTGAGTATATATTTATATATAAGTGTTGTTATTGTTGTTGTGGTTGATGTTGGATTGAATGGGAAGTTGAAGAGTTGTTAAGCTTATAAGGGAAATGTTGCTCATAATTTGTCAAGCTTGATTCGTATTTAAAAGTATGCGAGGTAAATAGTCTGATTAAGGCTTACATTATCTTGATTGTACACTTACAAGTTCGAGAGGTAGAAGTTGGTCGATTGGGTATACTTCAAGGTATGTTAAGGCTATCATTTCCTTCTTTTGGCATTATCTTATGATATGAACCAACAAACGAGTAAGCGAGCTTCCATATTACTCTACTCTTAGAAGCATAGGGAGTACTTCAGTCTTTGATGTTCACGTACCCCATTTATGATTGCTCCTTCTGTTCATGGGCCCAGCTTTATATATACAGTTATTCATGCATTACATTCATTCATATATATATATATATATTTTGACTCGGGACCAGAAGGCGTTATATATGCAAGTATTTGGTGTATATGGGGTATGGAAAATGGGTAGGCGTTATATACCCATTACCACCTGATCAGCTAGTGCACCTTGATGATGATATATGGATCGGGTCGTACGTTCCTCGGCATTATTATTATATGATATACGGATTGAGCCGTACGTTCCTCGGCATTACTATTATATGGGATATGGATCGGGCTGAACGTTCCTCAGCACTATGACCTATACTTATGTATATAAGCATGATTATCATTGAGGGCATGCATATTGTGCGCCCAAAGAGGCATAGTTAGTTATACAGGTTTATGCAGGTACATACTGATACTAGTTCATACAAATGCATGCAGATAGTTACTTCAGCTTATGAGTTCAGATTTTATTCATGATTCTTATATGTACATGATTGTTCTTATGCCTTTCATACTCAGTACATTATCCGCACTGACTCCCCGTTGCTCGGGGGGCTGCATTCATGCCCGCAGGTTTAGGTAGACCGACAGGTGGTCCAGCTTATTACGACTTCTATCCAGCAGTGGTCAGTGCGCTCGATTGATCTGGAGTTGCAGTTTATTTTAGTATGCTAGCCTTTTTGGATATACATGCATATGGGTATGATGGGGCCCTGTCCCGTCCTTTACACTGACTTTCATTCCGGTGAGGTACGTGAGACGATTTGCATGTATTAGTCGGATGATATAGCCTTGTCGGCTCCCATTTTTTGTGTACGGTATATGTAATGACCTAGGTAACTTCTTCGTTCTTCAGTATGTATGTGTGTATACAGATTGTACAGAGTGTTTGATGTTTTCCTTTCATGAGATCAGTTTATGCCATCTATGGGCCCTTGATGTTCAGTATGGTTCAAATATGTGTTTAGGGGTGTTTGGTAGCTAGAGGTCGGACACTCGTCACGACTCATCGGTTTGGGTCTTGATAACAAAGAGAAGAGTACTGAAAAGAAAAGAAAAGAAAAGAAAGTTGGCAAAGATAGCCAACTTACGACGTTTGATAGATGAAGAGGAAGTTGTGACTATATACGATAAAGAAGAAGAAGAAGAAGAAGAAGAAGAAGAAGAAGAAGAAGAAGAAGAAGAAGAAGAAGAAGAAGAAGAGGATGCTCCTCTAGAAAGCTAAAAATATTCAAAAGGAAAAAGAAAATCTGTGATGGATGAAAGGAAAATGTGGGTGAGGTAGAAACTGAGAAAGTCGCTGAAAAAATAAGAAAGGTGAAGGAGGTGACAACCTCTCCTAAGAAAAGAAAGAGCTCGCCCAGTTAGGAACCAGGCTCCTATAAGAAAGAAAAAAAACCTTGACTGAAGGACCTGGTTCCAGTAAAAAGGGAAAATCTGGAAGGGATGAAGAAAATTTGAGACAACAGAATCTGAGAGGTCAAAAAATATTGCTTGGTAGAGTGTTTGATCCGGAGGCGATTGGGCACCATGGATTTGATAATTTAATAGAGATCTTGAGAGTTTAAAGTTAGGATCATCTTCTTGAAGGGCTGGCATTAGCCTATGAGAACTAAGTAGCAGAATTCTTTTTTAATCTGTAGCATACTGATAATCATACCTTGGTTTGCAAGGTTGGAAAAGTTGACTTTACACTGGATGAAGCTCAGTTGGGCGAAATTCTGAATGTCCCAATTGCAGGAATTAAAAAAACTGGGAAATGACAAGGACATCAAGGCCTTAGATGACTTCAAGAGTATCATAGTTCGAATATGAGAGCGGGTGACCATTGAAACGTTGTACAAGAAATAGATGAAGCCTCAATATCAGCTACTATTCGAGCTAGTCAAAAAAGTAATATTGCTTAGGACTGAAAAGAGGTGCATTACATCAAAGAAGGACATGTTTCTAATGGAGATACTGGACGGAAGACACTTGGTCAACTTAGATTCTATCATGATTGAGCACATGATGAAGTTGTGGGCACAAAGGATAGCAAGCATGGTCTCTCCTACGACTTCCTTCTGGCTAAAGTCTTTGAACACTTCAAGGTAATCTCTTGGAAAGTCACCAGAGGAATTAAAAAACAAATGTTTTCCTTGGGCACCCTAGAGGAGTGTGATATTAGGCAAAAGAAAGGGGAAGCAGGATGTACCTCTACTATATCTAGCCTCATTGAGACAAACGAGAAGATCTTAGCTGAAGTGGAGAAGCTATGGGTTGAAAATGCTCTGTTGAAAGCTGAAATTGCCAAGTTGAAGCTAGAAGGACTTGGTTCCAGCGGGGTGCAGACAGCAGAGGTTGCTGAGTTGAGAGAAGATAATGCTTAGCTGAAAAAGAAGGTTGAAAAACTTAAGGAGCAGATTTTGGATACCCACAAAGCTGCAGGTGCCAGGATGGACATGATGTTTAAAGCTCTCAATCCCATCAAACCTGCAAACCCATGACTCAATTCTCTTAGTTCACTATCTAACTCGGTCTTTTGTTTTTGCAAACTTCTTTTGGTCTGAATGATGACATTGGCACTATGGCAATTTTATTTTTGTATGTTTGTGGTACAAATTGACTGCTAAGTTCTTTCATTTTATAAATTACTTCAATGACACTCTTTTTGTTTTGTGCATATGCTTCTCCTTTGTATTGTTTTGGTTGCTTCTGTTAGGGCACCTGTTGAGTTGCCCAAGTGGCTTGAGTTAATTTTTTTGAACTTCTTTGCACTTGTGTTAAACTGACTCTTTTCAATGATGCCAAAAGGGGGAAATAGTTTTAATGATTCATGTTCAGTTTTGATCGTTGATAATGCTACGGTCTCATCCAACAACCCTAGTCCCCCAAATGAGATTGATATGGTTCACGTTGAGGGCCATATTCTCAGGGGGAAGTAAGTTCCAAATATACCAGGTATAGTTGGTATAGTTGCATAGTTGTTTTGATTGCATAACATGTGAAAATGTAAACATGAAGTTGAGGGTCTAATCCATAGGGGGAACCTGGTCCCACAGGTACAAATGAAAAATTGCATACTCTTATGCTACTGGAATTTATCATGAAGAGGAAACCTGGTTTTCAGGGGGAACTTCAATTACAAGTTTGTTATCATTAAAAAAGGGGAAATTGATGAGTTATGACTTTTCACAATTTTGATGATTTAACAAACATGCCGAGAACCAGGTCCTTGATCAGGTCCCCGGAAGATTGTACATCACATGACAGCTGTAAAGCTGTGTGCACTGTTCTGTTAGGTAGTACCACAGCGGCACAGCTGTATGCATGCTAAATGATAAAGACCAGTGTAACGTCTCTATTGAGGTCACATGCATCTCACATAATCCTCACATGCTCTCATATGAGTTCCTATTTAAACAACATGTTGGCATTGTTTAACCTATCACTTGAAAATCTTAATATCCAGATCTTTACAAGTGCAACCGCTACTGTTCTCTTTGGTGCTTTCAAGAACAAAGCTAAGATAAGTTGAAGGACCAGATCTCCCCAACAACGGAAGATGTTTTGAGTCCTAGAGTTGTCTAGTCTTTATGATCTCTACATTGTAAACCTACACATCTTCAAGAAGAGTTTCGTAGGTGTTTTGTTTTTATCAAGCTTTTTTTGTAAACACTTGGCTAGAGATAGTCATAGTGGTGTTAAGGTTCAGGTAGAGTTAGTTGAATCAGTTTGGTGCTTGACTAGAGTTAGTCAAGAAGGTTTTTGCAATAGAATTATTGTAAGGGGAGGGATTAGTGGTCTAATTCCAAAAAGCTTATAATCTGAAACATTTCTCAGTTTAGTGAGGTTGGAAATCCTACTGAGGTAGGTCGTGATTTTTAATTCCTTAAGCAAGGAGTTTTCCACGAAAATATTGTGTCTTATTTACTTTCTGTTTTTGATTGAGGGAACAGGTAAGAGACCAGGTCTCTTAGACTGTTTTGGTGGATTCATCAGTTTTATCACCAACATATATGATTCTCTTCATAGCATCCAGTCATAGCATCCAGTAATAATAGTGTTATTTTAAGCCAAGCAAATAAATCTAAACTAGGACTAGAGTTGTTTCTTCTTTAAGATCGAAATCCTTGGTCAATCTCAAATTTTATCTCTAAAATAGAATTCCTTGTAATTCTCCTCCTTTGTAAAATCTATGAAGATATGTTTGGCATCGTAGTGTCCTAATTTTAGAGTCTTTTATTGGAAATCTAGCATTGAAATCTCTGCTTATATTCTCAATCAAGAGTTTACCATGTGAATCTTCCAATCACCATTAATCAACACACTATAGCTAGCTCCTCCTCTTCTTGTGGGGCGAAAAAGACAACAGGCTTGCCTCTGTAGAGTTCCAATGGTTGAAAGGATAATCTCAAAGTTTATTGTTGGCTTGGACCAACAAGAGTATTGGCATACGAGAATTTAGGATCTCCTGTCATGTTCACACCGTATGGAGGATCATTTGGTTGTTCTCCACTAGCTCGATGTTAGTTTCCCGACGGTGACTAGAGCACTCGTTGGAGGTAATATGAAAGATTAGAGTTGAGTGCACGCAGGGTATGTTCCAACGGTTATATTGTTTACTACAACTAATTACCATTCAATCCTAGATTAGTTGAAGTCAGCTATACGATGATTCATTACTCGTTAGAGTTAGTATGAATTATCACATTCATCAATTAACTACCACTCAAGAGTTGTGATCAATTATAAATTTAAGGACCTTCCCGGAGTAACAAATTAAATTAAACACCATTTTCCATTAGACAAATTAAACTCTTCATTAGGATTTAGGTAGCAAAAGTTTACATAAAAAGAATTTCAGAGCTTAATCTGAATCATATAATGCGGCTTGAAAATCGAAAGGATTTTCAGAGCTCCATCCAAATAGCAAACATTCACATAAAATATATAGAAAGGATTTTTAGAGCTCCTTCCTAATTATATGAATGGGGCTTTAAAATCCTCTTATTCTAGAGTTCTAGTGTTCGTTTCAGTTTATATAACACTATTTTTTTCGTTAGTCTGCTCCAGAAAAACTGACACAACTGTATATTAAAAATAATTAATTTTAATTTTTTTATGTTTTATCCCTAATGAAAAGTTTTTATAACCATATAAATTTTATCATATATTTAAGTCAACAAGTTTCAAAAGTCTCATAAGTCTCTTTCTTTCTTAAAGTCCACACCACTTCAAATTGTGATGAAGTTTGGAACCGAGGTAGTAACATTTGTAAGTAATAAGCAGTTGGGAGTTTGTCAATTTTTCAAACAAACTGGTAGTTTTCTTATAAGGAAATTATTAAAAACAACAGTTTCTTCTCCTTATAATTCAAACTCGATCTCTCTGTTACCTCAATCTATATCTTGTCGAATTGAAGTGTTTGGGCGTCAATCCATTTAAGTCATGTGCTAGGCTACCTGGTTCTGATCAGAAAGCTAATACCTAACGGAAAGTGATCATTAAACTATTTTCTTGTAATACAATGATCATTCCATTTTGCCTAAACCCTAAGCCTTAAGACCAAAAGCTCACTCAATTTTTCTTAAGTATCATATAATTTTTTTTTTCCTTTCAACAACTTTCTATGATACTTATGTCAAGTTTAATACACGAGAGTTGATAATGTGAACTAGCAAACTTGATGCGTGCTAAACTATTAGAAATACTTACACAAAGAATGTGAAAAAAATTCATCTAAAGATGCACTTACAAATGATACACCGTGCCTTGCTACACACTGACAATAAAATTTGTGTCAAGAAAATAATCAAGACTAAAAAATATCATAACAATCATAGTATTTTATTTTAAATATTGTAGATATAATTTTACAATCTTTCGATGAATACTCATATTCTTCTTTTTGACAGTAAAAAATAAATAAATTTAAGGACCTTTGAGTTTGATCTTGAATCTATATGACTTTAATTTCATGAACAATAATCTTGAATTCAACTAGCACAAACAAATAATTTGGACTCGTACTCCTTGAATCTTGATTTGTACTTCGTTCTTGAGTTGAGTTTGGTATCTTGAGTATTAAATGCTTGTCTAGAAATCTTCATCGTTTAATCCACGAGCTACCTCTTGCTTATTGTTTGAATTCCGGTCACTTTTTCTAAATTATGAAGAACGCTAGATATTTATATTATATTTCTAGGAGGGAAGTGACATGTGATGAGGATAAAGTATTCTCCGAACTAACAGATTGAAGTGACATGGTCATATGTAATTGTCGGGTCGGAATATGTCACTTGTACACATGACGCGCTGTCATTGGCCTTTGATTTAACTTATCACGTTGTGTCATTTTTGCATGTGGCATAAAACTGGCGACCATAGTAAAAATAAATCTCTCTTCTCTCTCTTCCAAAACACTAAAATAAAACCCTAAAACCTAGACGTGTCATGGCCACGACTACCGGCGACCAGCCACCACCACAGGTGGCTGGTTTGCCTAGTAACATTCCATCAACAGGTACATCTGCACTAAATTTTTCTAAAGCATTATAACTATCAGAACATGAAAAGGATCTAGTTCTTAAGCCTATTACTTACTTGCATGGAGAACACACAATTGCGTGGACAAAGAAGAAGTTTGAAGAATTCGCACGATGTGAGAATCTAAAATATACTGCGATAAAGAAATTCTCATATGGGCGACCTGATCTATAAGAATTGAAGAGGATCCTTCCAATTCATGTCACGACCCAACCCATCGTGATGGCACCCACACTAAACCCCTTGGTGGGCGAACCATCCCCTTAACTAAATTCTCATTCATTCAACTAATTATAAATCAATGGCAAGAATATAATTATAAAACTTTCTAGTCATACAATAATAAAATAAAAGCGCGGAATCCTAACTATTACAATCCCAGAATCCGAAAGTCATCGTACAAGGACTCTAAAACATAAAGCTGTCTAAGAAATAACAGCTGTCTGAAATAACATAAATGTCTGAAATGAAGTAGACATCAAGATAGGAAAGATCTTCAGATGGTATGACATGGATAGGAGCTCATCCTCTGATCTGGAAAGGGAATAGCCTCAAGCTAGATATGAGGTTTGGACGAAATCTCTGGCACACAATCTGCACTCAAAAAGCGTGCAGCAAGATAGTGTCAGTACAAACACTATGTATCGGTAGATATCATAGGATGAATAAGGTTAATATCATGCATACATTCATAAAATCAACAGAATAGGCAGATAGGCACAACAACACAACACTACAACAGTATTAAAAGTCCATCATCAACAAATCAACAATGCATCACACCTATAAGATAAGTCCAATGCAATGCAACCAATGATAGTATCTCAACTGTACACACATGCCAACGGTTATTTTTGCTCATTAGTCATGACTTGCAGGGGACCCATGGTGTCCACGTACCACTCGCTCCGGAACTGACCTTGAATCGTGAGCCCTTATTTAGGCCACATCCTCACCCCTTGTCAAATGTGCCTTTACATATATTTCTGTATCTGATCAGAATATGCATCTCAAGGTATTTCCAGTCCAACATCATCACCAATATGGAATATGATCAGTCAATAAATTTAATGTCAATAAATGCATGGTACCATGCCACTAGTCATAACAGGACTCAGATAATCAACTTAACACAACATGAATATGCAACCATCTCAATCAACAAGAAGAGTATGTATTGGCTCCTTCCTTCTCATAACATAACAATTTCCCTTCAGGTTTGGGTACATAAAGTAGTGGCGACAAGCCTGCATAATCAGAAATCATACCAAGCTAAGTGATGTCCAACCAGACATTATGTCCGAAGACTTGATCATGCTTTCTCCCATAAATTCTACTACATATACAATCAACTAACCAAAGTCTAACTCAAGTAAACCATAACCTACCTCAGGTGCAGAACTGGAACAAAGCAAGCTACTCTGCTAGAGCTTTCCCCTTTCGTAGTGCTTTGGAACACTCAAAATCTAGCAATATAACACTAAGTAAGCAATAAACCATCAACTCAAGATAAGAACAACAATTTGGGAAGAAGATCAAATTATTCCTACCCTTTTCAAATGGGTGAAATATTATTTAATGGTGAATTTATCATTACCTCAATCCCAACAATCATAATTCTCTAATTTATAGGATTCTAATCAATTTAACCTTTTCAAAACAGATTCTAGTCCAAACTTCACATTTAGGATGGAACCCTAAGTCTCAATACATAGTTCTCAACATCATTAATCAATTTCCCATCCTAGAAGGTGATAACTTACACTCCTAGATGATAGAACAATAAATAAAATCAACAATCCACCATTATTCGAGGGTTTATTAATGCTAGGGTTCTAGGGCTTTCATCTGCCATTAATCGACCTTAAGACTAGCATATGAACTTAAGAAGAAAAGGGAATGAACCATATAAATATTAGGACTTACCCTCAAAGAAAAATCCACCCAAGCCTTACAAAAATCGTCCTTTTTCTCTCTTGGAACTGTTTTTGGAGTTATGTGGGTAATGCCTCGAAATCAGTAATATAAAAGTAGGTTTCTGCCTCCCGTCGATCGCTGCAGGGGTCTCGGTATAGCGGTCAGAGAGCCCGCTACAGCGGACCTCATTAAATGGCCCGGCTGGCCATAGGGGTCCAGACCGCACCGTAGCAGCCCTTTTATGGCTGCCCACTACCTGCTATGGCGAAAATCCCCTAAACTCAACTCACCGTGGTGGCGGCTAAGTTTCTGCTGCAGCGGTCGCATCACAACCAGTAAGCTCTGGTTTTTCACTTAGTTTCCATCCAAAATCCCAACATCAATCCGAGGCTCTACATACATAAACCAGACATGCACATATATGTAAAAACACGCTATGAACTCACCCGTGACCTCGGAATTCCCAACGGAGGTCTAATTTACTAAGTTAACCCCCCAACGGAAATAAAACAAGTTTTCACTCAAGTGCACATTTATAATCAAATGCCTTTTCTTTAGAATTCTGAATTTTCAAGTTCTCACTAAACTTGCTCCTAGTCTAAAAAATGTAAGGGTAAAATGCTCAAAAGGTACATAACGACCTAGCGGGTTGTTACAATTTAATTAGAGATAAAAAGAAAATGCAATGTTGGATTCCTAGAAAAGAGGCACATACTTATTAAGCTATTTTTAATGGTGGACTATGCAACACTTACTTAGGGTGCATTCGAGATAGAATTCAGAGGAAAGATTTATCCATTACGTTTTCCTATATGAGATCCATGATTTAATCCTAAGGAGAAAACAACAATTGCAGTAGCATGGATCTTTTTTCCTCAATTTCTTACTAATGCCTTTGATAAGGAGTCATTGTTCTCAATAGGCACAACTTCGGTCATTGATAAAGCTACAACTAACCAGACTAGACCAAGTTGTACTCGTGTGAAAGTGAAAGTTGATTTATTAAAAGAGTTGTTAAAGAGAATACATAAGATTTGCATAGATGTGAGTAGTTGTTGGGGGTGGTTCATCCAGAATTCCGGCCCAAAAAAGAGGAGAAAAAGTTGGAGCCCATAAGTGTACCTAAAAAAATTAATGTCACGATCCAAGTAGTCATGAGTGGCACCCACATAAATCCCCTAGTAGGCGAACCCTCCCCTTACCTTATTGTCAAACCATTTTATACAATTATAAATCGATAGCCAGAATTAAATCTTAAAACTGTTTAGTCATGCCATCAATAAATAAACGTGCGGAAATCTAACTATTACATCCCCAAGATTCAAAAGTCATCATACAAGGACTCTAAAACCTAAACTGTCTAAGGAAATAATAATTGTTTGAAATAACATAAGTAATGTCTGGAATGAAAGTAGACATCAATAAGAGAAGATCTTCAGGCGGCCTGGCATGGATAGAAGCTCACCCTCAAATCTGTCGGAAACTGGCCTCATGCTAAATATAAGGTCTGGTATGTCTCTGGATCATAATCTGCACTCAAAAGAATGCAGCAAGGTAGTACCAGTACAAACACTATGTACCGGTAGATATCATAGGCCGACTAAGATTAGTATCATGCATAAAATCAATAGAATAGAGAGATAGGCACTACAACACATAACCGTATGAAATTATCAACAAGAATCATCTAACACCGAAATAAGATAAGCCCACACAAACAACAATCAATAAAAGTAACTCAACCCATGTCATCACTAAAACAACCGTGACTCATGAATTATCTCAACTCTGTCACACATCCGTACACATATGGTAAATGGTATTATTTGCGTAAATAGCTATGACCTGTAGCGTACCCATGGTGTCCATGTACCACTCGCTCCAGAACTGACCTCGGATCACGAGCCCATAACTAGGCCACGTCCTTACCCTCTACCAAATGTGCCTTTTTATATTTATATATTCTTTCTCATGTCAATGTAATTCCGTCCCAACAATCAATAGGGAATGTGAACAATCAATGAATCAATATCAAGAAACATAAGTCACCATGCCACAAGTCATGTCAAGATTAAAAGCAATTCATCACTAGCATGAATAAGGGATTCTAACTCCAAATCAACAAGAAAAGTATTCATTAACTTCTTCTTTATCACATCATAATAGTTCATCATATAACCAATCAATCAATATCAAATTTAGGAACTTCCAACCACACTTTGTGTCCGAAGACCTAATCATGCTTTCTCCTACCGATTTCATAACTTATACGATCAACTAATCAAAGTCTAACTCAAGTAGACCGTAACCTACCTCAACGTAGAACTGGAACAATGAAAGCTATTCCATGTGAGCCTTTCCTTTCTGCAACGCCTCGAAACATTCAAAGTCTAGAAATATAGTGCTACATCAGTATTTGAATCATCCACTTAAATAATACAACAATTTGAAAAGGGAAACCCACTTATTTCTACTCCTTCCAATTGGTTTAACTATCAATTATTGTGAACTCATTATTATCTCTCCCCAAAAGATCATACTATTCTAATTCATGGGTTTCTAATCAATTCAACCCTTTTACAAGTAGTTTTTATGCTAAAGTTACCATCTTTATGAAACCCTAAGTTTCAATATATCATTCTCATCCATTAGAACTTGAATTCCCACCCTAGGAAGTGATAATCTATAACCTTAGATGAATAAACAACAATAAAATCACTAACCCACTCATTATTCTAGGGTTTCTTAAGTTCTACGGCTTTAGTCCTTTCATTCACCATTAGAGAACCTTAAACTAATCATGGAACTAAAGATGATGATGGAATGAACAAAGTAAAGGGTTAAGACTTACCTTTCAGGAGTATTTTAGCCCTAGCATTAGAAAATCGCCACAAGCGTTCTTGGGAACTGTTTTGGAGTTAAGTGGGGAATAAGTTCGGAATAAAGCTTATAAAATACTAATTCTGCCTCTTGTCGATCGCTGCAGCGGTAGACTTTTTGCTGCGGCGGTCCTGCTATAGCAGGAAAGGTCCCGCTATGGCGGACCTCATTAACTTTTCTCGCTCCCGTGACAGCGATCACCTACCCGCTACGACGGACTCGCTACAGCGGTACTACAATCGCTACAACGGTACTACAACCGCTACAGTGGTCTATATAGACCGGTAGCTCTGTTTTTTCTTGTCACAACCCAACCCACGGGTCGTGCGGGCACCAACCATTTTACTACCCTAGTACGCGAACCCTTACCAACTAAACCCAACATTTTAACAGTTGCGACAACAATCTTTCAAAAATCACAAAAATTACAGTAAAAGCTTCGTACAGATTCTACTTTGAAAAATAATAAGACTGAAAAGAAATTCCCAGGATCTAGTCTAGACAGGTACAAGAGCTCCTATAGTACAGAAAGACAAAATAAATTTCACGACTCGTTTTAGCCTAGGTCATGCGGGCACCTACCTTTCCCACCTTGGTAGGCGAACACTTAACTCAACATTCACAATCAATAAAATAATAATACATGAAGTAAAATGACATAAGTCTCACAATATAATATAATATAATATAGATAAGTGCGGAAGTACTGAATCCACCCCAATATCTGGTCTGGTCATACAAGAGCATCTAAATCCGAATGCTAAGGTCTGAATAATAATACATAAATAGTCTCAAATCATGTCTTGAATGAAAAGTAAGACATAAGCAATAGAAGAGTCTTCGAGGTCAGCGGACGCCATGCTCACCCTAAAAAACTCAAGTAGAAGCCGAGGAGTCGATCAACCATGAGTCAGAGAGGTCGATCCAATATGGTACTCTGCATTCATAAAAGAATGTAGCAAGTGCAGGTCAGTACAAACAACAGTACTGGTAGGCATCATCGGCCGACTAAGCATAGTTAACACAATTTATAAAACAAAGCAGATAAGCAAATAACCCAACCAACATGGGACAATATAAGCATAACCAAGTATCCATCATCACCTATGTAAACATCTAAACCCCAATATAATAAGTCTGAGTACATCCGTTCCGAAAGAAAAAGCATGGGAAAATCATCACAATCTGATCATCACAATACAGTCACCACAAATCCAATCATCGCAACATCTCACTCAAGTCACAGTGCAATGCAGTGCAATAATGGTATGAATGCGATGCCATGCCATGCAAATGAGGTGTACACATGTACTCCGGACTGCAATATTGACGTCTCGGTAGCACAACCCAGCGTGACTCACAAAGTCTAAGTGCCACCCGTCCCGAATCTTTGCCCAACAGACAGACGGGCCCCTGGCTAATTACTCACTGGAGGAGTCTCACCGGCCCCACCCTGGGGGACCTGCGAAGTCCATGCACTAACAATAATTTTGGAATAACATCGGAATCGGCCATGCAACAATGATGCCCGAATATAACCATCAAGCATCGGCCTCCTCACAATCACTCAAAAGAGTGTCAAATATCAATTTCACAAATCTACGATTCAGGAATTGAACCTCGAACATCAGCCTCCTCATAATCACTCAGGTAAAAGAGTTTATCAAGTGTTAGTTTCATATCAACAAGGATTCTGGAATGGATCTTCGGACATCGGCCTTTTCACAATCACTCAAGTAAAAGAGTTTATCAAATATCAGTTACACTCAATGAATGATACCGGATCATTACCGGATATCGACCATGCATGATAAATATGAGGAATGCGTGCAATGCATATGTCAATCATCAACAAGCAAGCTCAATATCAAAAGTACCTCAACGGGGTACGCCAATAATGTATCAAAAGTGGGTATGCCAACATATATAAATCACTTACCAACAGCGGGTACACCAATAATGTATCAATAATCTCAAGTACTAACAGTGGGTACGCCAATAATATATCAAGTACAAATACCAACAACGGGTATGCCAATCCTATTCGAATCAGGACAATAAGCGACATTCGTTATCTACCAACTACACATGACATCAAGCCAACACAATTGAACAATCAAACACATATAACGGGGTGGCTAGTCCCAGCACACATCAGGGCCCAACCTAAGTCAATATCCATCCCAACTTCACACTCGAAGGTTCACATGCTGTCTCCGACAGCATAATCTAAATAAGTGATTCACTATACAAAGTCTCACCAAAGGTAAACCATAACCTACCTGGGCTGCCGAACCGCAATACCAACAACTCACTCTTTTGCCTTGCTCTTCCTCTGAAGCTCAGAACCAAAGTAGTCTAAGCATAATCAAACTCTATATTAGAAATCATGAAGAATGATACTAATATTGCTATGATATCAATTAGGTCCATTTTAACCCTAGAAATTAGGAAAACGGGCCCACAAGGGCGAAACGGGAAATTCGGAGGTAAAATACCAAATTAAGTCCTAGATGACCATAACCCAACCATTAATTATTGATTTAACTCAAGAATTGGTCTAAATCCGATTTCAAGTAAAAATCCCCAAATTGGGTATAAACCCTAATTCTCCAAATCCGAAATTCAACGTTAATAGTGAAAGGTATGGGGTTACTAAGCTTAGATTCATCATATTTTAGCATCCACATCCTCAATTTAGCAAGTATAGCCCTAGAGAGAAGTCTCCCAAAACCCTCCTTTAAATTCCATACCTAAGGGATTGAAAAAGGAAGGGGAATTCTAGGATGATAGTGACTAGAGAGGAGTAAAGGACTAGACAAAGTTTTACCTCCAAGAATTTCCTCAATTTGTCTCCAAGAACAGCTTTCCCAAGCTCCAATATTGGGATATGATTAATGAGGGTCTAAGACTTATTTAAGACACATTAAATGAAATATCACTGCCCGTGACCGCCCCGACAGAGGGAGTGCCGCTACAGCGGCTGGGACACCGCCGCAGTGGTAAAGCCTAAATCACACATGACCGCCCTAGTGGCCATCACACCAATTACATAGGGCCATCAAGGCGGCTGCCGCCGTTTGCGGGACTTCGTACCTAGATTCTTTATGAATTTTCTACGTCTCAATTGAAAATTCGGGTTATTCCCGAGGCTATCTGCTCGCAACCTGACCCCCGAAACCCATACAAAAATACACTGCGAACGCTCTCGTGGTCTCAAAATTTCAAACGGAAGTCTCGTTGACCGAGGCAACCACCGGTGCCTTCTTTCCATTCCCATCCAAAGTCCCGAAATGCATCACAATGCATTATACTTACAGGTTATAAACAACCATCCGAACCTCTTGGAGTTGATGAAACTTCAAAAAAGGTCCATTTGCCCTAAAGTCAACCTCAGGTCAAAAGTGAGCCAATCAATGCTCGGGAACAATGAAAGTACCAAAAGAACTATAACGACCAAAGGGGTCATTACATCAGATACCAATTGAACCGTTGCTCGTCCGCGAGCAAAGAAAGGAAAGAAAGTAGGAAAATACGTTAATCAGTGAAAAAATGGGGATATCGGCTACGCATATCGGACTCCGTCTCCCAGGTAGCCTCCTCAATAGGGTGGTGTTTCCATTGCACCTTCACAGAAGCAATCTCGTTGGACCTCAATTTTGGAACCTGCCTATCTAGGATCGCGATCGGCTCCTCCCCATAAGTCAAATTCTCATCAAGCAATATAGAATCCCAACGGACAATTTAGGTACCATCGGCGCGGTATTTCTTCAGCATCAAAACATGAAAGACCGGATGGACTCCCGCCAAGCTTGGCGGTAATGTCTACTCGTAAGCTACATCGCTGATACAGTCCACAATCTCAAATGGACCAATGTACCTGGCGCTCAACTTGCCCCTCTTACCAAACCTCATAGCACCCTTCATGGGTGAAACCTTCAATAGAACCTGATCACCAATAGCAAACTTTAAATCCCGAACCTTCCGGTCCGTATACATCTTCTGCCGGCTCTGAGCCGCCACGAGTCTGGCTTGAATAACTCTCACTCTCTCAAGGGACTCTCTCAATAGATCCGTGCTCTAAGGTCGAGCCTCGAACCCATCGAACCAACCAATGGGAGACCTACTCCTCCTACCATATAGTCCTCAAAAGGCACCATACTAATATTCGAATGATAACTGTTGTTGTACGCAAACTCTACCAAGGGCAAGTGCTGATCCCAATGACAATCAAAGTCAATAACACACGCCCTCAACATGTCCTCAAGCACCTGAATGATCCGCTCAGACTGGCCATCGGTCTGGGGACGGAAAGCTATACTAAAGTCCAAGCGGGTGCCCAACTCGCCATGAAATGCTCTCCAGAATCGAGAAGTGAAGATAGTACCCCGATCAGATACAACAAAAAGAGGGATCCCATGTAATCTCACAATATCTCGAATATACATCTTGGCTAACTTCTCCGCGGTATAAGAAACCTGAACCGGGACAAAGTGAACAGACTTAGTCAATCGATCCACTATCAACCAAATAGAATAAAGCTTGCCAAAGGTCTTCGGGACACCTGTGACAAAGTCCATGGTAATCCTCTCCCACTTCCACTCGGGAATGGGCATCCTCTGAAACACCCCACCCGGCCGCTGGTGCTCATACTTTACCTGTTGACAATTTTCACACTTAGCCACAAATTCAACTATATCTCTCTTCATACGGCGCCACTAAGAGTGCTGCCTCAAGTCACGGTACATCTTAGTTGCTCCCGGATGAATGGAATAGCGAGAGCTATGGGCCTCCGATAAAATCAACTAAATGAGATCACCAACTCGAGGAACGCACACGCGTCCCCCAATCCTCAGAATGCCCTCAGAATCAATCACGGCCTCCTTGGACTCACCCCTCAAAACCTTATCTCAATCTTGCTCAACTGAGCATCCTTAAACTGATGAGCCTTGACCCGATCCAATAACGATGACCTTGCCTCTATACAAGCCAAATTCCTACCTAGGGCTGAGATATCAAGACGGA
>NC_081342.1:23771353-23839075 GCF_029784015.1 Lycium ferocissimum
TACGAAATTTGCTAGTTATGTATCCATCCTTTGCTCCTCTGGGCGATGTGGCGTGATTTTACGCCCAATCGATCTTTTAGCTATAAGTTTTACTTGTTTTTAAGCGAGTCTATGTGATTTTACGTGTTTTCTAGTGTTTTTTGAAAACGAACGGATTTGACTTGATCACCCAGGTTGAAGTGCAAGAACAGTCGTAATCGTAAATACGGTTTATGGACCGTATTCCACAATACGGGCCGTATTCCATGGTCGTGTTAAAGAATAAGAGAACCGAAACTCGAGTTGAAAAGCTGGTGATTTACTGAGCTCATTTTACGACAGTATTTCGGTTTACGGTTCGTATTCCATCATATTTAACCGCCGAAACGTTAGCGAAAGTCCGACTTTTGGAAGCGAAGACGACGAGAGGTTTACGGACCGTAAACCACTTTACGATCCGTACTTTAGAAGCATTGAGATTTCACGGAAATTGAGAGAAGACGACACGGGCTTTGACCCGACACACGGTCCGTAAAGTGATTTACTGAACCGTATTTCGTCTTGTGGGACTAAAGTGCAAATTGTAACTTGTGTATTTTCCAAACCTATAAATAGTCCATTGTAGGGTTTTATTAGAGTTCTCATATTTTAGTTTTGACTTAGAACATAAAATACTCTCAAGTTTTTGAAAGGTTCTAACATCAATCCAATTATTCTCAATTCCTCTTTTATTAAGTAAAGCAATTATGAATTCTTGATTTCTTGTTTCTTGTTCTTTGTCATGAGTAGCTAATTTCCCTTACTAGGTTGTGAACCCAATTGATGGGTGTTTTGTGATTGGGTTGTGATTGATATACAAATAATGGATTATTAGGGGTTTGTTTATTCTTTATTCTTCATTCATAATTAATGGTTGCAAACATTGATTAGCCACAAACCTTGATTTATTTGGGAAAATAATTAGGGTTGGTAAGAATAAACAACAAGAACTCAAAGCATTAAACTTTGTTTAATAAATTCACTTAGGAATAAGAAGAATTTACTTAGCATGATTAATCATTCTTCATAACCACTTTCTTATATTTGGGAAAATCATAGAAAGACATAATCTTTATTTATTGGGAAATAGTAGAGATTCACATAGAGATTAAGTGCATTCATATAATGATCCATTAGAAGTATATCAAGATCAATACCCATGATCATACACCCTATCTACGGGGACACAACCTTAGTTTCTTTTACCATAAACTTCCACCAAATCAATAGATTAGCAATTAGTTATAAAAAACCAACCTTTTGCCAAACTCATCGGATTAAGATATTAGACCTAAAATTTAGCATCTACGATTTTAGTAAACTTTTCACACCATATTCACGTGGATTCGACCCCAACCTTGTTGGGTTACTATATTTGACAACGTCCGCGTTATACCATTAATAGGTGTAATTTGAGCGTATCACTAGCCTGCCTTGGAATTTCCTGCATTGAGTTATACAAGTTAGCTATCAAACTAAACTGTGCCTTACTACCAAATTTAGCTAATGAATCTGCTGATGTGTTTGTTTCCTTGAAAAAATATTGCACTTTAATGTTTTTTTTGTCAATGATCCTTTTCATATGTTCAACTTCCTTCAAGAATTCCCAAGGGATGCCATATGTACCATCTAGCCACTTAACCACCAACATTGAGTCTACTTCCATTATACCATTGTTGATATCCTTATGATCAAACCAATTGACACCAAAGCTTGCGGCACTCGAATTTGAAACTCGTTATTAGAGCAAATTAACTACTTTGGCAAATGCCATAATGATGTCTCCTCTAGAGTTTCGGCAATTCCTCTAATTCACGCTTTGTTCTTGGAACCTTTGCTACCATCAGTGTTCATCTTGATGACATTGTCTGGAGGTTTGTTCCAAACAATAGGTATGCTAGTTAAGATAGCTTTATGAGCTTCCATGCTACTGCATATCCTGCTCCAATTATCTCTTAAGTCAATGTTGTAACCTTTTTTAATCAAGATACACTTCATATACTGAGCCACTTCATAGCAAATCTTAGCCTTAGAGTACTTCTTGTTTCCATACTTTACGGAGCTCCAAGCTTTCCACAATTCCCAACAGATAAGGACAGGTATGCACTGGTATGCCACTCTTAGCATAGAGTTCTTAGTGTGAAAGTTCCACCATGTTAAAAACCTTGCTAGTATAGTTTGATTCTACATAATGATGCCCAGAGACTGACCAAAGAATCCCCAGACCTTCATAGCTAAATCCCCTTCAATGAATACATGGAGAATAGTTTCCTCCTTAGGATGATTACAACAAATGCACATCGGATCAGAATTATTAGAGAAATTCTTAATTCTATCATACATAGGCAGCTTATTCTTGATAATTCTCCAGCTGATAAAAGCCATTTTAAAGGAGTTTCCTTTATTCCATATGCACTTCCATATAGGAGATTCAGACATTCTTTTCCTCAGGGCATGAAAGGCACTGGCACAAGTGAACTTTCCTGATGGATTATCAATCCAGATGGCCTGGTCCATCTTGTTTCTTTGCCCAATATCCACCTTCTGAATAACATCACATATATTTGGTGGAACCAATTTTGATATATACTCCATGTCCCAGTTGTCTCCTTGTAGGCAGTCTGTTACCATAAGAGTACTGGGATTAGAATGGTGATAAATAGCTAGAGGACCAAGACCTGTCCAATTATCCCACCAAAAGGAGATTTTTGCTTCATTAATCCTCCATAAGATGTGAGGTTCAGTGGGGTTTAATTCTCAGAAGTTCTTTCCAAATGAAAGATTGATAACCTTGAACATTTCTTGCAACTATATGACCTCTTTGGCAGTATTTTTACATCATGAACTGAGACCATAGGTTATTTTCTACTCTCAGCCTCTACCATCTTTTAGAGGCAAATACTTTAGAGATGTCCTCTATGCTTTTGAAACTTTTACCTCCCTCATATTGAGGGTAACACATATTTGCCCAAGAACTCCAATGATACCTCTTTTTGTTGTCAGTCTGTCCCCAGAAAAAATCTACAAAATACCTTTCAAGTTGCTTTATTATCCCTTTAGGAAGGGACATTGCTGCTAGAGTATGAAGGATTTAGGACTGGAGTACATGTTTAATAATGATTGCTCTTCCTCTAGATGAGAGAATGTTACCATGCCATCCTTGAGCCTTGTTCATGACACTTTTAGCAATATCAACAAGATCGGATAATCTCTTCCTTCCAGGAAAAATAGGACATCCCAAATACTTCACGGGAAAAAATTGATGTTTGTGCCCAGTGATCCTACTAATCATCCTTCTTCTATTCTTATGTGAATGAGTTGCAGTTAAGAAAACACTATTGTAAATATTGATCTCTTGACCAGATTCCCTCTCATACTGCTTTAGAATTCTAGTGATCATTTTGATGGTTCTCTTGTTTCCAGATGAGAAAATGACTATGTCATCTGCATAACATAGATGATTGATCAAAGGCCCCTTCTGTTGTATAGTGCAACCAATGTACCTTTCCTTGTTGTGTAGATTATTCAGTGCGTTGGACAAAGTCTCAGCTACCAATATAAAAAGTTCAAGTGACAAAGGGTCACCTTGCTTAATACCTTTGGTAGAATGAAAGAAACCATGTCTCGCACCATTGATCATGAATGAGTACCAAACCTAGAAATGAGTCTATGAATGACATCAATAAAAATTTCAGAAAAACCCATTTTTCTGATAGCAGCTTTGAGAAATAGCCAAGAAACTTTGTAATAGGCTTTGGCCATGTCTAGTTTCATAACTATATTCCCATATTTGTTATTCTTCTTGATGTCCTGGACTAATTCTTGAGTAAGTAACACATTATCTGTTATCAGTCTGCCTTTAATAAACCCAGTCTGATTATGAGAAATCAGTTTAGGTAACAGCTTAGTCAGTCTGCTGGAAATAATTTTAGAAATTACCTTATTTGGGATGTTACTCAAACTAATAGGTCTCATCTGAGAGAAACTACTAGGAGAGTCCACCTTAGGTAATAAGATCAGGCAGGTATGGGTAAAAAACTTGGTGAGTTTTCCCCCTCTGAAGAAATCCCTTACCATATTATGAACATCATCTTTGATAATCTCCCAAGTAGCTTGATAAAATCTTCCATTAAAACCATCAGGCCTAAGGGCACTGTCAGGATCCAAGAAAATAATAGCTTGGTAAGTTTCCTCCATAATAGGGATAGCCACAAGATTCTCATTATCCTCATTAGTCACCTGTTTCTCAATATTATCCAGGATCTTGAATTCAGTGAACTGATCAGGCTGTGAGAACAATCTATTGAAATGTCTGATGGCAGCATCAGCAATTCTATCATCCCCTTGGATCCATTCATCAAACTCATTTTTGATCCTGTATATGTGAGATTTTTTCCTCTTATGTCTAATAACACTATGAAAATATTTAGTGTTACTATCTCCTTCTTCTTGCCACTTAATTCTGGCTTTTTGTCTGAGAATAACAGTCTCCTTGTTCATCCAAAGTATTTGCTCTGCATATTTAGCATGGAGAAGACTTCTATTTTGGTCAGTGTTCTAAGAGGTGTATAGACTTTCTGCACTTTCCACTTGACCTTCAAGATCCTTCACTTTATCAAAGACATTGCCAATGTTTTTGGACCACTGGCTAAGACAATTGCTAAGTCTCTTCAGTTTCTGTTGCATGATCCACATGGGATTACCCCTTACTTCTATTTGCCAAGAATTCTTCACTGTTTCCAAGAAGTCATCCTGGTCAGTCCAAAAGTTCAAGAACTTGAAATATTTAGCCTTTGGAGGTTCCATGTTACCACATTTCATAAGGAGGATCCTATGGTCCGATCCTGTTCTTGGAAGATGCCTCACATTGACAATAGAGAAGCTCTGAGACCACAGGTCATTATACATGACTCTGTCCAGCCTCATAAGGATCCTCCCTCTCAATCTTCTAGCATTAGTCTAGGTGAAATTATCACCAGAGTACCCAACATCCATCATGTTGCAATCCTCCATACATCTTACAACAACTAGGCTTCTTTTTAGTCTATCATCTTTGTTTTCCCCCTTGTTTCTCTTCTGCTTCCATGATGCTATTGAAATCCCCCATGATAGACCAAGGTTTGTTAATGTGACTATTCAGAGTTCTCAGATTATCCCATAATCTTTTCCTCTTCATAGCAGTAGTTTTGGTGTACACAATAGTTACAAAAAAGGGATCAGTATTACTGATGTGAAGGACCTCCAAAGTGAGATGTTGGTTGTGGTCACTAAGCACCTGGCAGGAGAATTCAGGCTCTTAAAAACAACAAATTTTTCCATTCTTGTTGGTGACTGCATTTGCAAATCCCAACTTTCTTCTGTATCTTTGGACTTTATTCTTGTTAATAATAGCATTGTGAACAAAAGGTTCTTGTATTGCCACAAAAGTGACTTTGTGAATCTTAATGAGTTTCGGAAAGTGCCTGTCAAAGGCTCCTTTGGAGCTACATCCCTCTTATGTTCCATATGATTGTATAATCATAAAGAACGTTTTGTAGTTGTTTCTTTGATCCTCTACCCTTGCCTCTGGTAACCATGGCAGGGGTTGAGGTACTCACTTTTTTGTTGCTTTTTTTTTTCTTGGGCATATTAGTTCCTCTGGGAGATAGGTTCCCTTTCTCCACAGCTTCCTTGATTTGGTTCTTCACTTCAGAAGCTATGTCAGGTTCTGATGAAAATGCATTGATGAGACTATTTCTTTGTTTCTTCATCAGGGAGTTTATCTGCTTGATCATGATCACTTTTCCCAACTCATTTGGATTGCATGTTGTCCATGTCTGCATTATTGTTATTACTTGATTCTGCTTCTGATTTTATATGAGGTTCCTTGGCAGTACCAGGCATCATTTGTTTCTTCGGCATCTCATTCATTTGGCTTTCTCCTAGAACAAGATCCTCAGATATAGTGTTCTCATTACTCTGCCCTGTTCCTCCTCATCTTCAAACTGCCCAGTATCATCAACTATACTCTCAAACACATTGTGTGTCTTGAGAGGGGATTGATGGGTACACTTAACTCTGGCTACCGATCTTCCTCTTGTCCCGGTGGTGATACTTCTACGATTTTATAGCTTTGATTTTCTCGTAGGTGTTTCTTCTTTGCTCCTCAAAATATATTTATCATTCTCACCTAGAGAATTCTTCTCCTGATTGCTATCTATTTCCTGATTTTTAACTTCTTCAGCAGGGATAATGTCTTTATTGAGGAGTTGATTAGTCTCATCATCAATATTGTCATTATTGACCTGATTCTGATTTTCCTTTTCTCCATCTTTCCTCTGCTTCTTTTCCTTGTTCTTACTTCCTTCTTGACCTTTTTTTGTAACAACTTTCAAAGCGTTTCTTCTCCTTCTCTGTTTTCTCTTCTCCCTTTGTTTTTCTCCTTTGGTCTTATTAGTATGTATTTCTACAGCTTTTTCCTCAACCTGTTTAGTGTCATTTTTTTCCTCCACTTTTTCTCCTCAACCTGTTTAGTGTCATTTTTTTCCTCCACTTTTTCTATCTCCTCACTTCCATTATTCTTACTAGTCACAGCTTGGTCATCACCTTTCTGGATCATTTCCTTGCTATTATTATCATTTTTCTTCTTAGCAAATCTACATTGAACTAAAGAGTGTCCTAGCTTTTTGCAATGAAAATAAAAATTTAGGACACTTCACATTCAACTTTTTGATAAAACCTTTGAGGAGGATAGGATTCATCACCTAATCTTACTCCATATTTTATCTATGCGGGGCTTAGTCAAATCAACTTCTACTCAACCTTAGCCACTTGGTCGAGTCCTATTTTATTGTAAGATTATCCATGATAAGAAGGGTCCTATTCGAGATAGAATTTGTCTAACATAGTGCCATGCGTGACAATGAAAATAAGTTTAGGCGGCTATATCAGATAGGAGCCATTGGAGAGTCTTCTTCAAAGTTTGGAAACGGGTGCCCGATTTTCACACATTGTAGCCCCATTGATTTCAATTGACCTTCTAAAGTAGGTCCTCTTGCAATCCTCCTCATTTTTGAAGTCTATGAAAACAAAGTTGTCGTCGTATGCCCCAACTACTGGATTTTCCTTTAAATTGATCTTCTCCAGAAAGCTCGATCTAATTACATCAATTTGAGGTCTCCCTTTTAAGATTTTTCCAATTATGGTATGTTTGCACTCTTTAGCCATGACTCCATAGTAATCTTTGGATTTGAAATGACGACGTGAACTCCGTTGTGGCGTGTTTTCCTAGTTAACGCCGATGGACATCCAAATCGATTGTCCGGTGGTGGAGTAGGAGCGGGTGTTGATATTGTGGTTGTGTATGATGGTTTTTGTATAGGTTCTTCCAAGGGTGTTGTCGTCCCTATGTTAGGGACTTGTTCCCCCACAGGACGCGCTGTGTGAGAGCTGCCGTGAGGCTGCATATGGATACGCGTGACTTGCACTCGTCACTGTTGGTTGGGAGAAAAAAGTCGTTAAAAAGTTACCCTTTTCGAGCCTTTTTAGTTCAATTCTTTGGTACTATAAGATCATACTTCGCATTCCATGGGTTCTTAAATGTAAGATATGAACTTTTACATGCTTCCATGGTTTCATACAAGTTATACTATATATCTATCTTCATGTTATAATACAAACACTAATCATGTTTTTTTAATTAATGGGATACTAAGCCAATTATATCCATGTTCATGTTTTGGGAGTTGCACAAATTATCTAGAAGGCTCATACAGCCGGAAACTAAGTATGCTAGCATATGATAAGGATCGCTCCACCTAGTTAGGACGATTCCTTCATGTTTACCTATTGCGGGTTGTTGGATCCATCATGTCATGCTTGTTGACACCTAATTTTTGACCTTCCATAATTTATTTTAATTATTATCCCAGAGTCCTTGAATATTAAACAGAGAAAAATATGTATTTTTAGAAGTCAAAATGATTTTATAAAATTATTTAGATAATATTTTACCATTCTTATTTGGTAAAATAATTTCTATAATATTATGAATCATCTGGAAATTAATTTACATATTCTTACAATTATGATACTTTTTCTAAAATTAACCAAGAGAGAAAATAATTTACAAAAATAATTTATTTAATTGTTTAAATTGTCAATTAGTAAGTATTTCACTCTATTTAATTCAAGAAATCTGATTAAGTAAATGAATTAATCATTTCTACCCCTCAATTCTTAGTTTTTCATATGTATAATTTATTAGAACTAATCATAATTAATTGAATGTTTAATTGTGGTTATATTCCATGAATCGTTTATTGCATGGCTAATTTGGCGACAATTCAATTGATTAATTGTTAGTCTAATTATGGCCTTAATTGAAATAGCCAAATTCACTGGTTCAAGTCAATTAAAGTCATTTTTTTTTGCAAAATTAGCCTTCAATTTGTTGTTTGAATTAGGTGTGGCCACATTTTGAAATGTTCAAATTATGAATAAACTTCAAATTATGGCTATTGCATAAACTTGCATTTTCTACCCCTCCTTATAGGCATGTATACGATATATACACATATATACACATATATCATGTATATATAAGTGTATCGGGCCCCTCTCCTTTTTTCTTAAAATTTGGATTGAGTCCAACCCAATATAGGGCTAGACCCGGCCCACGAAGCACCAAAAGGTGATATAGGTGTGTATCAATGTACCTGCACTCTTTAAGTGGGTCATTTGGTTTTCTTTCAAGTGGTTTCACCCAAACCCTATCACAATAATTCTACTTTCCCTTCTCTATCATGCATCATCTTCACCATATTTGGCAAAGTAGCAGGTGCACAACACCTTTTTTTGGCCTTGCATGGACGGATCAAGCAAACATTTAATACCCCGTCTCCAAACTCACCAAAGGAAACCTTAATAAGGTATAATCCCTCCTTTTTCTTCACTTTTTTGTTTTGCAACAGTCTTATGGCTGAAAAACTTTAATTAGTTTGTTTGCACTTGGTTTGAATACTGAATTCCTATTGGTTCATGATGAACCATTAGGATTGACCCATTGTTGGGTCAAATCCAACCATTTATGAATTCTTAAGGTTAAATCTCATCCTTTGAATGTGGTTTTCAAATTAAGCAATTCTCAGAATTGCATAGCCCCACATCGAGTTGAAATTAGAGTTTTTTCATATCTGGGGTTCTATATAAGGAACCTTATTTCTCACTATTTAAAAGAGGGGAACGAGGATATACACATATATTACTAAAAGAACTGGATTCCTTTTAAGCATGAAACTGTGTTTAGTTATTTAGTCTGTGTTGCTTAGTGTTGTAGTTAGTATAAAATTATACTCAAGGTGGTTTAGCTTGTTTACTTAATTTAAGATAATAGCATGAAACTGCACAGTTTAGCTTTAACTTAGACACAAGAGCTTAGTATGAAATCGTGCTGTCAGCTTGCTCTGTTTTGGTTTAATGTTGTAGCTTAGGCTATTTAGAACTTTGTTTAGAATCATGTTAATTACAAGTAAGATCAAGAGGTGTACTAATGGCTATGGTAATATACAATAGTTACTTGAAATGCCTTTGTTAATTGGTTGATTAATATAATATGCAATTAATAAGGAATGATTCTACTTTGAGATTGTGTGCTTTGTCTTTAAGATTAAGAGACTGTGTCATACATGTGTATGCCTGGAAACATGATTGGAGGCAATTTCAGGATTCCATTGTTATCTAAGTCAGTAACTTCAGTTTTTTTCAAATGAGCAACACCATGTTAAATATGTTAAAGCCTAAAACTATTACACTCTATATGTCATGTGTTGATGAATATAAAATAGGGGCATTTATCTAATCTCTGTCTTGGGTCATGTAGGCTTGGACTTATCTTGGATTGTCTCTAATCACTTGTCTAAAAAATGAAAACTAAGAAGGTCATGCATTGGTGAGTCTTGTCTGTGTTTTGTTGGAGTCCAATAATCTGCAATATGAGTTTTCACTATTTTAGAGAAGGGTTGCTGTAATGTGATGGTCTATATTTTAAACCAATATTGAAGGCTAGTGATCATGTACTGTTTCCTGTTATGGCTGAGTTTTTTCCTTTTTTTTTTTCTTATGTTAAAAGGTATTTCAAATTAATAGAGAATTAGATTTTAATACAAGTTCCATTTCACACTTCACCCTTTATTTGGACACTGTTAAAAATGAGCATTTGGTTTAACTAAGATAGTTGGTTCCCTTGTTTTAATCTTATGCCTTTTTTTTTTCCAGGTTCTCAATCTCATTTAGGAGTTATTATTTGCCTTCATGGACTGTTTGCACTTATATTTATTTACCCAGATTTTATAAAGGAAAGCTGGTTTTTTTTTGTACATGTCTAAGTATTTTATATAATTTTGAGTCTTATTTGATACTGTTTAATCACTGGCTTACTGTCTGAAATTGGCATAATAGGTAAATCCTACACTTGATAATATAGATAGTCAACTAACCATAAGTAAACCTTTAAAGGGATCAGTCTAGTACACCCTTTTTTTTTTTTTTTTTTTCCAGGTTCTCAATCTCATTTAGGAGTTATTATTTGCCTTCATAGACTGTTTGCACTTATATTTATTTACCGCATTTTATAAAGGAAAGCTGGTTTTGTTTTGTACATGTCTAAGTATTTTATATAATTTTGAGTCTTATTTGATATTGTTTAATCACTGGCTTACTGTCTGAAATTGGCATAATAGGTAAATCCTGCACTTGATAATATAGATAGTCAAATAACCATATGTAAACCTTTAAAGGGATCAGTCTAGTACACCCTTTTGAATTTGATCTAAAACAGTATCTTCACACTTAAGCGGTCTGTTGCTATATATGGAATAAGTATGAAGGTGAATATAGTTTGGTATTGATACATAACTGCTTATTGTAAGGAACAAGTCACCTAGTATACACAGTCCTCCACTTTGAAAAGAATTAGAAACTTTGTCATGTTAAAAGGTTTTGGTTAATTGGTTATGACTAAAAGGGATAATTAATTGCATTTCTTCTTTTTTTGTTCCTAGAATTTCTTAACTTGTTCTTGCCTGGACCTCCATGTAAAAACTGAGTGTTAATGCCATGAAAACTTTGCATTTGCCTTTTATGTGTTGTTTATGTTAGTGTTATAAGTTGAATGTATACGGAGTATACATGACTTGTATACACTGAAAGTGTATGCAAAGAAGTATATTTTGTATACTCTTGGAAAAATATAAGACATGCTTTCATTTGGTTAAAGATTGGGCCATTTCTACCCTTCTCTAAGTACAACATGTGGGCACGAGTTTAAAATGCATATTTATTTGCATTTGGGTTTAGTTTCATTTGAGTGCCCAAGACCGAATTTGTTTTGGTCTTTGGGATTGTGTATATCTTTACATTTTGGGCCTCATTCAGTCATGTTCTTTTCCTTGTATTTTGGGCCGTTGTTTTCACTTTGCTAAGGATTGATATTTGGTTTCTGCTTAAGGACAACCCTTACTTTATGCCTTGTTTGTTTGTACACATGAATCATATATACTCAATTATTTTCGTACTTAGTGTAAACTACCTCTAATCCTTACCATTTTTATATGTCGCATGTGATGTAATATCAGGACATTTGGGCCATTTCTGGCATAAAACCTATTGGGCCAAGAGCCCAACTACCATTCTTGATCGAGTTCGAAGGAGGAAAAATGGAATATAATATGTTGAAGGCCCAGTCATGGGTGAAAATGGCACTGATTGGCTTGGGTATGCCTATCAGTTTGAAATATACTTTCTTCCCTTTTCTATTCCATATATACTTGGCATGTATATATTGTATTTGTACTGAATGTAAATAATGAAACCCTTGTGCATGCTAGAACTTAGGAAGAACACATAGTATTTTTGGATAGTCGCCAAAACTTTTTAAAATTAGGATAATGATCAACTTTTTGCGGAAAATCAAAACTTGATTTGATTTTTGGTTTAAAATTGATATAATACTGCGGCTAACTATACGATAAAAATGGAGTTTTGGTTAAGTCTAAAACTGGATCAATGCGAAAAAGACATTCAAATGTTAAGTAACGAGTTTTGGGCTTTAAACCCGAGATGAAAAATGAAAAAGTTGTTTGACAGGTTCACCTTAAAATGGAGACAAAGCTGGAAAATGAGTTTGACTTCAAAAAACTGGTTGGCATTTTTTGTATACCAAAGAACAATTTTCTGGACTTGAAATGAATTTGTCGATGGAAGACTTGGACAATTTTGTGAGATGGAAAATAGACTTTTTTCGGACTTGGATAAATTTTGGAAATTGGACTAAGGACCTCTTTGGGCCTTTTAGCCCACATTAAACTTGGACTGAAATAAAACTGTTTTGGGCTGCATTTGGACAGAAATTACTTGGATTGAGTTATGATGGTGAAATGAACTTGGACCTGGAAATATTATTGACTTATGGGCTTCAATGATTAAAATGGACCTATTCAATGAACTTGTATTTTCATATATATATGTGTGTGTGTGTGTGTGTGTGTGTGTGTGTAAAATGGACCTATATATATGTATGTATAAAACGGAGATATACACTGTATTTTGTATATATACGTACAATAAAAACCGTAGGAGGGACTCTACTCGGGAGAAATCCCGAGTGTGTTCTAGTCCGACAATAAAGTGAGTTGAACACTTACGCAGATTTTCTAAACCAAAACCCCTTTTTATAAGGGGACTTTTTTGCCAATTTTTTTCGAAGATGATGATATGAATAAGAATAACATTTTTTTTTTTGCAGAAAATTAAATACTTTTAAGCAAATAAATACATTAATCACACATTGAAACTCGTTGGTCAACCATATGCTACAGATCTTTAATACTAGGGTGCGTAAAACCTTCCCTAGGGATCACTAGAACGCTTACCTCGAACTTTGGTCTAATAAGACTTTTTCTCTCGCTTGTAAAAAAATCTTTAAACCGGTTTTCCTAGTTTTTCTTAAATAAATTTGGTGGCGACTCTAAAATACTAAAATCCAATTAGAGCACCAACAACCTCGTAGTAACTTTTATGCCTTAACCCGCATAAAAGCGAACCGTAACAATGCTTATGTCTTGTACCCCGGCAAGGTACAAGATGGCTTAGCTGGTCGGATAGAGATCAAGCGCCACGTGCTTACGTGGTGGGTACATGTCGGTTATACTAAGGCTCTCCCCCTTAAAATGTTTTACTCTGTTATATATATATACACATTCTTGTCAGATATACTCATGTTCATGTTCAACTTACAGTTTCAGTTCTGTTATTTCATGTGTCATGCTTATGTCATTCAGTTCCTTTACATACCAATAGAATACGAGTGTACTAATGTCCCCTTTTGTTGTTGGGGGCCTGCATTTCATGATGCAGATTTACAGGACAATGGATCATCTCGTTAGGACTTGCTCGTATCAGCTATTGGTGAGCCCTAGCCTATACGGGGTGTTATCTTTACTTTGCTTTCATGTTATTTATGAAATTAAGGTATGCCGGGGGCTTTGTCTCGGTAAATAGTTTAGCAGTTCAGATTCATGTCCAGAGGTTTCACATACTGGTCTAGCATGTCATGTCATATGTTCAGAGTCGTATAGCCAGCATTGGCTCGGTACTTGATGTATTTTCAGATTATTTCTGCCTTATGATATAAACAATATTTTCAGTATTACCCTGATGTCACATGTTTTATCCAGACTATCCATGTTTTAAAGTGTATTCCGCATCATTTCATGCCCATGTTGATTCAGCAAGCCATGTGGTTTGCTCGGTCACATGCAGCAAGACACCAAGTGTCGTGTTATGCCCAGGCCATGGTTTGGGGCGTGACACTGATCATTTTAAGGAGATAACTCAGAAGATTCAAAATAGGTTAAGCTCTTAGACTGGAAAACTGTTGTCAATTGGGGGAAGAAGTACTCTTATCAATCATGTTCTTTAGAGTATGCCTATACACTTGCTATCAGCGTGTGACCCTCCTTCTAAGGTTTTGTATAGGTACATAGAATGTTTGCTACGTCTTTTTGGACTAATTCTGTGCGATCTCAAGCAAATACTGGGTTCCCTGGACAGAATTGTGTCATCCTAAGGCGGAGGGTGGAATTGGGTTTAGGTGCTTATGGATATGTCCATAGCTTTTTTTTTTCTAAGCTATGATGGAATTTCAGAAAAAAGAAATCTTTGTAGAGAACTTACATGAATAATAAATATTTTTAGAAGTATAATGTTGTCCTAACACCATGGAAAGAAGGAACATAAGTATGGAAAAAAAAATCTACAGTGTAGGGATGTTATAAATCAGGATCTTTAGTGGAAATTAAAATAAGGAAATTCCTATTCTGGTTAGATAACTGGACTGGAAAGGAGCCTTATTAGTTCATAATTTGCCTACTAATTATGTTTGTGATTTTACTATAGTTTCGGTTAAAGAAGCTCAGGAGGGAGAAAGATGTAAGATGTCACCACCCATTTTACTAGGCCGTGCAGGCACCTATCATTCCCACCATGATAGGTGAACGCTTATCCCAAAAAAACCAATTCAAGTGTGTGTGTGCGGACGAAATAAATATAGAATAAGAGCTCGTTTGGATTGGCTTATAAGCTGTTTTCAGCTTTTTTGAGTGTTTGGCTGGCCAGCTTAGAGTCATTTTGTGCATAAAATAAGCCCAAAAAAATAATTGGGCCTGTTTGGTTTAGATTATCTAAAGCAGCTTATAAGTTGAAAACAACTTATAAGCCAAAAAAAAAAAAATTGGCCTGCCCCAACTTATTTTTTTTGGCTTATAAGCTGGAAACAGCTTATAAGCTGCTTATTTTAAGCCCATCCAAACAGGCTCTAAGTCTCAAACCATCCACATAAGATAAAGTGCGAAAACACTAATACACCCCCATAGATCTGGTCTGGTCTTACAAGAGCACTAACTACATACTACAGGACTGAAAGATGACAAAGTCGCATAATACAACTGTCTCGAAATAAGAGTTAGACAAGTAAGTAAAGGAAAGAACATCCGGGCAGCGGCCGTCATCGTGCTCACCCTGGAATGAGTCTACAGTAGCCTCGCTAATCATCCACGAGGGGAAAGAGTAGAACCTGTCTAATACTCTGCATCCATAAAAGAATGCAACAAGCGTAGATCAGTACAAAACCATAGTACTGTTAGGTATCATCGGCCGACTAAGCATAGCTAACATAATTTAGACAATAAAGCATGATAGGCAGATAAATGAACAAATATAAGTTAAACACAATCGAAGCCAAGTACATGTCATTGCCTAAGTAGAGCATCTAATCCCAAATGAGCCAAGTCTCAATATATCAAATCCGAATCCAACATCACAAGTACAAAACCAAATTGTGTCAATGTAAGCCGTGATGCAATGTAATGCAATAATGTATGGATGCAATGCAATGCCATGCAAATGTTGTGTACACATGTACTCCAGACGGAAATATCGACGTCTCGGTAGCATAACCCAAGATGACTCGCGAAGTCTAAGTGCCACTCGTCCCAGATCTTTGCCCAACAGACAGACGAGACCCCGTATCTTTGCCCACAGGGGGTTCCCACCGACACCACCCTAGGGGACCCGTGGAGTCCATGTACTATGTCGCTCCATATCACACAGAATAGAGACAACCTTTCCACACTTCACGCTTGCCGATCATCCCGTATCACACAGCATAGAATGGTCGCGCAATTTGTATGAAACCTTTTAAGTATTTCAAAACAACATAGGCCACATCATCACCGCCCTATAAAATGTGATTTATTATATATATATATATATATATATATATATATATATATATGCAAGATTAGCATATATATGCAAGATGAGTGCTCAATGTATGATTCAAGTATGCAGATGAAAACAACAAGATCTTTTATCATACTCATCCCACTCTGGTACATGACTTTAGATCACGGACTTTCATCTCTCTTTCACACAATCCACGATTTTGGGACAACCATTGGACATCAGACTACTCAAATCACTCTCATCCAAACTGAGCTCAGCTCATCACAGTGTTTCATCAAGTATTATTAAGGTATGAACAGTGTATCACGAATGGATGAGAATGCATGCAATGCATGTGCCAACATCAATAATCTGATCACTATCACAAGTACCAACATGGGTACACCAACAATATAATCAGTGTCACAAGTAACAACATGGGTACGCCAATAACATATCAAAGTCACAAGTACCAACATGGGTACACCAATAACATATCAAAGTCACAAGTACCAACGTGGGTACGCCAATAATATATGTGTCATAAGTACAACATGGATACACCAACAATATCAGTGAACACTACACAAGTCATATAGAACTCTATCCTCATATCGACATCAAGCCGTAAGATACTGCAATATCACAATCAAGATGGACAACATATTTCAATATCTACTAACAACACGTGGCATCAAGCCAACACAATAGAACAATCAAGTCACAACACAACGGGGTGGCTAGCCCCAATTACGCAACAAGGTGTAACCTAAGACAATATCCAACCCAACTTCACACCCGAAGGTTTACATGCTCTCTCCAACAATATAATCTAAATATATGCTTTGCTATACGAAGTCTCACCAAGGGTAAGCCATAACCAACCTGGATAGCCGAACAACACACACCAACAACTCACTCATTTTCCTTGCCTTTCCGCTGAGCCTCAGAACCAAAGTAGTCTAGGCATAATCAAAATCTAGATTAGAAATCATGAAGAATGATACTCATATTGTTATCATTCAAACTAGGTCAAAATCAACCTTAGAGTTTGGGAAAACGGGGTCCACAAGGGCAAAACAGGAAACTCGGTGGCTAAAATATCAGATTAAATACTAGGTGATCAAACCCCATCAACTAATTGCTAAATTAACTCAAGTATTCACTAATTTCAAAATTCAAGCAAAACCCCTAATTTTAGGTATAAACCCTAATTCTTAGATTCACAAATGAGCCTCTAATTAGGAAGAAATCATGCAATGATAAATAATAGTCATCAAATCTATGCTTAATAGAGCTAACCCAACCAACAAATTGAGATTTAGAACCCTAGAAGGAATACTCATTAAACCCACTTTCATTCTTCAAGTTCTATGGATTTTCTACCATGGATTCTTACTAGGGAAGGTAAAAGAAAGAGTTCAAGATTAGGGAACTTACCCTCATGAGAAATCTGACCAAACCCTCCTCAAATCTCCTCCAAGATGCTATGGAAATGTAATTTTTGGATTGGGAGCAAGAAGGGTTTCATAAGGCATTTAAATAAAAAATATGGTCCGTCGGCTACTTTCGCGGTTCGACCACCGTTTTCGAGCATCGCTTGGGTGGTTCGGCCATCGTTTTCGCGCATCATTTTTGCTCTACTGCTTTGGTGGTTCGGCCACCGCTTCAGCAGTTCAGCCATCATTTTCGTGCATCGCTTCAGTGGTTCGTCCACCGCTTCGGCGGTCACCAGACACCACAATTTTCTGGTGTTTTCCAAGTATGAAATCGACCCCTAGAACCTCCCGAACACAAACCAAATATGCACATATACATAAAAACGCGCTATGAATGCACTCGTAGCCTCAGAATTCCCATAAGAGGTCTTGTTGATCGAGTCAACCCCTGATACCTCAAAACTAACTTTCCAACCCAAGTCTCAAAATGAACCTAAGTGCATTGGGAACCGAACCAAACATGTACACAAGTTCTAAATGATCATCCGAAAGACTCAGAATCGATGAATTTTTGAAAAGATCTGTTTATCCAAAAGTCAACTTTGAGTCAACTATTTTTCGCTTTAAGCCCAATTTTTACAAAAATTCACTCGAATCAAATCTAGACATCTTGGGAAGTGTGTCAATGATCTCCTCTGGTCAAAAGTGAGCTAATCAAGCTCGGGAAAGGGTCAAAAGTGTCGGAGATACAATAACGACCAAACGGGTCGTTACAGAAGGAAGAGCAGATAAGGGAATGTTAAACCACCTAATGGAGGAGATTTGTCGCGACCCGACTAGGGGGCCATGACGGGTACCCAGAGCTGACTACCGAGCACCACTCATACTGTTAGTCATCATACTTATTCTACATTTTATCTATTACTCTCACACTTTCAGCCATAAGGAAAACCATTTTCAATTTTGAAAACATAACTACATTTAAATACATAAGCCCTTCGGCTATCCAAATAATACATATATACAAGGGGGAAAACGTGAGACCATACTACCCACACATATGTATCTACGAGCCTCTACTAGAGTACTACTAGACATATGGACGGGACAGGACCCCGTCGTGCCGGAATATGTACACAAAAATAATGTCTCAAAATAGCACCTCCGGAGTAATGGAGTGCTCCTGTAAATCTGCTGAAAGCTCCTACGGATCTGTGTCATCTCCCTGTCTACCTGTGGGCATGAACACAGCGTCCAAAGAAAAGGATGTTAGTATGAACATTGTACTGAGTATGTAAGGCATAAACAATAATGATACAACAATGAAACCAGGAGACATCAAGTAAGGAGCAACCTATAACTGACTAGCATTTAAGAATGAAATAGTGCCTGCTAACTTACTTCATAAACGACATCATATCATGTATACATATACAAGCTGCCCGACCATGTAGGTACGGTGTGATAATCATTAGCCCGTGTCCAGGCCTCCCGCGTTTGGGGTAACCATCTCATGCCGCCCACTAGTGGTGTCTGCCCGTGCCATCTAGACATGGTGTATACGCTGCCCGCCTTAGCGGTGTCTGCCCGGCTATATAGGCGCGGTGTAATATCATCATCATATGCTCATCATGAATCATGCATAAAGGCTCAATACAAACTGTAAATCTTTCGGGGTGACGTAAGGTCATGAACTCCCGATTCCGTTATAGAGTTTCATAAGCATTATGCCTCACCTTAAAGGAATTAGCATATAAGGTGAGTGTAGCACAATAAACAACATCACATAATCGTAAATAGGATCATTAGCTTTGTATAAACATCATATCATTATCATACTCGTGACGTATCTCTTATCTTATCTCATATGAAGTTCTTCATGAACATGGACTCATAGTTTCTGGAGTATAAGAAGGTCATGGAGAATAAGGGAAGGACTAGCCTCACACACCTTTTCGTTTAGTTACACTATCGCTTGAACGTTCTCCTCCAATGTCCTCGTTTCTACCTTCAATAGAGTTTGTACTAACGTTAGATAATCGATAGCTTAGCATACTTGACTAAAGCTAGAGAAAATTGGGCAGCATTTCCTTTATTTATACAACTTTCTCCATATCATATATCAACTCCCAAACATCCATAATAACATTCACAACATCATAGGCAATAATCTTTATTCACCTACGTTATCCACATTTCCCAATTTCACTTCAAATCATTCATAACCATGGTCATAGTACACTATTACATTTACTCATATATAATGTTTATCCCATGCTCTTAATATCATTTATAACATAATTATAATCACAACATATCGTAGAGTCTTGACTCATTCCAAGCTTCTACTAAAAAAATGCCACCATTCTTATCTTCATGACCCATTTTCCACCTCCTTTCATAATCTAAGTCTTTCAACCCCTCAATACTTTAAATAACATGGAATGATCATAAAACGTACCTTTTATTGAGTAGGAATGATCTTGGAGTGGAAACACTTCACTTGAAGAAAACCCTAGCTTCCACTTCCAAGAGAATTCTTGACTTGGATGAACCCTAGTGAGCTTCTCACACTTGATTCGCTTGGATTTATGATGTTGATCTTTGATTCCCCTTGTATTCTTGAAGATGAAATGTATAGAACCCTCTAGAATCCTTGAGAGAGAGATGGATGAGTATGGAAATGAAATTAGTGAAGTGGGAACATGTACTTATACTTGGAACTTATTCAGCCCGTCGGGACTTCCACAGACACTTATACGGTCCGTATAACATTGTATGGCCTGTATAAGTGGTTGTGGTTCACCATACGGAAAAACACCATCTTTGTTGGGTGTTATACGGACCCTTATACGGACCGTATAATGTTATACGGACTGTATAAGTCAGTCATATAACCCCATTTCCTTGAAATGATTTTCATCGTTGGTTTGATCTCCAATCCTTATGGAACCTTCTTAACACTTTTTTAACACTTCATTACCAATCTAAGGATCATTATAACTCTTTCTTAGGACATCATTAGGTCAACATCGTCGTACTTTACTAACCATTCCAAAACACAACATATGCTTTGCCTTCCCTTAAGGATCTTTCTCCTCTTACTTCCATCATCTTTGGAATCTTAATTAGAATCGTTAAATAACCCTTCTTACTTGTAGGAATATCATATACTTCTCGCACTACGTTGGTCCATTTACTAGGCAACAACATGGAATTTTTCGAGGTGTAACATCCTTCCCCCCCTTTAAAAACATTCGTCCTAGAATGTTAAGTTCTCAGGAATTCTACAGAAATTTCGCCGCAGTTTCCGTAAATACGGCGCTAACCCCCGTCACAACAGCCCACAATAAACATGCCTCATAGGATACAACACAATAGCAATAAAACTTGGCCACACACGACCCAAATGCTAATGTCTCATCTTGAATCTCTTCCGGGGGTTGAAATAAGTGTGGGTACTTAGACTTCATATTTTCCTCCGCTTCCCAAGTCAACTCTTCTCGGTTATTGTTTCGCCACAAGACTTTGACTGAAGCTACTTCTCTATTTTTGAGCTTCCGCACTTGCCTATCTAGCATAGCCATAGGTACCTCTTCATAAGTCAACTTTTCTGTCACTTGAACATCATCTACTGGCATAATTCTATTGGGATCTCCAACACATTTTCGGAGCATTGAGACACGAAAAACTGGATGGACTGCTTCAAGTCCTGAGGGTAAGTCTAATTTATAAGCTACTTGACCCACCTTGCGGATAATCTTATAGGGTCCAATATACCGAGGACTCAATTTTTCTTTCTTACCAAATCTCAACACACCTTTCATTGGTGATACTTTTAGAAATACCCAGTCATCAACTTGAAATTCTAGGTCTCCCCGACGGTTCTCCGCATAGGATTTTTGGCGGCTTTGGGCTGTCAATAATCGATCTCGAATAGCTTTGACCTTTTTCCATCGCTTGTTGAATCAATTTCGGGTCTATTAATTGTGTCTCCCGACTTCAAACCATCCAATTGGGATCTACACTTCCTTCCGTATAGAGTTTCATACGGGGCCATTTAATCGGAATGGTAGTTATTGTTGTAAGCAAACTCAATAAGAGGTAAGTGGTCATCCCAACTACCACTGAAATCTAGAACACATGCTCTTAGCCGTATCTTTCAAGGTCGTAATGGTACGTTCGGCTTGTCCATCGCCTTGCGGATGAAATGCATGTATGTAAGCTTTACTTGAGTACCCAAACCTTCTTGGAAATATTTCCGCAACTTAGCTGTAAATTATACTCCTCTGTCAGTAATAATGGACACCGGAACACCATGAAGTCGCACAATCTCCTTAAGATATAACCTTGCATAATCTTCTGCTGAGTATGTGATTCTGACTGGAAGAAAATGAGCTGCCTTTGTGAGTCTGTCCACGATTACCCATATGGAGTCATATTTACTTCGGGAACGAGGTAACCCCACAATAAAATCCATATTGATCACTTCCCATTTCTAATTAGGGATTTCCATTGCTTGCAGTAATCCTCCTGCTTTTGATGTTCAATTTTCACTTGTTGACAATTTGGACATTGAGCTACAAATTCTGCTATGTCTTTTTTCATTCCATCCCACCAATATATTAACTTAAGATCATGGTACATCTTTGTCGCACCCGGATGAATAGAATACCGAGAATAATGAGCTTCTTCTAGAATCCGACGACGTAACTCCGCAACATTTGGAACACATAACCTGCCTCGGTATCTAAGAACTTCATCTATATGAAGTTCGAATGGAGACTTCTCCTTCTCATGGAATGTATCTCTGTAGTGGCTCAATTGAGGATCTTCATATTGACGTTCCTTCACTTCCACATGTAAGGATGAAACAGTTGGATTATTAACATCAATTCCTACACTGCCTGAGTCAATTAGACGAATTCCAAGGTTGGCTAGTTGGTGGAGCTCATGAATTAATTCTTTCTTCTCTGGAGGAACCCCACATAAACTTCCCATTGATTTGCGGCTAAGTGCATCAGCCACTACATTCGCCTTTCCGGGGTGGTGTAAAATATTTACATCATAATCTTTCAGTAGCTCTAACCACCGCCTCTGCCGCAGATTTAACTCCTTCTGCTTGAAAATATATTGAAGACTCTTGTGATTTGTATAGATATCGACATGTACACCATATAAGTAGTGTCTCCACACTTTTAGCGTATGAATAACCGTAGCCAACTCAAGGTCGTGGGTCGAATAGTTCTTCTCATGACTCCGTAACTGCCTTGAAACATAGGCAGTGACTTTATCGTGCTGCATCAACACATATCCTAACTCGACACCAGAGGTATCACAATATACAACATAATCATCTGGCCCTTCCGGTAGTGTCAAGACTGGGGCTGAAGTTAATCTGTCCTTCAGTTCTTGGAAACTGCTTTCACAAGTATCAATCCATTGGAATTTTGTAGATTTTTGCGTTAGCTTTGTCAATGGTACTGAGATGGAGGAAAATCCTTCCACAAATCTTTTATAATAACTTGCCAATCCCAGAAAACTATGGACTTCCGTGGGCGTTATAGCCTTGGCCAAGTCTTCACAACAATCCTCAATTTTCTAAGTATCAACCTCGAATGCCATCAAACCGAAATAATATGGCCTAGAAAAGTCACAGTAACTTAGCCAAAACTCGCATTTTGAAAATTTTGCATATAATTCACGAGTACGAAGAATTCCAAGGACAATGCGAAATAGTCCGTATGTTTCTGATTCTCGTCCGGAATATACTGTAATATCGTCAATAAACACAATCACGAACATCTAAGAGTGGTCCCAATACTTCTTTGTCCGTCAAATTCATAAACACTGCGCAGTATTTGTCAACCCAAATGACATTACCCGAAATTCATAATGGTCATATCTTATTCTGAAAGCTGTTTTAGGAATGTCTTCTTCTCCGACTCTCACTTGATGATAACCAGATCTTAGATCAATTTTGGAAAACCACTTGGCGCCCTATAACTGATCAAACAAATCATCAATTCTTGGTAGCAGATATTTGTTCTTAATCGTCACCTTATTCAACTGCCTATAATCAATGCACATCAGTAGGGAGCCATCTTTCTTTCTTACAAATAGGACAGGTTCTCCCCACGGTGACGAGCTGGGCCTAATAAACCCCTTCTCAAGCAAATCTTTCAATTGTGCCTTTAGCTCTTTCAATTCTGCAGGAGCCATTCAGTAAGGAGGGATAGAGATAGGCTTGGTATCCGGCAGCACATCAATAGCGAAATCAATCTCTCTTTCTGGAGGAAGACCTGGGAGTTCATCTGGAAACACATCCGAAAACTCATTCACTACCAGGACGGATTGAAAAGTTGGCGGCTTTACTTCGGTGTCACGAACTTGGACTAGGTGATAAATATAGCCTTTAGCTATCATCTTCCTCTCCTTAAGGTAGGAAATAAACCTACCTCTAGGGAGAGTCAGACACGTTTCCATTCAAGCACGGTCTCTCTTGAAACCGAAATCGAACTACTTTCATTCGGGAAGAATCGACATTGGCATAACAAGAGGCCAACCAATCCATACCCATAATCACATCAAAATCTAGCATTTCCAAACTCAACTAGGTCAACTTTAGTCCGACGATCACATACCACAATTATACAATTTTTATATACTTGTCTAGTTATCACGGATCACTAACCTAGGTAGATACCTCAAAAGGTTTAATCGTTCGGTCTCACCCCAATACGACCAAAGAATATACGGGGTAATGTAAGACAATGTAGAACCCGGATCAATCAACGCATAAACATCGTGAGAGAATATAATCAATATACCTGTAACTACATCTGGGGAGGACTCAAGATCTTGACGTCCAGCCAAAGCATAAATACGGGGCTGAGTACCACCTGAACTGGATGCTCCCTCTCTGCCTCTACCTCAACCTCGTCGGAACCGGGGAGTCCGTCCTATGCGCATGCAAGAGGAACCGTACCGCTCGATCCTGTGGCCTGAACCCCAACTCTACCACTCATCGAGGGGCAATCTCGCATCATATGTCCAACCTGGCCACAAGTATAACAAGCATCTGAACCTCGACGACACTGACCAGAATGCAACTTACTGCACTGGCTACATCGCGGTACTGGTGGTCTCCGCTAGCTAAAATCACCCCCAAACTGAGAACCTGAGGCTCTCGAACTCTGACCCTGTCCTGAATGAACGGAGCGATCAAATCTCCTTCCTGCAAATCAGGGAGGTGCACTAGTCGCTGACTAGCCTGAATGTCTGGAATATGTCTTCCTTGATCCCCCTCTATAGTCGCTACCTGTACCCATAGATCTGGCCCTCTTACTATTCCCTCTATCAATATCGCGCTCACCCCTTTGCGGATGTTGCTGCTCTTCCAAATTCTGGGCGTGGGCCTGAATACGAAAAATATCCATCCCCTCCTGTAATGAAGCTGTCAAGCAATCTTTAAAAAATGTGGCCCTAGGCCTCTCAAAAACCTATGCCCTCTATCTCCTATATCAGCCACCATGGTCGGAGCATATCTAGCCAATGAATTAAACTGGAGGCTATACTCCCGGGCACTCATATTTTCTTGCCTCAAATTTAAGAATCTATCTGCCCTAGCTCGATGGACCTCGGGTGGCAAGTAGTGGCGAATGAAGGCATTTACAAACTCTTGCCAACCGGAGGAGGGGCATCCTCTTTTTCGAGGATATTCAATTATTATACCATAAGACCACCACATCCCGGAGTATATAAGATGCTAACTCCACAGATTCAGTTTCGGAAGCATGTATAATCTTCAATGCTCTCAATATTTCATCAATAAAACTTTGTGGGTCTTCATCCGGCTTTGACCTGAAAAACTCTAGAGGATTCAAACTCATGAAATCATGGGCTCTAGTACAACCGCCCTGTCACTTGGACCCGAACTCTACCGCTGTGCTTGGGCGTCAACTAACTCTATCAATAAATGAATAGCTTCAGTCATTTGTTGGCCCGAAGCAGCCGGTGGAGGAACTGTAGGCATATGAGCTAGAACTGAAGCCCCCTCTTGTTCTTCTGGAAAAGGCGGAGTGGGAGAAGTATTAGATGGAGCCTCATTATGTGATTCACCCTTTTCTATATTCGTTGGCAGCTCCTTTTCCACCTGCCTTTCTATCGTAGTCTTGCCCTTCTGGGCGGCTGTAGCTTTTGTCTTTGGCGGCATCTCTGAAATCACAACGCACAATTAGGGAGGAGAAAATCTTATAACACGGCTCTATCGCATGATTTCGTAAGAAGAAGAACGGTCATTTTTTCTAAATGCCCTGTAGCCTCCTATTTATAAGTGTGGCGCGCAACACACCATAAACAAGACTTTACTAGACACGGCTCGTTGACACTTCCTAGGATTGAACTGCTCTGATACCACTTTTATCACGACCCGACTAAGGGGCCATGACGGGTACCCGGAGCTGACTACCGAGCACCACTCATACTGTTAGTCATCATACTTAGTCTGCATTTTATCTATTACTCTCACACTTTCAGCCATAAGGAAAACCATTTTCAATTTTGAAAACATAACTACATTTAAATACATAAGCCCTTCGGCTATCAAAATAATTCATATATACAGTGGGCCACGACGGGTACCTGGAGGGGACTACCGAGCACCACTCATCATGCTAACCATCATACTCAATCTATACATATGTAATCACCCAAACAGTACATATATGTATACATAAGCCCTCACGGCTGTAAAAGGATATATAACAATATACACTGGGGTGATCATAAGACATCTACTACCCATGCATATGTTAGGGTATTTATAGCTGGGGCTGAAGATCACATACAACATCACACAATTTTTATACACTTGTCTAGCTATTACTGGATCACCAACTGGAGTAGATACCCCGAAAGGTTTAATCGGCTCGGGTTTCACCCCAATGCCAAGAATATAAGGAGTAATATAAGACAGCGTAGAACCCGAATCAATCAATGCATAAACGTCATAAGAGAATATGGATAGTATACCTGTAACCACATCCAGGGAGGACTCAAGATCGTGACGTCTGGCTAAAGCATAAATACGGGGCTGGGTGCCACCCAATCGGATGCTCCCCTACCCCTACTACGGCCGCCGGAGGGGAGTCCGCCATACCGGGTGCACGTACGAGGAAGAAACCGGCGTGATCCCGTAGGCTGAACCCTAACTCTACCGCCTATCGACGGGAAATTTCGCATCATGTGCCCAACCTGACCACAGGCATAGCAAGCATCTAAGCCCTGACGACACGGAACCGAATGTAACTTCCTACACTGGCTGCATCGTGGGACCGGTAGCCTCCTCTGACTATAATCACTTCCAAACTGGGAACCCGAAACTCTTGAGCTCTGTCCCTGACCTGAATAAATAGGGTGGTCAAATCTCCTACCCATAAATTGAAGAGGTGCACTAGTCGCAGACTGGCTTGAATATCTCGAATATGACTCCTCTGATCCCCTATATACTCGCTACTAGCACCTGCAGACCTGACCCTCTTACTCTGCCTTTATGAACATCGCGCTCACCCCTCTGCGGTTGTTGCTGTTCTTCTAGATTTTGAGCGCGGGCCTAAATACAGGAGATGTCCATCCCCTCCTGGAGTGAAGCTGTCAAGCAATCTTTGAACAAATGTGGCCCTAAAGCACTCACAAATCTACATACTCTGTCTCCCATATCGGCTACCATGGTTGAAGCATACCGGGCCAATGAGTTAAAACGGAGACTATACTCCCGGGCACTCATACTTCTTTGCTTTAGATTTAGAAACCTGTCAGCTCGGGCCCTCCGAACCTGGGGTGGAAAATAATGACGAAGAAAGTCATCCACAAATTCCTGCCAAACCGGGGGAGGTGCATTTTTCTTCCTTGAAGTTATCTAATTATTATACCATAGAATGGCGACATCCCGCAATCTATAAGACGCTAACCCCACTGACTCAGTATCGAAAGCATGTATAATCCGCAGCGTCCTCAACATCTTGCCTATAAAACCTTGCAGGTCTTCATCCAGCTTTGACTCAAAAAATTTCGTCGAGTTCAAGCTCATAAAATCACGGGCTCTGGCACTAGTAGCTCGATCACCCGAACCTGCACCCTGTCGCTGAGCCTGAGCGGCAACTAACTGTGTCAATAAATGAATAGCCTCGGCCATCTGTTGATCCGAAGCACCCGGTGGTGGAGGCACTGGAGCTGGAGCTGGAGCCCCTCCTCCGAAATAGGCGGAGTGTGAGAGGTGTGAGATGGAGCCTCATTATGGGACTCACCCTCCTCTACCTGTACCGGTGACTCCTGCTCAACCCGCCTTCCTGCTGCAGTCTTGCCCTTCTGGGCGGCTATTGCTTTTCTCTTTACCGGCATCACTGAAATTATAACACACAATTAGAGAAAAGGAAATCTTATAACATGGCTCTATCGCACGATCTAATAAGAAGAAAGATGATTATTTTTCCTAAATGTCGTACAGCCTCTTGTTTATAAGTGTAGCACGCTTCACACCCATAAACAAGACTCTACTGGACACGGCTCGTAGACACACCCTAGGATCGAACTGCTCTGATACCACTTTTGTTACGACCCAGACAGTGGGCCACGATGGGTACCCGAAGCGGACTACCGAGCACCACTCATCATGCTAACCATCATACTCAATTTGTATGCATGTAATCACCCAAACAATACATATATGTATACATAAGCCCTTAAGGCTGTAAAATGATATATAACAATACACATTGGGGTGATCATAAGACATCTACTACCCACGCATATGTATCTACGAGCCTCTAACTGAAGTACTGAACATAGGATGGGACAGGACCCCATCGTACCCAAATATATATACACAAAAGAATATATCAGAAACTGCACCTCCGGAGTAGGAAAGTGCTCCTGTGCAAGCTGATCTAGCTCCTAAGGATCTGGACCGTCCCCCTGTCTACCTGTGGGCATGAACACAATGTCCAAAAAGAAAAGGACGTTAGTACGAACAATGTACTGAGTATGTAAGGCATATATGGTAACATAATAAGGAAATATAGAATGAATGGGAAGAAAAGATAACTGTAACTATCTGCCTCTTGAGGCGGAATCATGCATGCTTACTTTTTTACCTCTATATTATTACACACACACATACATAAGTTGTCCGAATCAATAACATCATTGGCCCGCGTCGGGGGTAATCATGTCACGCCGCCCACTAGTGGGGTCATGTTCGGCCAAATAGCAATAGTGTTATCATAAGCAGCCCGTCTTAGCGGTGTCATGCCCGGCCATCTAGGTGCGGTGTTATCATAAGCCGCTTGCCTTAGCGGTGTCATGCTCGGCCATCTAGGAGCGGTGTTGTCATACATATATACTTATCATGAAGCATGCATAAGAGCTCCAGTAAACACTATAACTCTATCGGAGTGACGTAAGGTCGGTAACCTCCGATTACATTATGGAACATCATGATCGTCATGTCTCACCTTGAAGGAACTAGCACTATAAGGTGAGGCTATCAACAATGAATAGCATCAAGGAATCGTGTAAAGATCATTAACATCATAATAGCATCATCTCATTATCGTGGAACATATCTCATCTATATCTCGTAGGAAACTTTTAATACTCTTTAGCTTTCATCTTTTGGAATGTAAGAAGGTCATGGGAATTACCGGAAAGGAGTTAAAATATATATAAGAATCATGCCTTTGAAGGAAGGGCTAGCCTTACATACCTTTGTATCTCTTCAACTCTATCGTCTAATTGCGTGCCTCTCAAGCCTGCGATTCTACCTTCAAGAGAATTCATACTAAGATTAGATAATTGAAGACATACTTAAGCTTAAGCTAAAACGACTAAGACCTAACAAAAATTTGGCAATATCCCCTTTGTTTCAACAACTTTCTCCAACTGTAACAAATCCCAAATAGCAATAGCAACATCCACAATATCGAAATCAATGATCTTCACCAAGCTATACATCATTCAATTCTCACAATTCTATTTCTAAGTCATCATAACCATAGCTACAATACAACACCAGTTTCATCCTTATATAATGCCTCTTTAACATCATTTATATCATTTATAACAAGATCGTACTCACAGCATGTCAAGGACTATAATTCAAGTCAAGTCATAATTCAAGAATATTACTATTTTCATATTTGCACTCCATATCCTTCTCCCTTCCATAATCTAAGTCTTTTAACCTCTCAAGACTCTTAATAACATGAATTGAACATAAAACTTATCTTTGATGATGTAGGAATAAACTTTGGATGAAGATTCTTCACTTGAAGAAATTCCAACTTCAATTTCAAAGGAAATCTTGGCTTCCACAAACCCTAGTGGGAATCCACACCCTTGATTCTACTAATTTATGATGATTATTCTTTAATCCCTATTGGATTTGTGATAATATGACATAGAGAGTATTCTAGAGTTTTCAGGACTGAGAGAAAAGTGATATCTCAAAATTGTAGACTAGGGTCGTGTATTTATACCTGGGGCTGGAAGATTCCAGATTGACAGTTCAACGGTCGGGTCGATGGTCACATTGACTTGTTCCATCGACCTGCTTCTGCAGATCAAAAGTTGCAGAGTCATATTGACGGCGGAGATCGACGGCCCGTCGACGTTTCGATGGTCTGTTGACGTATCTCGTCAATCTGCTTTTGCAGAGCAGAATTTTTAGAACATTGCGACGGTGCATGTTGACGGTCCGTCGACATGATCGACAGTCCGTCGGTAATGTCTGATGTCTGCAGACTTCCCCGAATCTGTTCAGCCTGCGTCGGTTCAATCCGTTCAACTTCTAATCCTGTAATATACCTAGAATAACTACTAGTACCTCCACACATGCGGTAAAATACTTAGCATCTCAATCCTCGGGTACAAATCTCCATTTCAAGGAATACTCAACTGGGAAGCCGTAAGTTTTTCCTACAATAAAAATGAGAGGTGTAGCAACTTCCTTATTTTATGGCATGACTAAATTTTGATTTATCTTCTGTTTGAATTGTTTAATATAAAAATGGACTTGAATGAGTAGATGGCTTACATTTTGGTTCGTCCGCTTAGAGTTAGTGTGGGTGCCGGTCATGGCGGGTTGGGTCGTGATAGAGTTGGTATCAGAGCTTTAGGTTCATTGATCTCGTCATACAAGGACATGTCTAGTAGGTCTTGCGGATCGGTATGGAGACGTCTATACTTATCTTCGAGAGGCTATCAGAACCTAGGAAAATTTCCTTTTCTTTCTTTCTTTCGTGCTACTTGATTCCAATTGGTATCTGGATGATTCAAATTGGTATCTGACTATCCTTCATTCTCTCGTAGATGGCAAGAACACGTACGGCAGCAGCCAGAAGAAGAGGTGGAGGTAGAGGAGCAGGCAGGGGGGCGGCACCGGTTGGGGGTGGAGTCCTAGTAGCTGAACCCGTGCCTCTAGTAGCTCCTAATGAGGCCGCAGAAGATGCAGCCGCACCAGCCCAGCCAACAGCAGTGTCAGTTCCACCAGGAGTTGCAGTTGCTTTAGGCATACCGGACGCGATGGTCTTTGCGGCCCGGTTACAATGGGTTGTGCACTGATCTAGTCTATATCAGCCATTCCAGTAGGTAAGGGCACAGGGACAGCAGTCCCAGGTCCGGATAGAGTTCAGGTTCCAAGAGTTCAACATGCTGCAGTAGTGGCACCTCACTTGGATAAAGTTTTGGGTTTCGAGGCATTTTTTAGGCCAGTTGCAAGGCCGGTGATGACCGGTGAGGAGCATGATTTATTTTTGAGATTCACTAAAATGAAGCCTCCGGTTTTCTATAGTACTGAGTCAGAGGATACCTACGAGTTCATTATATATTGTCATGAGAGGCTCCATAAGATGGGGGCTGTGGATAACTATGGGGTCGAGTTTGTGACCTTCCAGTTCTTAGGTGATGCCAAGTTATGGTGGAGGGCATATGTGGATAGCAGGATAGCTGGGTCACCTCCCTTGTCTTAGATTCAATTCTATTCAGTATTTCTAGATAAGTATGTCCCGCGCACTCTGAGGGATAGAAGGAAGGATGAGTTTGCTAGTATTGATCAGGGGAACTCATCTGTTGCTGTTTATAAGTCTCGTTTCCATTCCTTGTCCCGGTATGCTCTTCAGTTGCTGCCTCCTAAGGTAGAGAGGATCAGGCATTTCATGAAGGGATTGAACACTGGACTTCAGGTATTAGCTCTTCAGCTTGTAGTCACTGGGGCTTCACTCCAAGAGGTAGTGGAGCATGTCCGTGTTGTTGAGGGGATTAGATAGTAGAGCCATGCAAAGCAAGTAGAGAAGAAAGCCCGAAGGGGTGGAAATTCGAACTCCTTCTTGAGGGTTTAGAGTTGACATGCGTATTCAGGGCGTCCCGTTCAGTCCGCTATGCAGGTGACCGTTGGGGGCCCATAAGAGGCTAATTATCAGTATTCAGGTCAGCATGGGGGTTATACGGCTTTATCAGCTTCTGTTCAGCGACCTACGCTGGATGTGCTTATTGCGAGTGTAGTGGGTAGGGCATATCAAGAGATTTTGCCCCAGACTCAAACAGGATGGATAGAAGAATCAGTATCAGGCTCTCCAAGCTCCATTTATACCAAATAGAGGAGGTAGGGACCGTGCACCTGTAGGGAGGGGCGGGCATACCTCGGGTAGGGGTGGCGCTTAGCCTAACCGAGATGATCCTCAGGCAGGCAGAGGTGGACAGCAGCCCAACAGGGTCAGGGCTCAGACTGGCCAGGGTAATCATGGTGGTTCATAGGCTACAGGAGGGCGCGGTCACTTGTACGCTTTCCGAGGTAGACCCGAGGTTGAGGCTTCCGATGGTGTCATTACAGGTACTATCTCAGTTTATGATTGGATGGCTTTTGTTTTATTTGATTCGGGTTCTAATTTTTCATATGTGTCTTCATATTTTGCTGTGGGTTTGGATATGATGTGTGATGATCTTGATGCCCCTATTTATGTATCTACTCTAGTTGGAGATTCAGTGGTGGTAGATAGAATCTACCCTTCTTGTGCGATTACATTTATGGGACATAGTACTTGGGCGGATTTGATGATCCTAGACTTAGTAGATTTTGATGTCATTTTGGGCATGAGTTGGTTGTCCCTGCATTATGCAATTCTTGATTGTCACTCTAAAATTATTACCTTAGCTATGCTTGGGACACCCAGACTTGAGTGGAAGGGTTACCTTAGTGGCCTCCCTAAGAAAATCATATCCTTCATTCGTGCTAAGAAGTTAGTGGAGAAGGGGTGTTTAGCTTTTTTGGCACATATCCGTGATACCAGCGTAGATACTTCATGTAGCATCCCTTTTGGGAGGATACCACTTACGAAACAAAAGCTAATTTCACACTTACAACGTTTAGAAGATATTTATGCCAAAAGATATTCACAAAAATACTTAATAGCGGAAATAGGCGCATGCGAAAAAGGGTTGGAAGTGCGACATTTTTTTTTCCATTGTACCCTCTGAAAAATTTCTTAAATGAAATACAATATCAGAGTATCAATTTAAAATGGTAATACCCTTCTCAAATAGTCAACATATTTAAGAAACTTTGTTTTGAAATTTATATTTTCAAATCAACACCACTGCGGGTCCATAAGATACACGAAACTCAAACTTGCCATTATCACAGAAACTAGTATCTTCCTTTGTACATAATTACAAGGCAAAGTGTAAACCCATTACATGACATGACTTGGGTTGAAAGCACACCCTAAAATATCAAAACAAGTCACCAAGTTCAAGTTACAAGCATATGGTCTTGTGTCCAACAAGCCTCCAAAATTTCATACATAAGTGTTACATATAGATCATGTACAAGTCCTAAAAATTTTACAAGACCTAGATGCATATGCAAATGTAATCTTCACTAAGGCTCCCAAAAAGTCTACTCCAAATGGCCATCTTCAAATCTCTTCCTGTACATTACGTACGATAGAAAGCAAGTATTGCTAAACATAAAGCTTAGTGGTGTATAAACTTTGGGCTTGGAGCCATTAGATTCTCCAATTCCCTTGTCCGTCGTAGGTAGCTCAATAAGATAACAATAAATCAAGCAAACAAGTATATCAAAGTATCAAATATCAAAACCTTGAAGAGTTTCCAAATGTCAAAATCAATATTCGAAGGTTCAAGTATCAAGAAAGCTTATACTTCAATTCAAGAGAGCTTGTCAATTAACCAATTTTGCCCAATATGTACGTCATTGCCATCACACCAAGCACAATCAATATCAAGATGGACCGAAGCCCCAAATCAAGAAGAATTCGTCACCCAATATTCAAGAGAATCAAAAGCCATGTTGAAAGTGGCTTTCCACTCGTACTAAAAAATGGACGAAAATCCATCATCAAGACTAATGTAAATCCAAAGTCAAGATGGGCAAGATCCGAATCGAGAGGCATGCCGATGTCGGGGAAAAAGTCACCGTAACAAGAAGGACAAAGTCCCAACAAGAATGCAAAATGATCAAGCAATTCGTTCAAGTGGGCGATTTAGGGAAAGTTTTGCAATACTTAAGATAATAACCATACAAAGATATAAGATGAAGAGTAAGAAAATAGCCCATCAAGATACTTCAAAAATTCCAGAAAGTAAAGATATTCCAAGTTCAAGTTTATACACAAACCTTGGCATTTTACCACACAACAAGTTCTACCACAACTCGAGGAGTTGAAATCATCTATGCCATAGACCAACCAAAGTCCACTTCGTCAAACAATTCCTCTTAGCTTGTACAAGAGCATATATACCTTAAATACATAATCAAATATCTGCTTAAGTTCAATAGCTTCAACACGTCAAAACTAAACATGAAATCAGTGAAAATCAGCCTAAACTATCAAAATAAGAATTACGGGACGATACGCTCATGTCAGTTTTGTCTCGCTCGATTTCAAAGGGGTAAATGGCAAAAAATAGACTTTTTAGCCTCAATGAAAGTTGTAGATATATGTCTTGGGGTTTCAGAGAAATTCGAATCACTTCTATAGTAGTTTTGTACAAAACGATATGCTCAAAATACTAATAGCAGTACATGTAGGGTTTGAAGAGAAATACGACGACACAGACCTCGTACTTCATCACCCTTTTTCGACTAAATACAAGAAAAACTAGATTTTGGAGCTTGAACGAAATTGTAGGGCTATGAAATAGCTTTCTAGAACATCTTGAATCACTTAAAACTAAGCTTTATACAAGGAATTATACTAAAAACACTAACAGCAGTCCAGTCCAAAAATGGGTTTGTAACTTACCTCAATCGTATGGAGTTGCTTGGGGCTCAACCAAAGAAAGTCTTGATGATTCATTTAGAGGATGAATATTATGAGAGGAGAGAGGTTTTGGTGTCTTGTTTCCTTGGAGAAAATGAAATTGGAGGGGTGCTGGAGAGGATAAGAGCCAAAAGGGTATATATCTTACTTAGTAAGATAAGGATGAAAAATAATTAAAAAAAATAAAAAGGGACTGCTCACTTTTATAAATATCTAATCCATTTAATAAATTTACTAAGATAATCATAGTAGGAGTAGTTTATATAACTACACCATAACACTTCAAACAAGTTTCAAATATCGTCAAGTTCACATTTAGCAAGTGCTAAGTAAAATATACCCTTACTATCAAGATATGATAAATCAAAAATTCAAGTATTTGCTAAAAAACCTTTTGGGGTGTTACACTCCATCTATTGATTCGGTTCCAGTAGTACGCGAGTTTGAGATGTGGTCCCCACGGACTTGCCAGATATGCCACCTAACCGTGATATTGACTTTCGGATTGATTTAGACCCAGGGACTCGTCCTATCTCTATTCTACCTTATAGGATGGCGCCAGCAGAACTCAAAAATTGAAAGAACAGTTGCAAGGTCTTTTGAGTGAGGGGTTTATTCGCCCGGGTGTCGCTCCTTGGGGTGCTCCTGTGTTGTTTGTTAAAAGAAGGATGGGTCTATGCGTATATGTATTGATTACCGTTAGCTGAATAAGGTAACTATCCAAAAAAAAGTATCCCATTCCCGGTATTAATGACTTGTTTGATCAGTTACAGGGAGCTTCTGTGTTCTGTAAAATTGACTTAAGGTTAGGGTATCACCAGTTAAAGATTCAGGTAGAGGATGTTCCTAAGACAGCTTTTATGACTAGGTATGGGCACTATGAGTTCTTGGTTATGTCTTTTGGGCTTACAAATGCCCTAGCTGTGTTCATGGACTGAGGATTGCTCTTAGGGTATTGCGGGAGAAGAAGTTGTATGCTAAGTTCTCCAAGTGTGAATTTTGGTTGTCTTCTGTGTCCTTCTTGGGGCATGTAATTTCGAGAGAGGTATTATGGTGGATCCGCAGAAAATTCAAGTAGTCAGGGAATGGGCTAGGCCCACATCAGTGACTGAAATTCGTAGTTTTGTGGGTCTGGCTAGCTATTATCATCGATTTGTGAAAGGTTTCACCTCTATTGCTTCTCATTTGAAACGTCTGACTCAGAAAGAGGTACCGTTTCAGTAGTCTGACGAGTGTGAAGAGATCTTTTAAAAGCTCAAGACATTGTTGACTACAACGCTTATTCTAGCATTGCCCGTGGACGGCAAGGATTTTGTTATTGATTGTGATGCTTCACGTTCTTGTTTGGGTGTTATTTTTATATAGGAAAAGAAGGCGATTTCTTACGCTTCTCGACCGTTGAAAGTGCATGAGAAGAACTATCTTACTCATGACTTAGAACTGGCAGCAGTGTTGTTTGCTCTGAAAATCTGGAAGCACTACTTGTATGGTGTCCATTGTGAGGTGTACACTGACCATCGCAGCTTACACCATACGTTCATTCAGAGGGATCTGAAATCTAGGCAGCGAAGATGGATGGAACTGCTGAAGGATTATGACATCACCATTCTGTATCATCCTGGTAAAGCAAATATGTTGGTTGACGCGTTGAGCAAGAAGTCGGCTAATATGGGAAGTCAGGTCTATTTGATCTCTTCGGAGGGTCCATTAGCTAGAGGATCAGACTTTGGCTAACAGTTTTGTGAGGCTGGATATTTCCAACACGGGTAGGGAGTTGGCTTCTGTTGAGGCTCGGTCATCATTTCTGGAGCAGATTAAGACTAAGCAATTTGAGGATGCTAAGTTGTGTAAAATTCGTGACAAGGTTTTACGTGGTGAGGCCAAGGAGGCCATGATTGACGAAGAGGGGGTGTTACGGATTAAGGGGCGAGTTTGCGTGCCACGTGTGGGTGATTTGATTAAGACTATTCTGATCGAGGCTCACAATTCAAGATATTTCGTACATCCTGTAGCTACTAAGATGTACTCTATGAGACAACACTACTGGTGGACTAGAATGAAGCGTGGTTTAGTGGAGTTTGTTGCTCAGTATTTGAATTGTCAACAGGTGAAGTATGAACATCAGAAACCTGGGGGTACACTTCAGAGGATGCCTATTCTTGAGTGGAAGTGGGAAAGAATAACAATGGATTTCGTGGTTGGTCTTTCCAAGACGTTGGAGAAGTTTGATTCTAACTGGGTTATTGTTGACAGGTTAACTAAGTCTGCCCATTTTATTCTGGTGCGGATAACTTATGACGCCGAGAAATTAGCCAACATCTACATTCGTAAAGTGGTTGGCCTACATGGAGTTCCCATATCCATCATGTCGATAGGTGCACAACGTTCACATCTCGATTTTGGGAGCATTTGTATGAGGAATTAGGTACTAGGTTGGACCTTAGTACAACTTTCCACCCTCTGACTGCCGGGCAGTCCGAGCAGACTATTCAGGTTCTTGAAGATATGTTTCGGGCTTTTGTGATAGACTTTGGTGGTCATTAGGATCAGTTCTTACCATTGGCCGAGTTTGCATATAATAATAGTTTCCACTCGAGCATCGACATGGCTCCATTTGAGGTGCTGTATGGGAGGAGATCTATGTCTCCTATTGATTGGTTTGATGCGTTTGAGGCAAGACCTTGGAGTACGGAAGTTCTGAGAGAGTCCTTAGAGAAGGTGAAGGTGATTCATGCTAAGCTTCTAGCAACATAGAGCAGGCAAAAAGACGGTCTGAGATCTTGAGTTTGGGAAGGGAAAGCAAGTATTATTGAAAGTCTCGCCCATGAAAGGTGTAGTGCGGTTTGTAAAGAAGGGCAAGCTTAGCCCAAGATACATTGGGCCATTTGAGATTCTCAAGCGTATAGGGGAGATAGCTTATGAGTTGGCCTTACCTCCGAGTCTATCAGGCGTTCATTCCATATTTCATATTTTAATGTTGAAGAGGTATCACGGCAATGGTTTATACATAATCCGTTGGGATTCAGTTTTGTTAGATGAGAACTTGACGTATGAGGAAGAGCCTGTTGCTATCTTAGATAGAGATGTTCGTAAACTAAGATTGAAGGAAATAGCCTCCGTGAAAGTTCAGTGGAAGCATCGTCTAGTGGAGGAAGCTACTTAGGAAACAAAATCGGATGTGCGTAGCAAGTATCCTCAGCTTTCGCTGAGTTAGGTAACTTTTCCTAGATTCCTCATCTTTGCCCATTCGGGGACAAATGCTGTTTTAATTGGTATCTGGTGTAACTTCCCTGCCATTCATTATGGAATATCTAGGATCACACCACTAAATAGAACCTTCCTAAGGGTCGAACGAGCTAATAGAAACTCGATTGTAGAAGTCTAAGAACTGAAAACTTGGCTTACGTTGTGATTATTGTTTGTTTGTGTTTAGCCCATTGGGGGTGACATAGGAATTTAGAACTGCATTGGGAATTTTGAGGCCACGGGTGAGCTCGTATGGTGTTTTTATGTCTATGTGCATGTTTTGTTTGTTTTTGTGAGGCCTCGGCTGAAATGTTGGGTGGTAAAGTTGAAAAACTGTGAAATTAGTGAGCATTCTGGTTCAGTGGTACCGCTGCAGCGGAAGGAGTACCGCTGCGACAGGACTGCTATAGCGGTCAGCCACATACCGCCGCGGTCGTTCGGGAAAGTGGGGTGTCCGCTAGGGCAGGCACTGGACCATTTTAGCAGGGCCAGGCTCGCCACAGCAGCAAGATGATTTGTTATGGTCTGCTACAACGGGCACTTGCCTGCTATAGTGGGACCGCTGCAGCGGTCTACGGGGACAGAATGTATAGCTTTTAAACACCTAGTTCCGAATTTTTTATTCATAAAACTCTAAAATAGTTCCCCACAAGCACCTAGGGAAAAATTCCAAGCTAGGGAAAGAATATCCTTAAGAGGTAAGTCTCAAATATCCTTAAGAGGTAAGTCTCAACCATTCCTTCCATCATTACGCTATCATCTTCATGATTCTCATCCCTTTTATGGGTCAGCAATGATTAATTAGAAATAGTAACCCTAGAAACTAGTAGGCCTTCTATAGTTGATGGGTTATGATTGTTATCATCTGTTTATCATCTAATAGCTTAGGTTATCACCTTTTAATCAAGAATTGAACCAATAGAGTCATGAAGTAAGTAAATTGAGACTTAGGGTTTCATAAAAATGGTAGCTTGACCATGGAAACTGCTTGTAATAGATGTTTTGACTAAATAGCCTTGTAAATTGATAGCTGGTGGTGGTTAAGGCCAATTTTAGGTTGATTTACACCTTGAAATCATTCACCCATTAGAATGGGGCAAAAAGGGAAGGGTGTTCTTTGAATTGATTTTATGACTAGAGTAATTATGACTTATTTAGCATCTTAATTGCTAGACTTTAAGCATTTCGAGTCTTTACGGAAGGGAAAGGCAAGAGCGGAGTAATCTGCATTGTTCCAGCTCTGCATTTGGGTAGGTTACGGTCTAGTTGAGTTAGACTTTTATTAGTTGATTGTATGTGTTGTGAAATTGACAAGAGAAAGCATGCCTAGTTTTCAAACATGATGTGTGTTGTTGAAATTCCTATATGCTATTAATTGAGTGACTATGTGGGCTTCGTGCCACTATTCATGGTATTGGAACCTACAGGTTGATGATGTTGTGGTGAGAAGTTAATATGATCTTCTTGGTGAAATTGAGGTACAAAATGATAATTTGACTATTGAAAACAATGTGACAATAGATACAGATATATATGAAAAGACTCATTTGACCGGGGGTGAGGATGAGGCCTAGATATGAGCAGGCACATTTGATCGGGGGTGAGGATGTGACCTAGTTGTGAGCTCGGGTCTGAGGAGTGAGTTTGAAACGAGTGGTACATGGACACCATGAGTCCCCTGCAGGTCATGACTACTGAGTAGTGACATCAGTTAGAATGTGTGTACAACGTGTATATGGTTATTGTTGGTAGACTTATTCCGTTGTTTGCTTCTGTTGATCTGACTCTTGATATCGTTGGGTGACTTGATTGTTGTTATCCTTAGTTGACTTGTTGTTGGGTTATTTCATCATGTGTTGTTGACTGGCTTGTCTATTTTATTGATTTTATGATTTATGCATGATACTAATCTTAGTCGGCCTATGATATCTACCAGTACATAGTGTTTGTACTGATACTACCTTGTTGTATTCTTTTGAGTGTCAATTGGGATCCAGAGACTGCTACTCGACTTTATATCTAGCGTTGAGGCCATTAGCTGACAGATTTAGGGTGAGCTTCTATCCATGCCAGGCTGCTCGAAGATCTTCTTTTCTGATGTCTATTTCTATTCCAGACATTGTTAGTTATTTATTTAGACAGCTTTCAGTCCTTACACATGTTTTGGATTAGAGTCCTTGTAAGGTGACTTTCGAATTTTGGGGTTGTAATAGTTAGGACTTCCGCATTTACTTCCTTATTTTATGGCATGACTAAATTTTAATTTATCTTGTGTTTGAATTGGTTAACATAAAAATGGACTTGAATGAGTAGATGGCTTACGTTTTGGTTCGTCCACTAGGAGTTAGTGTGGGTGCCGGTCATGGCGGGTTGGGTCGTGACAGCAAGCTTCCATAGTTCAACCATTGTAAGTAAAATCTGATAGAAATTGTTGAGAAGGAGCTTTCGTCATTGTTGTAAAAGCACACTTTTCTGGCGAAAATTCCGGCCTCATTCCGACATTCCGTCACTTCTCCATTCAAATACCTCAGTTCGCAACTGGTAAGAGCTTTATCCCTGCTCTTTTTGATTCTGCATCTGATACAGCTCTCCGGTCAGTGATAGACCACAGTCATCGACCAGGCTTAGACTAAAGTCATAGTCTATTATATATTTTATTATGGCGGCAGTTGCAGAATATACTATATTAGGTGGTGATTACATGGGTAAATAGGAGGAGACCTCAAAATGTTGGAATTGGAATTCTGTTAGCAAGGTGACAATGCCGATTGTCGTGCGCCACAATGGTATCTATAATGACTTGGTCACGAGTGTAATGGAAAGCGGGGAGTTAAATTGTGAGCCTAGCGACTTGCGCATTAGTTATATGATTAATGCTTTGCCCACTAGGCGAAAAACCCATCCTTCTTGCATAACGAATGATAGGCAAGTGGTATTGTACATGCTTGATGTTGCTGCTGACGGTTCTAGGCCGTTTTAAGAATAAATGTTGTTGAGAGGTCTCAAGTTGGTTCTACATAAGCAGCACCACCCCCACCTACAGACCCACCACTGCCGCAGCCGCCAGCCGATGAAGCTTCAATACAACATGAGGGCACGGTGATCATTTACGGATATGGATGATCCTAATAGTGATGACAAAGAGTGTGATGGAAATGATGGGGGTGATGGGTAGCCACCAAGTGGTTCACAAAGCAACCACAACTTCAGTGATGGAACCCGTTTTTACTGTGGGCAAACATTTGAGATCAAAGAGTATTTAAAGGTTTTATTGAAGAAAGCTGCAATAAAGACCCCGTTTTGTTTTAAACCAAACAAGAGTAACAAAAAATATTATAAGGTGGAATAAACTCTCCTGATTGTGGTTGGATGTTGCGGGCCAATAACTACAACAACTCAGATAGGTTTCGTATTTACAAGTATGTTGGTGATCACACTTGCAGGGTTAAGCACGTTACGAGCACTCATAAGCATGCCTCGGCAGTTGTCCTTGCATTAGTCTTGATGAATGACTATATTGACAACAAAAGGCCAATGACAAAAGAAATCCATAGGACGGTTTTCAAGGAGTTTTATTGTAAACCAAGCTATTGGCAGTGTTAGAAGGCAGGTGTAACGGCTAAGAACACGGTTAGGGGGACACCGGAGCACGAGTATGCTTGCTTATTGGCTTATTCGTACATAGTTGAAAATCTAAATCCAGGTTCTAAAATTTGCATTAGTCTTGATGATGCGGACATGTTCAAATATTACTTCGTAGCTTACGGAGCTTGCATTCGAGGATATAAACACATGCAAAAGGTTATTGTCGTTGACAGCACACATTTATACGGCAAGTATAAGGGTGTGTTGTTTTCCGCCGTCGCACAGGATACTGAGGACCATATCTATCCAATTGCTTTTTGCGTGGGGGACAAGGAGTGTGATAAATCTTGGACCTACTTCTTCTAGCAGCTGAGGTACATAATCGCCGATGAACCAGACTTGTGCATCATCTCTGATAGGCACAAGAGCATAGCCAATGGTGTTTCCAGAATTTTTGAGCATGCTCATCATGGACTATGCATGAAGCATCTTGGTGATAACCTTCGAAAAAACTTCCAATGTGGAGATTCTCTTCATGTGTACTATGATGCAGCAAAGGCATATGGTTACCGGGAGTTCAATGAATATTTTCAGCAATTAAGGGATAAATGCCCTGAAGTTGCTAATTGCCTCGAGTTTGATATTGGATTTGACAAGTGGAGCAGGGCACATTTTCCAACAAATAGGTACGATGTGCTGACCACAAACATTGTGGAGTCGTTAAACTCAATGTTAAGGGATGAAAGAGAGTACCCTGTGACTGCCTTATTCACTTCCATTTCTAGGAAGTTTGCTGAAATTTTTAGGCAGAGACGTGCAGATATTAGCAGTTCAATCAATTTATTTATTCCTTCGGCTAAAAAGACGCTAAGGGAAAAGATGAATGAGGGCAACTCCTTGTTTGTCAATAATATAAACGGGGATGCCAACGAGTTCCCCATAGTCGGTAGTAGCCTAACTGCCAAAGTCAATCTACTGAACAAAACATATACTTATGGAGAGTACAACTTGGTGAAATTACCGTGCGCTCGCAAGATGGCAGCCTTGAGATTGAAGTACAGACCTGATTATGGTTCAAGCATCTACGAGTATTCCTAACCCATGTATAAAGTTCAGTCTTACATTCTTGCATTTAGTGAAACTATTAATGTAGTCCCTGCAAAGTCAGAACGGGAAGTCCCAGAGAAGTATCCAAACATGTATATTCCTCCACCCCTTTATGACCCCAAACTTGGAAGGAAGAGAGTGAAGTGTATTCCTGGCGTCATGGAATCTTTCAAGTCCAAGGGAAGTAGCAAAGGGACAAGAAACAAGTGCTTGATTTTCAAGAGGGATGGTCCCAAGAAAACAAAGTGTCGATATTTGAGAGAGCATCCCGCTTGATTTTTTTTTTAAATTTGAATGTATTTTTATTGTATTAGTTCAATATTAATCAACTTTGTTTTAATCTATCATAGACTCTATGCGTGTTTATAATAAACTAATCTTCCTTTAGGACATCTAAACTCCCCTATTAAACCTCTTATCATGTGGAACTGAGTAGCGTAATGATTACCTTTTCAGAATATTGGTGTTTCATGTCTAATCACACTGATAAAATACAAATTTAAACGACACCTCTATGACCATAGCCACGTGTCTCTTAGCCATTGGGTGACGGTTCACTTAACCGATGCAAACAGTCTTTATATCTTCCCCATTCCTTATTTCCTCCATTTCAAATAAACTCAAGCCCATAGAAATTCCAGCTCATTCATCTCCAAATTCCAGATCATTCATAACAAATTCCATCAGCAGACATTCTTCTACTACGCAATGACTTTGGACTGCTCTTTAGGGGGCTGGAAGAGGACAGAGAGAGATTGACAAGGTCTCTTCGCAGGATTGAGCGATTTCTGCATGTCCTCTTGCAGGAAAAGAATATCGACCCAGATGCCCTTATAACCCCCCCCCCCCCCACCCTCCCTCCCCCGCAAATCCCTAGACTACTTTAGTTAGGTAGTTTTAGTTTTTATGTATATTTTCATTTTGTTATAAGTTTTTTTCAAATCTTTCATTGGTGAAAGTTGTAGATGGAAGCAGCTTTTGGGCTTTCATGTATGAAAGATTTTAGATGTTTTTGCTGTTATGAAAGCACCTTGTTCTAAGAACAACATTACTTGTGCTTAAGGTCTTTTGACCATGTGTCTAATTAGTGGGGACTCTCATATGACGTATTAAAGCATTATTATAATGTTTAAATTGTATCAAGTATTTTTATTTCATTTATTTTTGGCTTTTTTAGACTAATATTAGCGATTTAAGGACCATTAGGTGTCCTAAAAATATTCTGATCATGTGTCTAATGGATGGAGACTCTCATATGATGTATTAAAGTGTTATTATAATATTTAAATAATATCAAATCTTTTTAATTATTTTATTTTATTTACTTTTTGCATTTTTTTTTAGATTTGAGGTTTGGGTTTTGGGGTATGGGTTTCATTTTTTTTTTTGATCTGTTGGACTTGTGCAAATTTAGCAGGCTTCTCATTCCAATAAAAACCTTTATTCCCGTGGTTTATAATAAACCTTGAAGGTCCATCATAGACCATCTCAATGGATAATTATAGATCATCGTCGTTTACTATAGTTATGTTTATTAATAGACCCAACACACTTAGCTTTATTTCGACAGTTAGAAAACGTATTTATTATAATGGTAATAAAATAAATATTCTTAAATTTACAACGGTAATAATACACCCTTCCCTATATAAAACCGACTCAAAATTCAAACACCTCCATTGTCTCTTTTGTTGATCCAACACCTCCAGTCTCTTTTCTTGGTCAAACTCCACCATTATCTTTTTTCTTGATCAAAACACCCAAAATGTCTCAGCTATCCGAAACATCTCAACCACAAGATCCCGACATTTGTTTCTGCTGTGAATACACTGTCTTGAAGACATCACACACCCCAAAGAACCCAGGTCGCAGATTCTTTAATTGTGCAGTTGGAACTGTAAGTTTCTAATTCAAAATATATGTGTTTTTTATATGGTTTCAGGACAAAAAAATTCTAATTGATTGTTGTTTGTTTCAAGATTATGGTGGCTGTGACTATTTCATGCTTATTGATCCACACCCCAACAAAACACCAAAAAAAATCTCACATGAGCCCAGGACCTAGCAGGAGCCCAGGTGGACCTGTGACACCAATATCAAAAGGCTTAACCAAATCTGAACTGCAAAATAGGCTCAGAGAATCTTTAGACAACGAGGAATTACTTCAGTCGTTGTATAGAGAATCTGAAGAAAAGAAGAATCACTTGAAAGTTATGTTGGGAGAAGCTAAAATTGAGAGGGATGAAGTAAAACATAGGTTGATGGTGGCTGAAGAGAAAGAGAATAGACTAACGATGCTTTTGTATGGTTTATTAGTGGTGTTTGCTATATAGCAATATGTACTAGGGCTGTAGTGGGACTGGGTATTTCATTTTGGCGTATGAAGAATTTTGGACAATATGAAGCGGGTTTTATTTATATGAAAAAAATATGTATTTGTCCTCAAATGTTATTATCACACCCCAATTTCTGTTAGGGTGTGATGGGCACCCGACCCTTGTTTAGGGCCGAGCGAACCCGCTGACTCACATAACACTCATAATCACGCTGGCTCTCAAATCGTAACATAAATACATACCGAAAGTCTTCTCGAAAATAACATGCTTTGTACCTTTCTCGAACCAAAGAAAATCTGTATCATATAGAAACATATGGAACTTATAATACAATGCATAATAACACGTCGGCTTACATAGCCGCTTACATAACCGGCATCCTATACCCACTGTTTCTTGTCGCAAAGTCTCTAACACGAACATGATACTATAACATAATACTTTGACTTGGCAAAGACTTCGAACACCGGAGCTCGCCAATCCCACTGGAACATCTTCTCGCTAATGTCTTCAACTCATACAGGTGTACTGCGCGGCATGAAACGCAGCCCCCGAAGAAAGGGGGTCAGTACGGAATATGTACCGAGTATGTAAAGCATGAAATATAGTAAGCGGGACCATACTGAAGTAAAGAGTACGGAAAAATCATAAGTCTTGCCTTTCGAAAAACATTTGTCATACATATACATATATCGGTAGATAAATCATATCATAATCGTATCATCATATTATCGTACATATATACCGTACCCGGCCCTCTAATGAGGGGTTCGGTGAGTAAAATCATGTCATTGTACATATATACCATACCCGGCCCTCTAGTGAGGGACTCGGTGAGTAAATCATATCATAATCATGTCATCATGCCATCATATATATATATATATATATATATATATATATATATATACCGTACCCGGTCCTCTACGAGGGACTCGGTGAAGCGTGTCCGGCCCCGCTAGCAAGGGACTCGGTATGCCATCTGCCGCCATCTCCATCTCATCACATCATTATATCATCATATCATCATATATATATATATATATATATAGCGTACCGCCCTCTAGTGAGGGACTCGGTGAATAATGCGAGAGAAGTTGCACGAATGCGTGCCGGCCGGGACTCGGTGAAAGACATATTGAGCTTGCACGAGCGAGTAGTGAGAAACCATATGCACATAAAATCATTCTCATAGACTCAATGAAGTAGTCTAAACGGAACGTCATTTGAGAGTCGGACAATAGTTATATCAAATATCTTTCGGAAACATAACATACATCATAAACGTATCAACAAGCCATAGGGATCATAGTCGTATTTAAACCATAGGAATCATAGTCGTACGTCAAACCAATCCGAGTTCGCCTCGGAAAGTTACAAACTTTATCCACTTTAGAACGTTCTACGAACAAATCGAAGCGATCCGAGCCTTTCGGCGAAAGTTACGGAAGTTCGTAGTTTCGGAATCGTCTAGGAAACAACTCTTTTTGAAAACAAACTTTTATGAAATCTTTGAAATCCATTTATGCAAAAAGAGACATAAGGACCATAATTTGACTACTTTAAGAATATGAATATCAAGAAGCATATAAGGATCATAAACATGCTCGGATCGCATGAGTGGAATTACCTCGGGGACGTGTCACAGCTTACTTTTCACTAAGACATGCCAGAGAAAGAAGAGTTAAGCTTACATACCTTAGCCGCTTCCTAAGCTACTCCGAACTTACGTCTCGACTTCTCACGATCTACAATAGCATCAATAGGCGTCGAACATTAGCCATAAACATCTAAGAATCCAATCCCAAACCATTACTTTTTCTACAGAAATTTCGACAGCATTTCCCCTATAAATTGGACATCCCCGAGAATTCAACTCGGCCAATCTCAACAACAACCAAACCAACAAACATGATAACGATATCCATAAGTGATTCAGAACGCATTGTAACATCAATAATTCCTTTCCACATAATTCGACAACATTTCATTTATATTCAAATAATCTACATACGATCGATTTAACTTCATTGATCATACGTTCAAGTATTAATCCGAAACCATTCAAACACGATTCAAGAACATTCCAATCAATCCATGCAATATTCAAAACAACTCCAACAATAGACTACTCCACCCGAAACTTTCCAAACTTGGCAAGAGCAACACAATGCATTCTTTTTCTTTCAAATTCATACGCTATATCAACAATTCACACAATGACAACATTCTTATCGTAAATACTACAAACCATATTACAATTTCATTAGCCTCCAAACAGCCCACAAACGGCTACAACTTCCGCTTGAGTAATTGAACTTTCATTCTCATCATAGAACACATAACAACAACAATCAAAATATTAAGTAACAATAATTCATCATTCTTACACCATATAGCACATACACGGCCACACACACACCACCCCAATTTCATGATTTTCATTCATTTCTACACTCCACCACACACACAAACCATGCACAACCACCTACAAGTCATGTAGAGAGAATTAAATCTTACCTTCCACTTATTTCTCCTTCGGCTAGAGTTGAAGAATTGCAACAACGAACGATTCAATTGCTCCAACGACTACTCCATGTCGTAGAGGACCTTCCAATGAGTAGAAAGACTAGAAGAAAACAATTTTCATGATCAACCTCATGGGGCTGGTTCGGCCACCCTCTAGCCGTTTTCTCCTCCTTTTTTTTTTCTTCATTTTTCTTGAACTTTCTAGGCTTGACAAAATAATGAATTGGTCTCCCTTTTTCATGACATATATATATATATATATATATATATATATATATATATATATATATATATATATATATATATATATATATATGTAAATGAGTGCATGGACGGTCATGTGCACTCTCTCTTTTTTTTTTTCTTTTTCTTTTTCTCAAATTTTCTAGAAATTTCCAAGAGATGAAAATAATGAAGATGACTTAATAAGTCATCCAATACTACACATATTCTTCATACATGTGGCCTATGGCCCACAAGTCATGTGCATGGCCACAAGGTTATTATTTTTTTCATGAAATTAAATTCCAACACTTCACTTTTGGGCCCAAATCTTCATAAAATGTCTAACTTTCCATCCAACCAAATTCATAAGCACTTATGCGTTAAAACAAAGTCGGAATATAGTCTTATTCTTAACACTTGGCTCGGAATATCCAAATGTACAAAATGCGAGGTATAACAGTTATAACATCTCTATTGAGTTTGTGTATAAACTTTATTCATAGTCGATAATAGTATATATAAACTCACAGTTGATGATCAACAATCATTGTAGCAGATAATAAGGTTTCATGTCACCGATAAATAATTATATTAAGAAGTGACCACTGCTTGTAATAACAATCATATTTGAAGACATCCAAGTTCACAATGAAACAACACACTTAGATACACAACAGTCAAATTAATTATTTGTTAAAACAATCATATTTGAAAACATCCAAAATATTTATGCACATCCAAATTCAAAAGGCAACAAAACAATTACATACAAAGGTTTAAATGATCTAACCTTCGCATAAATTAATCCAAAACAGTCAAAATTAATTGTTTGTTAAAACTGTCAGACATTAGTACTGATTGTTTGTCATCATCCACCACACACATTCTGCAAAAGCTTAATTGTTTGTTACAACCCAAATAACCAAATTAGTTGTCTGAAGAACCATTAATCTGGGTGAGGACGCCCGACACAACTTTTTCAGAGTCAAACTCAACATCACCTTGACTCGCCTTACTAGCATTCTTCTCATTAACCTTAGCAGGGACATCTGCTGCCTTATCAGCTTGAGCAGCTGGTATAGGGAGCTCAACCTTCTCGACCTCAGCCTTTTCAAGTTTATCGACTTCAGAAGCTGGTCTAGGGACCTCAACCTTCTTAAGATCAGCAGTAGCATTCTTCTTATTAACCTGGGTAATTAGATCAAAAACATCTACTACCTTCTCAGCTTGAGCAGCCGGTCTAGGGAGCTCAGCAGTTGGGTCAGCACCTATATTCACCTTGTTGATAGCAGATGGTTCCACAGGTGCTTGTGTTGCATTTTTTGGACATAATAAAAAAGAATACAAATCGTATATAACACAATTACAACAAAAAAAAAAATCACCTTTCTCTTTGTCAATCTCCTGATTCTTCTTCTTCGCCTTCTCGCTCCTTCTAAAATTTTCTGCCTCCACATAAGCGAGAACAACATTTAGAGACTCCTCCATCTTCACTAAACACTACTGCAGTTCCACATGCTCTATCGGCACTGATGGCCCCCACTTGGTGTGGCACGACCCCTAGCCAACATTATAACAAAAATCTTCTGATTAAATATCTTCCCTATCATATGAGGGCTCCTTGGACTCCTTTTCAAACCTACTACGACGCTTCGAGGCATAATGAGTATCCTCATCAGAATTCTCCTTGGGCTCATTTCTCAATCTACTAGGAGTCTTCGAGCCATTCTTTGATGTAACCAATACAGTCCCGCCTTCCAATTCAATCTTCAATATATCTATGATGGGATCATCAACCTCATCATCAAATGCCAAGAAGTCTTTCATATAGTCCTGCTCCATCTCACGCATTGTAGGGATGATATAAGGGTGCACAACCTATAAATACGCAAAAGATTAGCATTTAGTTTATATTTTTGCAAACACATTAATAATAGACTCCAAATTTATACCTGTGAAATTCCCCCTCCAATAATTCCCCCTCCAATACTAAATGGATCAGCTTCAGTAAATCGCTCTATTTTTGTGGTGTGCCCCCTAAGAATCCCAGGAATAGGCAGAGAAACCTCATCTAATTTGCCAGCATGCAGTCCAAGTGTGAGGAAAGCTTCATAAGTCCAGACCTATAATAACACAAATAAATTCCCGAGTGTAAAATAAATAACACACGGTCTATAATCTACTACACCAGTGGCTTATAACATATACCATGAATGCCCAAGGGAAGCCGTAGAGAGCATATGATGGCGTCTTCTTATCAAAGTAGGTTTGGTGGTGCCTGGCAACATCTACCTTGTCCATCAAGTATTCCAAGGTGAGTTCAAAGGATTCCTTTCCCCAAGGATAGCTCTGGAAGAATTCCAAACCATCAGCCATTTTAAACTAATCGGCGTCTACACCCTTGGACACATCTTTGGCCATCAAAATTCTATGGAGAAACCACACAAGACAACATTTCTGCTTTTCTTCTTTACTTAATCTAGGCCCTCTTATCACCAATAATAGCTTGTCTGAAGTAATCTTCTTCTTTCGAGTAACCTTTGCGTAAAATTCTGCCCCTTTCTTAATTGCTTTGTCCTCTCTAGATTGGGAGGGATAGGATCCACAATTTAAACCGATGATCAATGTAAACTCCTTCAAGCCAAAACGCGCAGGCTTGTCGTTCACGAGGATGCTTCTTTTTCTCGACCACTTGATGAAAAAGCATATAGTGCATCATCCGTCCGTTGTAATTGATGTAGAATTCTGACAACTTTCTAAAATGACCAAAACAGGAACGCTTCCACTTTTTCCTTAGTTTTTGATCCCTCAACACATTGTTAAATTGAACTAACAACGACAAATTCGCTCGCTCTAACGTAAAACTTTGCGCAAAAGATTCATAATCATCCAACCAATTGATCAAGCCATACTTTTCAACGTTAATTGCCTTTGCACAATATGGCAAGGACAAAGGGTCAACATCTTCAGCAACACTAGAGTGTTTTGAACCATGCTCAGATACACTCTCAACTCTACTATCAGCTCTATCTCTATCAACACTACACTCATCAATGTGGTCTGAGTGGGACGCACTCTCAGCTTCTGAAGTTCTTTTCTTTTTCTATCTCGGCTAAGTTCTTCACTTCTTCAATTTTTATCCTTACGATTCGCATTAGAACGAGTTTCAACCATAGCACAAGAACGGGGGAGTATTTTTCCTTCTTTGCCTCTACACCTAGGCATTTATACGATCTATATACAAACAGTAGAGACGTTGATCAACCACGATATAATAATAATCGACCAAAAGTCTATTAATAGACCATATATAATTTCAAAAAGCAAAAACAGAAAAACAAAGATCGAAACAAGAAAATAAGTATAAATAACACACATTTCGACGAAAAAACAGGCAAAACAACAAAGGTTTTGAAAAAAAGCAGATCTTTATGAACATTATTTTTTTATCAAGATCGAAAAAAAAATTCAGGGCAATATGGAGCTCAAATGCTCCAACGGAGTTGTAGAGTTAATAAAATTACCTTTTTACGACGATCAAGGCATATTGGAGCTTGGGGGAGAGGTGGAAGTTTGAGAGTTCCAAGCTAGAAAGAGAAATAAAGAAGAGAAAGGGACGGATGAGAGAGAGAGGGGGTGCTTGTGTATTTTATTAGAAGTCAACTGGACTTAAGTGTATAACTTAAAACTTTCAATCTTTTTAAAATTATGAAAGTATCCCATTCCCATTTTTCTAAACCCTAATATCGAAAAATAATTGAAAAAGAAAATGAGTGGCCAAATTCCCAATTAAAACTTAGAAGTGGCCTTCCATACAAATCTTCTCAAGTAAGTGTTACAAAATCAAACTTGCTGAGATTTATGTAATTATTATTTTAGTTTTTTTTTTTTTTTTTGGATATAATGACTTTATAGGTACACTAGTGTGGCTTGAATGCCCCTTTTGATATAAAACAAACATAAGTGACTTTAGTGAGACATTTACTATAGTCAATAGCCTTTTAAGTTATTCACTCCAAATCACACAATCCTCAATTTTGCCAGGAATTTCGACAGTGGACTGCAAAAAATGGGTAATTTGCGGAGGTTGAAAGTTGCAATTCGCGGAGGTTTTAGCCTCCTCTAGCAACTAGTGGAGGCTAAAACCTCCGTGAATTACAACTTTCAACCTCCGCAAATTATCTATTTTTTTGTAGTGAGTGGTGATGAGGCGTCCACTGGAACCTGGACGTCTCATTCGCAGTTGCGCTCGTGAACCTCTTCCAATCATGAATAACTGTTGTCAAGTCAGCCATTTTGGCACTAATTCTTCTACAACAGTTGGAATGAACAGTCACTACGGCCCTAACATCCTTACTATCTTGATAGAATCAGATTTTAAGGCCTAAATTTTGAAATACTCCTTCACGTATTAGGTTCTGCAAAACGTCCTGTTCTTTGAGTCTGGTGGAACTGTCTTTCTTTGCGCACAACTTATCGAATAGCGCAATGGTTTTGTTGTTTGGTCCGATCATGTAGAAGCCTGTGTTGATGGGATTTGCCTCGGACCAATATTGGTCGCCATTGAAACTATCTACAGTGGCCTGCAAGTCTATGGATTTGTCCACGCTCAGCGTTTGGAATGGATTTCTTAGCCATAACACATCGGAGTCCTATATATGCAGCACGAAAGAAGCAATAGTCAGCTAATTGAGTTTGGCAAATATGATTTGGTTTAACATTAAATGTAGTACAAACTGCAACGGAATTTTTTTTTAGTAAGCACTGATTAACTCGGTTGGGTACAAAACAATCCAATCTACAGTACGGAAATGGCTCCTTAACATGCATATGATCAAATATCTTTAATAGACAGGGCTTAATAATTCTTAGACAATCTGTAACCCATAAATATATGCTCTAATTGGTAGTAAAACATTTAGGCTGTGTATTTTCATATATACTACTACAGTAGGGAAATGGTCTTGAACATGCATATGGTGTGATCAATCTACTTGATCAATAATTTACGCCCGTCTCTCCTACTTCATGTCTAATTTAGAGTAATTTCATAAAGGCCAAGTGTTTAATATAGACAATAAAAACAGACATGAAGCATTTATCTTTCTAATTTATTTAATACTTCAATACTATTGTTCTTATTGGGCAATGAGAGACAAATAGTATTCCTGTCATTCTAATCTAACTCTCGCTTTAGATAAAAGAAATTGACTTAAAATAATTGACACTTCCGGAATTCAAGGCTAAAGTTGGCAATTGTTTCTAACTATACCCAATACATTAAAGAAGTACTAATAATTTTTTTTTTTAATACTACTCAATTTTTAAAAAAATATGTAGTAAATAGAGATAACTCAGTAAATGATGCCTTGTATTAAATTATTTTTCTTAATGGACATGAAAAAAGCAAAAAAAACCATTATAATGGGACGATGGAGTAATTTAGAAAAATATTCTAATAATATAGGCCTTTTATCTGATGTTCCCAAAGATCTTTTTTTTTTTTTTTGATCTTATGATAAAGGCTATTATTAAATACTCCAATTGTGATTTGTCCCAAGTTTATGACGAAACTTTCTATTTTAGTTTGCCCCAAAAAATGATATTTTTATATTTAAAAATAATTTGACTTTAAACTTTTCATTTTACAGTCAATGAGATGATTTATAGCTACATAGATATTTACAACTTGTTTTAGACTATAAATTTCAAAAATCTTTTCTTTAAACTGCGTATCTATTCAAATGCACCACATAAATTGAGAAGTTAAAGGGCTGTGCAAATTATGTGGACCAGAGCGAGTATAAATTAAATCCTACAGAAAAATGTATGTTTTTTATTTAGTTTTCGACCTAAAAGCCCTCGAATTTCCAATATAAGATGAACGTACGTACCGTGAAGATGAAGTTATAACTGCGTTTTAGAATGTCGAATAAGAATAGAGTTCTTCACCACATCATCTTTATATAGTCTTCCGACATGTACAATTTCTCTCCGTTGAAATCCACACAGTCCGTTTCGAGCTTGTAACAATGTAGATGGAGGAATTTGCACCGCTTTTATGGAAGCTTTAACAATTTATGGACTGGTTGTAGCATTAGCACTTTTATTTACAAATCCTTTTGTTTAATCTTAGCTTAGAGCTTAGAAATATGAAAAAGAAATAAATTTTTCATATTTTATTGCCTTTGACTTGTCGTTTGCTTTTTCAAATTCTATCAAGATTTCCCTCCTCCAATTCTTTATTCTTTGACAAAAAAAACTACTGAAAGGGCTGATTTGCGGATGAGCTATCGTTCATAAGAGGTTTGATCCAAGGCGACGACCAAAAGGTGATTCACTGATTCCCTAGTGCCTTCTCCCTGCCAAAAACTATCCAAGAATAGATCTAGCATTGGCTTATCTCCCTCTACGTATGCTTTATTAACAGCAGCTATTATTACCGTTTTGTCCTTAGTAGCTGCTCCAGCCAAAACTTCTTCAAGCTTATCTTCATAGGTTTTTAAGTAAAACTGGTGCATGTATACAAACCAAATTAACCATTTTCAAAAAAAATAAAAATAAAAATAAATAAATAAATAAATAAATAATGAAGAAACTGATTAAGAAACATTGCTTACTGCATTTGAAGGTTGGCGTAAGTAGTCTGAAAACGGAAAGAGAGCTAAATTACCGCTTTTACTACATGAAGAGCTTAAGAGGAGAAAATATAGCAAACCAAAGATTAGAAGTGTGTACAAAATGTAGTGACTGTAGTCTTTGATGGAACTCTTAAAATCCATCGTCGGAATAGGGATATCACTTATACTCCCTCCGTCCTAAAAAGACTATCATACTTTCTTTATTAGTTTGTCCCAAAAAAATTGACACATTTCTATATTTAAAAACAATTTAACTTTATGAAATGATTTACAGTCACACAAATATCTAAGACTTATTGTGGACCACAAATTTCAAAAGTGTTCCTTTTTTTTTAAACTCCGTGTTAAGTCAAACTAAGACAATCTTTTTGGGACGGCGGAAGTACAATTTTAAGCGATTTCTAGTTGTAGAGAGATTTTAATTCTTCTTCTTTCAAGTGTGTTGAGTAGATCATGGAAAACCTTATCTATAGGAACCAAATATGCTTGTTACAAGACTTCCAGAATCTCAGTTATGATTACAAAAACTTCCCAAAATTTTGTTATGGATAGATATTCACAGCAAGTGGATTCATAATATTGTACATACTAAGAAAGACACAATGTAAGTGGATTCACAACATTTCTCGTTGGATGTCTAGTAATTAATAACGTGAATTGTTAAATCTTGCTAAGAAAAAATCATGTGGGAAAAAATTCCAGTGAAGAAAAATTAGACATATATTGTAATATGCATTACTAGTTGTCTCATAAAAATCTTACCAAGAAAACTCAACGGGATAAAATCTTGGTTAGCGGAAAAAGAGTTCAACGAGTATTTTATTTTCCCCGTTGGAAAAATCACTTAATGTCCCGGTGATGACACATTCCAATCTTATGTACCAACTTCTTAATTGTTGAGATGAGCAATGCCTTGGTGAACAGATCCACTAAATTATCAAAAAACTAATTAAGCCAATATAAAAAATTAAGCGACCATGATAGAACCACGAGACCCGGATGGTGCCTAACACCTTGTCAATAGAATTTCTTACTTGGATTTCAAGCTCGTAGACCAATAATTAGGAATCAAACTTTCCTTTTGATTATGGATTCAAATAAGGTGACTTGAGACACCAAAACTCAATTCTAAGTGGCGATTTCAAATATAACAACATAATCCCTTTTCAAAATAGTCCTTTCATAGGAAAAAAACCCTTTGAACATAATAAAACTAAATTAGAAAAGGGTTGCGACATACATATTTTTATTTTTGAAAATAATTTAACTTTAAATTTCTCATTTATTACTGAGAAACTCTTTTAGCCACACAAATCTTAAGGTATTTATGACAACAAATTTCAGAACTCTTATGACCACTTAAATATTAACATGCTTAAAATTAAATCATGAAAATCTCTTTCTTTCTTAAATTTCAAGCTCAGTCAAATTGTGATGAAGATTGGAACAGAGGGAGCCATATTTTTATAAGTAAAGAAACAAGTGGGAGTTTGTCAATCTCCCGTACACTGGCCTTTTTCTTATAAAAGGAAATTATATATAAAAATAAATAGATTTGATGCAAACGCTTACCTCTTAGTGACGCGGGTGTTTAACTCATGATGATGCAGGTGCTTACATCATGATGTTGCAAGCTTATCATTCTTATCTTATTACCTTATCTGAATATACTAGTTGTTGTTCTTATCTTTTAGTAGGATTGGTCCCACATTGTTGGATGAACATTTTTCCTAAGCATTTGTAAACCTATATAAAGGTCCTTGAGCCTTATTATAAAATCATCTTGTTTTGAGTTATAAACTTTTATATAAAGCTTTGTGCTTTAGTTTGCTTCTTTCAAGAGAGTGTATTTTCTCTTAAAAAGTAATTGAGTTATCTTTGGAATTAGCCAACCAAAGTGGCATATTTATCAACTATCATGTCATAGTGGGGTTTTTAACCTTGCCGACATTGGCACACGCACCTCATCTTCCCTGTGTCAGCTTGGTATGATCAGAGCCTCTTCCTTGGGTATTCTTCTATCCTTTGCATTTCATTTTCATAATTGTCCTTTTTTAAATATTCCTATCTTTGTTCGTTTGTCATTTTTACTTTTTTTCTCTATCTTTTCATAATTATGTTTGTGTCCCTTTATCTTTCCAGATTTGCATCCTAGTCCTTTAACTTTTCATATTATTATTTTCATCGTTTAAGTATCTCTTAGTTGAAAAACTACGCCTTGTCCTTTCTGTGTCACAAGAGTTGCCTAGATATCGCTGACGAGGTCCAACTCAAGATATGGGAGTTATGGAAACTAAAATTGATATTCCTGACTTTGAAGGAAAACTCCATCCTGATGATTTTTTTGATAGGTTGTACACGATAGAAAGAGTTTTTAAACTTAAAGATATTCTCGATGAGAAGCGTGTCAAGCTTGTTGCAATAAAGTTGAAAATGAATGTTTATATTTGGTGGGAGAATTCTAAAATGAAGACGAGAGAGAGAACGTCGTAGTAAGATCAAAACATGGGATAAGATGCATCGAGAACTCAAGCGTAAGTTTCTTCATGATCAATATAGGCAAGATATTTTCATTATGTTTCATAATTTGAGACAAAGAACCATATCGCATGGTAGAAGAATATACCATGGAATTCGAACAATTACTAATGAAATTTGATCTTCATGAGCCTGAGAAAGAAACTATAACTCGTTTATTCAGGGGTCTCAATCTTGATATTGCTAATGTTGTCCAATTAAAACCGTATTGGAGCTAAAATGATGTTACTCTATTGGCTATTAAAATTCAGAAAAAACATTCACGGAGAAATTTGTCAGGTTCTTATAAGCAAAAGGAAGTTACTACTAGACGCGGAAAGCAGATTTCAACGTCACAAGTACTATCTAAGGTAACCGCTGAAACGTCTTCTAATAATGAGCCTAGTGCTGGTCATACTTCCAAGACAAAATGCTTCAAATGTCATGGTTCTGGACATATTGTTTCTAACTGTCTAAATCGACGAATTATATCACTTGCGGAAGAAGAAGTTGTTGATGGTATTAATGAGAATGGAGAAGAGTTAGAAATCTTAAATGAAGATGAGATAGAAGAAGTTATAGTTTATTATGGTGATTCCTCATAGTGTGTCGGGTCCTTAACACTGCTATGATTACAGAAGATGAAAGTTGGCTTTGTCATAATAATTTTCACACGTGGTGCACCTCCAAGGGAAAAGTTTGCAGTGTCATTACAGATGGTGGAGTTGTGAGAATGTAGTAGCAAATTACATGGTAGAAAAGTTAAAACTTCCAACTATGGTACATCCTCATCCATACAAGTTACAATGGTTCAGAAAAAGCAATGAAGTTAAGGTGCCAAACGTTTTTGTGTTCAATTCTCGATTGGAAACAAATATCAAGATGAAGTTTCACGCGATGTTGTTTTTTTTTTTTTTTTTTTTTTTTTTTTTTTTTTTCACGATGTTGTTCCAATGGATGCTTGTCACATATTACTTAGTCGCCTTTGGAAATTTTGTAGTCGAGCTCTTCAAGATGGATACAAGAATACTTATTCTTTCAATAAAGATGGATTAAAGAATGTCTTAACACCATTAAATCCAGAATTTCGTTTCAAAAAATAAGAAAAACAGGAAGATGTTATCACTCGGTCTGAAGCCTATCAAGAGACAAATTGGGTGAGTCTTTATTACTCGGTGAAGAGAATGAAATTTCATTATATATACAGAGGCTATCAAACCTTTTCTTGAAGAATTTTCTGATGTTATACCAGAAGAAATACGTAACGGTTTGCCACCAATGGGAGATATTCAACATGTCATAGATTTTATTCCTTGATCTATTATCTCAAACAAGCCTGCTTATCGAATGAGTCCAAAAGAACATGAAGAGTTACAACGACAAGTTAAGCAACTTTTTGAAAAGGGTTTAGTAAGAGAGAGTGTTGCGTCCAAATGCACACACAAGTGTACGTGGTCGTACAAGTAATATAGTGATTATATAAAATCAGATATCGAACCCACAGAGACTTATGACCAATACTTTCACGAAAATAAACTATTGCTACTACCTATGCAAGTAAAGAATAAAAGTTTTGGTTGTTTTGTAATCTAATCTTTGAAATAAAAATAACTAACAATGTAACAGAATTTATGCTAAGAACGTATTTGAATCTTTGTTTTTATCAAGATTTGAGAAGTATTCCAGGGTCGTGGTCTGTTCACCGATCCTATTGAGTCATTCAAGTATCTCACCTTAGCAACTTTGTTCACAATTGTCAATTAACCGAGAACCACTACTCGCCGATTCAAGATAACTCGCCTCCTATATTCCTATGGTATTGACCCAAGAATGCAATAAGAGCACGACATGAAATTGATTGCGGTAACTAAGTATATTCCTATCCTAGTCACAAATCCTGGCCCAACTATAGGGATATTCAGATCGCAATCTCGTTACTTCTTCTCCATATTGACAATGTCTTTCCCAAGCACGGGTATCAATTAGTAATTAGAACTCAACTGTTGCACAGACAATCAAGCAATTAAGCACATAAGTAAAGAGGCAATTGCATACGAACAAGCTACTAAGATTGAAATACTTGTCAAACGTCAATATTCATGGCTACACCACAACCCCAGAATTACGGTGTTTAGTTACACATGATTCGAGAATGAGAACAAGAATTCATGATTAACATAGGGTTTTAATGTAAAGAAAAATAATAGAAGAAGAATAAAACCTAGAAGGAGTTTCCCAAGTCTCAAAATTCATCCAAGCCCTCTTTCTAATGTTAAAAACGACTATTTATACGCTAGGGTAAATATAGGATAAGTTGGCCCAATCCCGATCCAAGTAGGACAACTGACGCCGCTTGTGCGCTGGCTATGCGACGCATGGCCAGCGCATGATCTCCTCTGTGTGTTGCTTGTGCGGCGCATGGCAAATGTATGGCCATGCTCGAGATTCAGAGATGGGGTTTTTTGTGCGCCGGGCCGTGCGACGCAGCCGCCGCGTATGAGACCCATCAGTGGTCGGATTCTGCCTTCAAGTGCTGGAACTTCCTTCCCATGTTCAACCAACATGAACAGCCTAGGAGTCAATCAAAAACTGCTCGAAATACCCTCCATTGGTCCCTGTTGTACCTATTCATACAAGCATACCAACATAAGATCTTATACAACAATTTGCATTAAATACTGCGATTAAAGTGCTAAGAAGTGAAGTGCAAATGACACTAAATCTAGATATTTGTGCCAAATATCAACACCCCCCACTTAAAATTTGCTCGCCCTCGAGCAACCACTTATCCAACATTCCCTTGTACTTCTTATAGCCATGCCACTCAAACAGGTCTACATCAGGATTCAGCGGATATAAAAGTTTCGAAAACACATTAAAACATACACATTGAGCCAATTCTCTCAAAAGTCATGCCAACTGCTTCAAAACAAACATTTTCTTACGCTTCCAAATATTAGCAACCAAATCTCTCAAGAAACGACACATTCAAAAACATGCATATGACTCCAGACACCACTCAAAACACAAAGAGTCTGCTACTTGACCGAGTGGGAGTACTTCACCCATCTCCTATCAATTATGTGTCCTCACCCAAAGAAGCGTTGTACATATTTCACACAAAGTTAACAACATATGTCCATGGACATAAGTTGCACACAAGATCGCTCACTCTCACAAAGAATATCCACTGTTCAAACATAACAAACCATAGGCTTGCCCGTAGTGTAACCGTTCCACAAATTAGAGTGAGATGAATTTACAATCACTTAGGACTTGTACGGTTGTAATGTAGGCTAAGGGACGAGTAGGATATATTTTTGGAAATAGTGAGTAACCTCCCTAAGCACTTTTAATACCTCACAACATAGTTTATTTAGCACCCTCCTTCATCAACCGTGAATTTCAACCACAAGCTACCCATTCTATCCCGTCAATAATCATTTATTTTCTCAACTTTAAGCGCCATCCTATTTTCGACTAGCTAGTGGGAAACCATATTAAGAAAGCAAATTACTAACTGGACAGTTTCTATTTTCTGTTTTTCAATTATTTTTTTTTTCCAGTTTGCACTCATACTTCCCACTACTAGCTTTCAAAACACTTCAGCGCACCAATAGCCTTCCTTTCAAATTCATTCAACGAACCCTCCCTTAGTTTCGCATCCCAACTCCCATTTCACAATTCGCTATTAAAAGTGCCTAAGGAGTAAACAAGGATAAAAAAAATTGGTCAATAAAAACAACGGGGTAGGCTAATTGTCATTTGTCAAAAGAAAAAGCTAAAGGCTCAACGGGGTTGACTAGGGATATATATACACAAAGGGTAGGCAAGCGACGTTTCGAAATTTGGCTGACAAAGAAATGCCTAGATCACTTCCTAAACTTCTCACTCCATTTCACTTCACGAACACACCGGGCAAGTTCTAGTCATCACTATCAAGCATGGATCATACTAGAGTTTCCTCACATCACACACAACACATAATCAATATAAAACAGATTCATACAACCCTCCAATCAAGCAACTATCACAAATTATGCCAGTGGGTCAAACATGAGTCAATGCAATTCACTACAAAAGTGTTTCGAGAGAGGTTGCTTCTTTTCATGCATGCTTTGTAAACATCATCAAGAGCACTCATGGCTTTCACATTCCACCTAACCTAAGCACCTAGCATTCAAGTGGTTTAATAGGCTTGACTCCTACGACACCTTTTTACAAAAACTAAAAAAATCTAACCCGGTTCAAAGAACCCCCCTTAGGAAAGAACCGAGGCCATAAGAAAACTTAAGGGGGTGGATGGTGTGTGCCACTAATGAGGGACTCAAGAAACTACAAAGAAAATCTAAAACAACTCAATTTTTTTTTTTTTTTTTTTTTTTTACTCTAAGGCTAACACAAACTACCAAATAGAAACCTATGACACTTGATCACCATCCTTAACCTCAAAATGTTGTTACAAGGGAAGTATTTCCCACCCCACACTTAAATCATGCTTTGCCCTCGAAGCATATAGAATGAAAAATGTAAAACCAAAGGCAAGAAATACTCCTTGTGGCCCCCTAGGGCCTAGTCGTCATCCTCATCAGACTCAACCTCGCCATCAGACGGCTCGGCATCTTCCTCCTCCTCGTCATCGGCATCTTGTGCTTGAGATTCTTCTTCACTACCTTCCTCCATCTCGGCTGCTATGAGGTCAACGGAGCACAAGTCCTCATTAGCGGGCAACTTGTCCTCCTCTCTAACTAGAATCCGTGAGTGGGTGGTATGAGGACACTCCGCAAACACACTGGAGAGGTCTAACTCAATATAGTAGACTGAGCCGATCTTTCTTGAGTTGGAGTCAAGTTAAGCTTAGTGCTCTGATCAGGGGACTTGACATTAGAGATGTCAATCATATTATCCGGGCACTCAAGCACTCTGTCATACTTACTCTTCAAATGCGGGACCAACCTCTCGGGGTATCAGTAAGTGTGTTACCGAAGCTAAGCTTAAGGGATTTGCCCTCTCGATGCGGATCATATCCCGAAGCATCCGGTATCAAGGTTGACAAAGGTTGCCCGTCAAGAAGAAGTACACGATGGCCACTCGCTCTTTCAACACGGTAGTGAAGTGGTCAAGTGGCATAATGCGGTAGTTGAGCAGTTTTAGCCACACTCGTGCTTCTTTCATGAAATCACCCATTAGCATAGTCTTGTGCTTCCTAGGGTCCTCTCTGTATCGTGCCCACTTGGCCTTGGAATCAGGCCCACACAGGGTTTTTCGAATGGCCTTATAGTCAGGCCTTTTGATGAACTCAAGCAATGGCCCCACGGGATGGTCGGGAACTCCTAATTGTGCACACAAAGTGAAGGCTGTCAACGGCACCCATTCACCTCTCAATTTTTCGAATGATGAGGCTCGCCACCCTCATTCTTGCCAAAATGATGTTGGAGTAAAGCTCTAGAACCGTGTCAATGTTGACCGGCCCTGGGTTATCAAATACCGAGTTCCAGCCCATTCCGATTATTTCATTGTAAATTTCCCTAAAATTTTTCTTCAATGCAACATTATTGACAGCCCGTTCATGCATATATCCATCATCCAGAGGGAACTCTTTGTACCATTCTTCTGCCAAACCAGTCCCATGGAAGGTGGGCCACGGCAACTGAGAAGAAGCCCGAGGGATAGGGACCACTGGTTGCTTGCCACTACGAGTTGTTGCCCCTTTTTTAGTAGCGGTATGCTTGCCCCCTCTACTCCTCTTGGAACCTTGTGAGGGGCCCGACTCATCAACTTTAACTTTTCCCTTGGTCACCATTGTACCTGTAGAGATACACAACACAATCATCCAACAATATTATCAAATTTAGCCTTCACGACCCCACACTTATGGTACGCTAACACTTCACTTTGTCGCCCGCAAGTTAAGCCCAAGTGTGGGGTCGTGAAACACCCTATACTTACGACAAATTATGGTGCAAAAAATATGAAACACAGAAGTTTACAGATCTAGAGACTAAAACAACACAATTAATGAGACCAAAGATTCAAAAAGAAAAACAACTCAAGAAAAAACTATTCTACAAAACAAGGAAAATCATGTTGGAGGACCTATGGTTGTTCACGACAATGCCCCATGGTTTTGATGTTGTTTCAAGATTATTTGCTACTCAAGACTTCACAAAAATCACAAGAAACTTGATTTAGGAATTTTATCAAACAACTTGTGGGCATAGGACTATCCCTTGGAGTTTTGCAACAATGGAGGATTAGAAAACCCTCCCTTATTTTTGGGGAGTCATTGTTCTTGCATCCAACACCCATTACCAACACAACAATACCAAACCCTCACCCCAATTCGCCCAACCCCATAAACCATGGTTTATCAATGTTCCATACCATCACAAAGAGGAAAAAGGGAAAGGGGTTTCTATGAGTGAAAGCACACGAAATCTTACCTTGTGTTGTAATGTGAGATGATTGACACTACCTTCCTTAGAGTTGAACGGGATTGGGAGAAGGGTTTTAGGATTTGGGTTCGAGTGGGGGTGTTTTGTAGAGAGAGGCTGAAAGTTTGTGAGAAGTGAGGGTTATTGGGGGGTCGTCCGTGTCTTATTCTTTTAAAAGAAATCGAACCGGGTGGACCCGTGCCTTTGGACATGCGACGCATGACCAACGCACAACACCCCCCCTCTGAACTTTATACTTAGAAATTTTTTGACTCTGAGTGCCGAACATGCGCTAGCCATGCGACGCATGACCAACGCATGACCCCCCCCCCCCCCCCCCCCTTCTGAACTTTATACTTAGCCAAATTTTTTACTCTGAGTGCCGAGCATGCGCTAGCCATGCGACGCATGACCAACGCACAACACCCCCCCCCCTTCTGAACTTTATACTTAGCCAAATTTTTAGCCTATTTACCTTGTGTGCGATTCCCATGTGATGTATAGGAAAAACACAAACAAACCTGGATCTCGATTCTTACTGTTTTGCATTCGTTTCGAGCTCCCGTGCCTCCCTTTGCCCTGCAACATGAACAAACATGACATATATGCTACAAAAGTTGGGTTGTCTCCCAACCAACGCCTTAGTTAAGGTCGTGGCACGACACTTTTTGTACTTTTCTTGTATTTTGAATTGTTATATTACAAACTCGGGTTGCCTCCCGAGAAGCGCCTTAGTTAACGTCGCGGCACGACGCAGATTCTTTTCTACTCATCATTAAGGAGCACTTGCTCCTTCTCTTTGTCAAAATCACCGCCCCAATATCACTTGAGACGCTGCCCATTCACCAAGAACTTGCGCACCCCATCCATGGTTTGTATCTTGACTGCACCATGGGGGGTGATTCTAGTCACTACAAATGGTCTAGACCAACGGGACTTAAGCTTGCCCAGAAACAACCTCAGTCTCGAGTTAAAGAGTAGCACCTGCTGCCCTGGAATGAACTCACGATCTTTGGATATGCTTGCTGTGCCATCTCTTAGTCTTCTCCTTGTATAGCTTCGCATTCTCATACGCCTAGTACGAATTCATCAAGCTCATGTAATTGGAGCAATCTCTTCTCTCCCGCTAGATTCATATTAAGATTGAGCTTTTTTATTGCCCAATATGCTTTATGCTCTAATTCAACCGGCAGATGACACACTTTCCCATAAACTAACATGTAAGGAGACACTCCGATGGGGGTTTTATATCTTTGTGCGATACGCCCACAAGGCATCATCCAACTTTATTACCCTGTCCTTCCTCTGAGCATTCACGGTCTTCTCTAGGATTTGCTTCACTTCTCTATTCGAGACCTCTACTTGTCCGCATGTCTGTGGGTGGTAAGCTGTAGAGACTTTATACTTCACCCCATACTTTGTTAGGAGGTTCTTCAACAAGCTGTTGCAGAAGTGACCACCACCATCACTAATCATTGCCCGCGGGGTTCCAAACCTTGTGAATATGTTCTTTCGCACAAAATTCACCAACACCTTTGCATCATTGGTTGGTAGAGGCACTGCCTCTACCCATTTTAAAACATAGTCAACAAAGACGGGAATGTACTTGTTACCGAAGGATGGTGGGAAGGGACCCATAAAATTGATGCCCTAGACGTCAAATATTTCTATCTCCAATATGTTTGTCAAAGGCATCTCGTGCCTCTTAGAGATGTTTCCCGTTCGTTGACATCTGTCGCAACTTCTAGAAAATGCATGAGCTTTTTTTAAAAGAGTGGGCCAATAGAAGCCAGATTATAAAACCTTAGCAGCAGTACGATCACCCTGAAAGTGCCCTCCATATGGGGAAGAATGACAACTCTCCAACACTTGACTCACCTCGGTCTGTGGAATGCATCTCCGTACTAACTGATCAGTCCCTTGCTTGAATAAATACGGCTCATCCCATGTATAAAATCGGGAGTCATGATACAGCTTCTTTCTCTGCTGTGAGGTGGCTTCTGGGGGGTACACCCCACTTATAATCAAGTTCGCAATATCAGCATACCATGGGACTTCGGAAGCGGGAATGGCAAATAGCTGCTCATCAGGGAAAGACTCTCGAATTTGGACGTCTTCCACAAAATGATTATGGTTGTCCACTCTAGACAAGTGGTCTGCGACTTGGTTCTCAGCCCCCTTACGATCCTTAATCTCAATATCAAATTCCTGCAAAAGGAGAATCCACCGAATCAACCTGGGTTTAGCATCCTTCTTACTGAACAAGTAGCGAATGCCTGCGTGGTCTGTATAGATAATAACATGTGTCCAAACGAGATAGGACCGAAACTTATCAAATGCATAAACCACAGCTATGACTCCTTCTCTCGTCCACGTTGTAATTCACTTGGCGGCGTCTAACATCTTGCTTGCATAATAGAATGAAAAACTTTCTCTCGTCGCTGTCCACCGAGCCCCACAAAGATTATCACTTGCATCACACATCAACTCGAATGGCAAGTTCCAGTCAAGTGCAATGATTATTGGTGTGGTTACCGATCTCTTCTTTAGACCTTCAATGGCCTTAATACAAGCATCATCGAATAGGAATTTCACCTCCTTTTCAAGTAACCTGCACATCGAACTTAAGATCTTTGAAAAATCCTTATGAAGTGTCTGTAGAATCCTGCATGCCCGAGGAAACTGCGCATACCCTTGACTGATACAGGGGGTGGCAGCTTTTCAATGACCTCCACTTTAGCACGATCCACCTCCAGCCCTCTCTTTGAAACCTTGTGCCCAAGGACGATGCCTTCTCGGACCATAAAGTGACATTTTTCCCAATTTAAGACCAGGTTAGTCTCTTCACATCTCGCAAGTACTCGGTTTAGATTCTTCAGGTAAACCTCAAAAGAGTTCCCAAATACCGAAAAATCATCCATGAATACTTCTACAAAGTCCTCAACCATCTCTGAAAAAATAGCCATCATACACCTTTGGAATGTCGCTGGTGCATTACACAACCCAAATGGCATGCGTTTGAAAGCATATGTACCATATGGGAATGTAAATGTGGTCTTTTTCTGATCCTCTGGAGCAATAGCTATCTGATTGTAGCCAGAATAACCATCTAGAAAATAATAAAACTCTTGCCCGGCTAACCTGTCTAGCATTTAATCTATGAAGGGAATGGGATAGTGATCCTTTTTGGTTGCCTCGTTCAACTTGCGATAATCCATGCAAATTCTCCATCCAGTGATTGTTCTAGTAGGAATGAGCTCGTTTTTGTCATTTGTCACAACTGTCATCCCTCCTTTCTTCGGGATGCATTGTACCGGGCTCTCCAACGTCGTGCCGAAATGGGAAAAATAATGCCTGAATCTAACCACTTGATTACCTCTTTCTTGACAACCTCCTTCATCACCGGATTCAGTCTCCGTTGATGCTATGCGCTCGGCTTATGATCATTCTCCATGAGTATCTTGTACATGCATAGCGCGGGGCTAATTCCCTGAATATCAGATATCTGCCACCCCAATGTCCTTTTGTGAGACTTCAATACTTCCAAGCAAATACTAACCTCTTCGGTGGTCAACTCTGCTGCTAATATCACTGGCAAGGTATCACCCTCGCCTAAGAATGCATAGTTAAGATGGGCGGGCAAGGGCTTCAATTCCAACTTCGGAGGCTCTTCAATTGATAACTTCGGAGTTACTCCCATTGTCCTGTCTAAGTGCTCAAACTCGCCTGCCCGAATATAAATACTTGTCATATCCAGAATCTGCACCATCTCAAACGTCGCCGTGTCACCAAACATATCATCCCCCACCAAGGCTCTCTCCAATGGATCATGAGAAGTGATGAGTGGCCTTCGTGTATCATCATTCAGAACAGTAATGGCGGACAGCTCCTCATAGATTGCAGGCATCTTCAGAGCTTGGTATACATTGAAGAGCTTAATCATGTACTCTCATGGTGAGCTGCCCGGCAGCTACATCAATAAGTGCTCTCCCTGTTATATCCCGTATTTTTGTACGTTGGGACAACTCGGATTAACTATGGTAAGTGAGGGACCAAACCATTTCGGGATACAAAGTCGGGACTTTTGACCTTCGATTTTATTTCGAGACATAATTTGTTCATGAATTTATTGGTATGGAACACTTAGGAAAATTTGGGACCAAAATTGGAATTAATGGAACTTGGAAATCATGCAATTATATTGCACTTGGCCGTGTGGTCATTTGAATTAGCCCACCCATTTTGTGTTCAATTTTAATTGCTCCAACACATGGTGTGGGCCAAGGGACATTTGTATAAGTCTTATATTAGTTCACAAGATGACTACTAATTCATTTCATCATCCAACACTTAGAAAAAAAAAAAAAGAGCAAGAAGTTGAAGAGCCTAGGGCTCTCGGCCAGAGAACAAGGGAAAATCAACTTTCATTCAAGCCCTTCTAAAAATATTTTGTTGATGCAAATCCACTAAGTTGAGGTCCCTAAGTAAGGTGGAAGCGTTGTTCGAGTCATCCGACCCTTCACAAATAATTGCAAACCCTAGCTTAT